>NC_133904.1:20545819-20852954 GCF_964199755.1 Larus michahellis
CTTGCTATATATTCTTGCTCTCTTTCCCTACAAACACAGAACAATATACATATATTTATAGAGAGAGTTATGTGTGTAAAGTTAGATAATATGTATTATAGATGTGTATAGGTATTTTATATAATAAGTACACACAGCTGGAGGTATATGGTATTACTTATATATGTACATGCCCCTTTTCTCTCTCTCTCTGTACAGCTGTATCTGTACATATAAAAAAAGCCATGTCAGTGAAGGGGGATGTGTTGCTCACCAGCTATTCCATACATTTACACAACCGCTCTATAAGAAGCAGACACTGGCGAGGGTGGAGGCGCGGTGTTTTTTAGCACGGTGGGGCCTTCACCCACCTCTCTCTGCTTTCTTCCCTGCAGACAGTGCCGTCCCTGAGGCAGCCATCTGTGTGGTCACCACCGCCGCCATCGACGTCCATCGCCCCAACATCTCCTCCGACCTCTTCACAGTGGAGGTGCCGATGCGGCTGGGCAGCACGGGGACGTCCGCCAGCATCACCTCGGGCAGCGCCTCGCGCTCCACCGTCAGCTCAGGCACACAAGCCTGCAGCGAGAGCAGCCAGACGCTGGGCTCCTCCCCGGACTGCAGCACGGCCTGCGAGGACGCTGCCGAGGCTGCTGCCAGCCCACGGGCCGAGCTGGCACCCAGCCGGCAGCAGGTGGCCCAGGCCATGGTGCAGGAGCTGCTGTCCTCCCTGTCGGAAGAGGCCTGCCTGGCGCAGAAGGGGCTGGATCCCGTCAACCTGAAGCTGCCCAGCCCTGCGGGCTCAGTGGGGGCCAGCCCCGACCTGGGCCACCGGCTTAGCGTCTACAATCGCAGGAACCAGGAGAGCCTTGACGTCTTCCAGCTCAAGCCCCTCATCGACTGCCCACAGGGTGCCCCGGTGATCGATGAGAAATACGGGGCGCTGGGACCCGGAGCCACGGCTGGCAGGGTTCCTGAGGCATAGGGACAGCCTGGGGGGAACCAGGACAGCTGTGGGGACACACTCGCAGCACTGGGTCACAAGGCTGCCACAGGCAAGGCGACAGTGCTAGAGGCAACCCGTGGCATCTCCTGCAATGGCCACCAGCCCAGGCCCAAGCCAGCATCGCCTCTGCCCACCAGTGCCCGTGGTGCATGATGAACTACCCTGCCACCAGCTCTTGGCCAGCTGGGACCTATGATGTCCTCTGGGGCACAATGGACCTTCCGCCAGTCTTAGGCCAACACGGACCCACAGTGCCTGGGGGGGACGGACAGACTCTGGCCCTGTCCTGCCAGCAGCCTGGGGCCAGCCCAGCAGTGCCCAGGAGCACCATGGACCTTCCACCAGCGCAGGGCTAGCACAGACCCACGGTGCCCAGGGGCAGGACAGAGCTGCTGGACAGCCTGGGCCCGGGCTGGCCCCCTGGCCTGACCCTGCCCAGGGGCTGAGCGCGGCTGGGAAGGGGAGTGGGGATGGGAATAAACACTGACAAACACATGCTGCCTCTTACCTTGTATCCCTCTCTCATTCCCTTTCCATCCTTCCCTTCCTGTCTTCTACCCCACCACCGCCACCAGTCTATGTGCCATCCCACTGTCCACCACAAATAAACCACCACCACAGTGACCCCACCTCTTTCCAGTACAATCCTTTATTTGCCCTTATTCCCCACACCCCAACTGCAGAGGCAGGGTCCATCACCAGCACTCACTTCTTCTTCAGCAGCTCTGTCATCTCCGGCACCGCCTGCAAGCACCAGTGCTGGGGTAGTGTGTGCTCTCACTCAGACCACCGCCCCCCCCCCCCCCCCCCCCCCCCAAACTCTCCATGTGCCGCACCTGCCCCCCCCTCCCCGCCCCGTCACCCTCCCACCCCTCATGCCCAGCACAGCACTCCAGGGGCTGTGGGTCACCCCAGCTTACAGCACTCCCCACTTCTCTCCTGCTGAATAAAGCCTCTTAATTATTTAAGAGAGCTACATTTCCATTAGGTGGAAATAATGCATTCGTACAAAATTTATTAAGGAAATTGTCTACGTGGTGTTTCTTCAGAATGTGACTTTGTCTCTGGCTTATGAAAAGGCCCGTGCTTGCCACCGAGCCAGCGGGCATCAGTTCAGGAATGGCATTAAGTGCTGGCAGAGTTTCTGCGTGCGCCTCCCAGAGCCACCACAAGCTCCCGCACGTCACACGTATGGCCGTGCACGTGGGTGGCTCGCACATGCAAGCCACGGGCACTTGGCCATGGGCTAGCTTGCAGCGCAGACTTCCCAGAGAGAACACTAAGTTAGTTCCTCATGGGCGTCAGAAAGGCAGCAAGCCCAGGCAAAAATAAGACCTCCTCCTGCCAACTCTACTTTTATATTTTATGAAGCTTAAAAATACATGTAAGGACCTATGTACAGTTATTGCTCAAGATGGTTCATATTCAGGAAACCAGAATAGAGGCAGCCCAGTGTGACCCCCCCCACCCCCAACACACATGACAGCATCTACTTGCAGGGCTTGAATTTGTAGACTGAAAATAATGAAATCATAAAGCCAGTTCTTTAACAAAACAACCCTTACTGGTGTGTATTATCTAAGCTATCATTACATCTCCGAAACCATTATCCCGTGCATCTGCAAGTTCAGCCTCACCTGAAATAAGTCTGCCACCAGTCCATAGTCTGCCACTTGGAAAATGGGAGCTTCTGGATCCTTGTTAATAGCAACAATGGTCTGCAAGCAACAGTAGAGCACCATGTGAATATATAAATATATATAATTACCATCTACAGCTGGCTTACGGTTGACAAGCCTTGTCTAGGAAACATGGGCTAAATTCTCTCCAAGCCCCCCGAAGCAGAAGATACAGATTGCAGCACTTAACATTTTTCCTTTCCACCTTAAAAACGAACAAACACACACAGACACACGCACCCAGCCGGACAGACACACCCCCCTCCCTCCCCTGCTCATTTCATACATCAGGGACAACCTGTTGAAAAGAGTCTAGACAAAAAATTACAACAGATTATCTGCAAGATCTAAAGCCATACCATTACAGACATAACAACTGAAAGGTGGCATTTAAATCAAGTACAATAAAGCCATGCCTAAAGGCCTCGGCACTTACTATGGGCCATATCATGGAGTTTGTCACACAGCAGAAAAATGGACATGATCAAAATTCCATACAACAGTCCAGAAAATATTTTTCTTGGTTTAAACTCTGCCATACAAGTAACTCACTCTGTAAATGCCTGTGACAGCTTCCAGCAAAACGAGTGTGGGTGTCCCCATCAAAATCTACAACAGGATGGGGAGCACTCCAAAAAGGATTGGGGGGGGGAGGGAGGGGGGGGGGGGAACGGGACGACAAAAAAGACAACAGCTCATAAAACGAGCGTTACCCCAAGCAGGGGTCTGAGCCCCCAACTCCGCATACTGCCCTTCAACCGAAATGCTGCCCGTGTGAGCTCTGTTTCGAGGCAACCAGCCTGCTCAGGAGAGCTCCAGCCCAACGCTTAACCTGCTGGTCCCTGGTACCCACAGTTCACGTGTCTCTGTTTTACTCCCTCCCCTGAATCCCCTGAAGTCCAACAAAACTAATGGCTCAGTAGCACACGCCAGTGGCCGTAACTCAAAGATAAAAGCCTGCAAATCCTGTGTTTTTAGGCCCACAGAAGTGTTTCTTTTTCGCAGGTCGTTTGTATCCTGTGACTCGCTATAAAGGAAGGCCAAAGCACACACACAAGGACGTACCTGCAGCAGAGCGCTGCTGCCCTCCTGCCAGCTTGTAAGCAAAGACCTGCAAGTATTCCCCTAATGCTTCCCCTGAAATATTTTTCCCGAAGTTGTATTGGTTTTATTTCAGTTACCCCATTTGCAAATACAAGCCTCCTCTGGCAGTTCTACAGTGCAGGAAGCAAAATCCAGGCTGTGATACACCTGAAGATATTAGCACAAACAAGACTTTCTCTAATTATACCCTGAGGCCCTTTGCAGAACCGTTCACAGGGGCGTGAGGCCACGGGGGCCAATGCTGAGGGCCAGCTGAGGCCACTTGTTGGTGACAGCCTGTGGGCTGCCAGCTCTGTCCCTATCGCAAAAATAATTAACACCAGTTGCTTGCAAAACTGTCTTAAGCTTTAGTTTGGCAGCCCCGTCCTTCCTCTGTCTCCATTAGCTGAAGTAACTTTTTAGTAAGATCTGGTTCTCTACCACATCGCTCAGTTGGCCTTCCCACGGTAAGAAGCAAAAGCATCACCTTGCTGCAACAGAACTTTGCAAGTTCCATCTCTTAGAAAGAAAAGCTACTGTAACTACCTCATGAGGGAATCAAAAATAAGGAAAGAAAGCAACAACGATTCTTCAGGTCTCCTCAAAAGCTGCATTTTCTACCTTGCTGTAAAAGGACAAATAAATTATACATTTCACTTGGTAGAAAGCATCTGATTACTTTGGAAAATGTATCTTGAAGTGTACGAGTTCACAATGCCAGGTAACTGTGCTGAGGGACGGGGGACACTCCAGAGAGCTCCCACGGCTGCATAATTCTTTATGTTTCTAAAAACTGGATCTTTTCAGTAACTACCCCACCTATGTGCCTTGGCTAAAAGGAAAGCAGAACACATTTCAAACACAAATAAGTAAAAGCGAATTTCACAATACACACATTTGTTTACACTAGAAAAACTATAGTATGTGGGAGAAATGAAAGATCTCAGATTGACAAATTTCATCTGTCCTTATAAAAGAACATCTCAAAATATCAATCAGGGCACTGCTGCTCAGTATTTTTATATCAAAGGAAATTCTGGCACATAAAGTAACAGGTTTCCAGTATTTCTGGTAGTCTTAATGGAGATAAGGCAGGAGACAAATACAAACAAGGCCAGCTCGAGTTTTAAGCAGCTTTAAATACACAGTTCTCAGTCAAGGGCTGATGCTAATCCCACCTGCCCACCTCCTCCCTCACCCAAAAGCACAGTTGGAGACTAAACACCTCGGCACAAAGACACTCCTTATACTCTGGCCCATCGGCCACCAGCATAGTCCCGAGGGAGCCGAGGAGCCCACTGGCAGTGCCACATGAGTGCTGCTCCTGCTGACTCCCGTGCTGTCTCCCTCTTGCTGCACTGCGAGTAGAAGAGACTACGGCGATGCTGTTCTCCTGACAGCAGTGAGAATACCCTGCTGCAGACACACTACTCACACTTCTCAACAGCGACCTTCATCCCTGCCCATCTTTCATCCTTAATTTCTAATTATGGTTGGTTTTTCTCCACTGTGTCAACTGCTTGAGTCCCTGATTTTAGAAGACTGAGGTCCCAAAAAGGGTGCTGTATCCCAAATACAGCTTATATGGTTTTCTTCCCCAAAATATTTAAGTAATATTTGCAAAAAGAACTAATTGTAAGAAAGCACAGATCATCCTACCACACTGGCTGGCTGTGAGGACGATTACCAGCCACATGAACTCACTCGTCTGTTATCGGTTAAACACAAGGATCTGCCTGTAAAGTTTTGCAAACCTTTTCCTCAGTTTTATAAGATATTCAAAGTTCTGGCTTTGGTTTCTGGTTATGCCAGAAAGCTTAAGTTCATTCCCTGGATATAGAAAAAAATATATATTATCGTTTTTCAAAAATGACTTGCGGGGAGGCAGGACAAGCTACAGTTGTTTGGCATTTGATAGTATGATTCAGCAGGTAATTCTGCTCCTCTTTCCAGATGCACCACACTGGCAATTCCAATTTCGGATTATTTGCTTTGGCAACTAATGAGTTAAACCTTTTAAAGTTTTACTGCCGTTTTATAATAGGTTTCCATTTGAATGGCTAAACGCAGGAATGTCACAGACATCTTTTACTTTATGGAATAGTAAGTTCATAATTCAGATTGCACATTGTTATGCATGAATTAATATGTCATACTCTGAAATAAATGCAAATGGAACTATTGTATAGAATTCAGGCACGTGTTTTGGTTTTTTTAATAAACAAAGTCACCTAGCTGCTTCTACTTACCACTTATTTTACCAGTTTTTCTACTGTGTTAGATGTTTTGCCACAATACCTTTTTTTGGCAAGGCTCAGAGGGCTAGCGTGTTTTAAAGAAACAAACTGGCAATTTTAACATTAAAAGAAATTGGAAAACTGGCTAAAGTACTGATGTAAAAGCAAGGAAATCAACTCATTTCCTTCCTCAAAATCTTTTCTAGCACATCCGTCTTTATATACCTTGCTGTCTTTCATCCCAGCCAAGTGTTGGATTGCTCCAGATATTCCCACAGCAATATAAAGTTCCTAGAAGAAAACAAAAAAGAGACATTTTTGGTATCCACAACATAGTTTCAAGTAAGCTCTCACAAACTTTACTCAAAATCAATTACATGCAGTAGTTTTTACATTACAGTAGTTTTCAATATTAAAGGCATCTGATGATTGGTTCCCTTCCCCACTTGGGGATGTAATGTAACTGTGAAAGGAGAATCCCAAAGGAGCATCTGGCAAAGACAGATGAGGGGGACGGGGAGGGGAAAAAAAAAAAAAAAAAAAGGAAAAAAAAGAGAGAGATCTGCATCAAACATAAAACACTGCTCAGCTCGAGGACAGGGCAATCAGTGCTACCCATGACCCTGGAGATTCCCAACGCAAATATTAAGCAAGATAACCTATAAACGGATAATGCAGCCACCTAAAGAGAAAACCTAGGCTTTTTTGTTTGAAGCCTCTAGGATCCTTTAAATAAGACAGAATGCACAAAGCTGAAAATTCAGGTGTTTAAACCTTTAAAAAGTTTCCTGTATGGCAGGATAAAACATTTTGGATAGTGAAGTAGGCTTGCACTTGTAGCGATAGTTCTATTATTTACCCCAACCCTCAGTGTCCACATGCCCTAAAGCTTTTCTTCCCCCATTCACTGTCGACTCCTACATGGGATGAGTAAAGAAATGCTTCCCAGGAAGGCACCAACACGCTGATTCTTCACATCTTGGGGCTCCCAATCTAGCATCTCCAAAGAGACTGACATTCAAAATAGATGAAAACGTATAGGCAAATAGATCTATATCAATAATTTTAATTCACAGCAGAAAAGTATTTTTTTTCCCCTCAGGCTGAAAGTCATCCAGGCTATAATCTATCCAAAACCAAGTATGTTTTCAGCTCTGTGACAGTTTTCTCACTACCGCAAATCCAAGTAGCAGTCAAACCTGGACTGTTTAGCTACCTAATTTTACAGAAGACGACCAAAGAAAATACTTTTCACCAACTCATTCAATAAAAGGAAACTGTAATACACAAAAATAGTTGGGGAATCATGTCAAAACCAATCAAAAGGTGGTGTTTATACATGCTTAGAAAAGATGCAACCCTGAAATAGTAACAGAATTTCTCTTTTAATAATACCAAGGTTAGTCCATATTTAAGAACATACAAATCTAATTCAAGAAATTAATTCTGGGGCCAGGGAGGGTAAGAGGATCAAAAAATCTTATCCCTGTGCAACTGAAGACGTGCATTACAGTTAAGTGGCTTTTAACGGAGAGAACAAAGCCCAGCTGTGGAACAGGCACAGACCTGCACAACAGGCTGGCAAATGAAGGTGTTCAAATGGAGACCACGCAGACTGCTTTCTCCATACAGGCCTGATACTCATTATATCAATTAAAGAAAAAAAAGATTATTGCTTTCTGATGTTTCTGCAGCTATACATTTCACCTATTACACTGGTTTTTAAACAGGAATAGATAAATAAAATTTATGAAGCTTCTCTACGCTTTTCTACACGAGCTATCTCCTATAAAAATTGAAGGGGAGGGACAACAGAGCAGGAACAAAGTATTTCCTATTAAAAAGGCTTACTTTGAAATTGAAACACAGAATCTAGTCTATATATTTCCACAAAAACACACAGCTGTTGAAGACACTCAGAATTTTCTTAGCCTCAATAGCATTTTACTGAGTAGATTACTACTGGAGGTCAATCCATTTTAACCACAGCTGCAACGTAATATAATATGCCCATATAAGAACTCACGGTAAGAATACAATATTTTAATTATACCAAATAAAAGAACAGATGTTACAGGAGAAATTATTCTAACATCATATAGTCTTTAATACAAGCTCTTTTTAAAAACACATTACTGTAATTTGATTTTTTTTTTCAGAGCAATTCATTAAGTGCCAGTCATCTAGACTACCAGAGACTCTTCTCAGTCTGTTTAACATTGTGAAGTTCAGTCTTTGGAAAGAATCCAGCTAACCAGGAACCAGATGCCTATGTATATATTCTATTAAAATATCTAGCAAAGACAAGGATGTTTCATTAAAAGGACATTTGTAAATCGTCAGGCTTGTCTAAAAAGCCTTTCTTCTGCCTCTAAGCTATGCCCTTCTAGCTTACGTGCTTTTAGCTCTCTGGCTAAGGTAACTGGTCCCCGCTGTAACATACACGGCAAATCACCTCAGTAACGCTTTCATACAAAGAACACACAGGACAGCATGTTTCTTATCAATAGTTTCATACTATAAAATAGATTTGATTCCTTAAATCTTAGTTTAAATCTATTCTACAATTTCATAGGAGGGAAACAAAGGACCCACAAGGTCTGAATGATAAAGACTCAGGACTGTTCAGTACTCTCCAAGGAGAGAATTCAACTAGTCATCCAGAGAGGTCATAAAAGACCCAGAAATTCAGATCTCTCAGTTATGTTCAGGGTAATACCCTTGTTTTGGTATTTCCCCTGAGATCATTAACTTCTATCAAGCCTTTTGCTGAGTCCTACCATTTCTACTGTGTTAGCGTTCGAAGTCCCAAGTCAGAACTGCAGCCGCAAGCACTATGAAGTAAGTGAGGGAACAAAACGGAAAGCAGATCAGTACCACAGAGCAGTGTCGCTTCCAACCGCGTTACACGACATGCCTGCCATCGCAGCACAGAGCACATTAAGGTCTGGAAGGAGATCTCAGCTCCTCAGAGCTCATCTACGCAGGAGACCCACCCCACGCCAAGGCACAAAACGGCATGAATCAGAGTCTGGATCGCACCTCTTAGGTGCCAACAAAGATGGCTTTGCACCAACTTCCAAGTTCCTGCTTTTTGGATCCCTGGAAGCTGCTCTAATTACTGCTGTCAGGTGGCTGATCCACAGCCTACAATTACAGGCACTTACGTCAAAGCCCAGGACATGAAGCGGCATTTATCAACTCCCCGGTGCTTGTGCACAGGCAGGTTTTCACTGAAGGGCTGCTGCCAGTGCTGTGCCACAGGAGAACGGTGTAACAAAACAGCAAACAAATTCTGTACCGGGGGCTCGCTGCACTGTCTGGTACAAATATCGTCCCAAAAGCAATTAAAGTCAAGGAAAATGAAAAGTTTTGGTGGTATAAGGGCATGACATCAGATTAGACAATTGTCTTCCCTCGCAGTAACTTCATTTCACACAGGAAATAATTACCATACATATGTCATAGACATGCCACAAATCTTTATTTTGTCTGAAGTGGATAGCAGACACCAGCAGAGGGGAAGGGACACCCAAGAAGAGAGCTAAGGGTGAGAAAGCGCACAATGGAGGGAACAGGCAGCACAGGACATGGGGCAGACCAAAAAGCTAGCAGCATATGAAGCAGAGGGCAGCGATGCACCATCAGGAAGCACTGAAAGACATGCCATTGCAGAAAGCACTGGGTACGTCAGTAATGTGAAGATATGATGGTGGGGGCATCAGCACGTAACACACCCGTTAGGCTTCTCACAAGGGCTACAGCAGCAGCCAGAGCTGATTCTGCCAGCAAACTGGCACAGAAGCCAAGAGTTTTAATTTGTCCTGCCACACAATATCCCACATGACTCCAGTGGGAGCCAGGACCCGGACAGAGACCTCTAAGTTTGTAAGCACAGATTTGTATCACAACAACCCTAAAAAGAAACAAAACTCCAAGCTCCGCATTTATCCTATTCAAAGGCAAGATTCCAAATCAAGAATCCAACTTCTCATTTGCTATTTGAAGTATTCATCTAGCCTTGCTTTGTCTTCTTGACAAACATGACCGTGGTATGTCCTGTAGAGAGAGTCATTGTATGCTAATCATTAAAATGAAAAAATGTTCCTTAGCCATCCCTTAAACTCCTATTTCTGCTTTAAATCTACCCAGCTTACATATTAGCACCTATAGCAAGTCCATGAGACTTCACATGCATGAATCTGCACAACTGGCTCCAGAATCCATACAGCCAGTTACACGCTGTTTAGATAAATGTCACAAGAGTGCTATAAGTGAGTGATTATAATTACCAATATACCAATGCAGTTATTTTCCTGTGCATACTGACTCTTCCCATTACTTATAGAACAATTTGTGGTATATAATATTACTTCATTTTTACTTATGAGAATATTTAAAAATGCCTTGGGCTGCCTTGGGGCAATTAAGGTACATTTGCTTAAGAGACCCACAAGAACAGTTTTTAGTTGCAACTTACAGTGACTTTGAGTGCTGCTGTAAGAGACTACTGTGCATCCACAGGTGCAACACAAGATGAGGTAGTCACTTTACAAGAATGCCGTCAGCTACTATTGATTTTTATGCCAATTTTTGAATTACACTGAAAACCTTTAGTGTACATCAATTTATCATCCTACCAGTGGCATGCTTTTAAACAGGCTAGTTTAATAAACCCCTTTGGCACACATACTCTTTTTAAAGGCAGCTCAGATATTTTATTTTCTTTGCAAGAGTGAAAGGACAATGAAATTAGAAAGAAATCTTTGTAATGAAAATTGCTTCACACAAGAGTTTCCTTCCAATTACAAGCTATTAACCCAATAAAATATTTTCTGACTTGACACTAGTTCATATACATTGCACTGCATATCAAACAGTTATCCAGTATGTCCTACTTTGATGCAGTTGAGTATATTGCATTCAAGAAGCACACATTACTAAACTATATCCCAACTACAGTTTCTTTTTCACTTTAAGAACCTTTGATCAGCCAAGCTATATAATTACTCTTAAGGGTGGTTAGGGTGTCTGCTGGAGTGCAGGGCCATACAGCAATTTTTTTTTTTCTCTCTCTAGGGAAAAGCACATCAATTGCTTTCAGCTAAATGCACTCACATATGAATATTTTAGTACAATTTAATGTTTCTGCACCAACCCCAAAGGAGCAGAGCATCAATTTGTGAACATAGTTTTCTTGGAGTTAAAAGCTACACTGGATAATGCAGGATGAAAGGGGTTGTCAATCCTTAGCTTTTTAGCAAGTCAGAGAAAGGTAGTCTGTAAATTCAGTCCCAGCTGCATACAAATAGCTCTCTAAAGTTTGCCGCTATAAAGCTACTTTTCAACAATAGTGAATTATCAGAGGAGATATTCCAAAAACAATTTCCCAAGCATGGTCAGTTTTCCCAACGCTATTCCCATCTGCTAGCTACCTAACAGCCTTGGCCATTTACACAATGAAAAGTGCACCTGCTGGTCTGTTAATAAAACGTAATGTACAAATAACACATTCCTACAAAGAAGCTAGCTAAAGGTAGGAAAAATTAAGTAATGCACCACATGTTTGAATAGAGAAACTTTAGTATCTCAATATTCTCTTGTATGTGTAACACATTAGGAAGTAATAAAGATCTTATAATTGATAAGCAAGGAGTAGAACATTTTTAAAGTGAGTACAATCAAGATGACAGGAGTGACACTTCTCATGAAGCTAATGGAATTAATTAGTTCATTCTGTTGTAATTTTTGGTAAGAGCCAGAGAACAAAAAGGAACAGAAATCCTGGAATAAAATATACCTTGTTTCATTTTCCCTACACTTCCCCACAAGAGAGTGAAGGGAAACAAAACTTCACAGATATGCCAACCTGAGCAAGCAAGTGATGCCTAAGCAAGCAATGGGAAGTAACACTGAAGAGTTCGTATCCACTTATTAGACAATGAAACTCATGCATTTTCGAGAAAAGAAAACCAGGCTAAGTGAAGTGTTTGATTGCTTTGCTACCAAATACAAAGCAATATGAAACACAGGAAAAATGTAAATAACATTATATTGTCTTTCTCCCTTCCTGCTACTCCCAAAGCAAGAAGATGACTGACTACTAAGTGCTAAGAAGCCCTTCGCTGCAGTGAAAGGGACTGCCTAGTAAAATACTGGGGCATAGATAAGCTCAGAAAGTGTCCCACCCTCTTGTAAGAGAAGCAGAGCAACAGGAATTCCACTGATCTGTAGACCATTCTGCACCTTCGTGTATCTCTCCACCAGGAAATGCTTCCTTGACATTCAGCTTTCCTTTTCCTGCTTCCAATTTCATCCCACTCCTGCATTTTTTACCTAATACAACACCTTGAGTTGTTCCTGTTCTTCCACAGCTTTGGTGCCTTTCAACTGAACCAAGACCTCACTCTTCAGCATCTCAACTGAAGCTGCACCTCTTTAACATGTCTCTTTTTCCCTCATTATTACCGTCAATTCCTGACAGTTGTAAATCTGCCTCTCTTTTGAAGTTCCTGCAATTACGTTCAGAGACCCTCTGGTACGAAACTGAAGCTTAAGCACTGAAGCTAAGCAGGTCAGCAAGCTTACTCCTGGCGATCATATCAGAACTACACTGAATTCCCATCTGCATTCCCCACCCGAGGTTTCTCAGCACATGCAATATCCAAACGCATCTGCCTTCTGTGCAATTGTATCACATTTCTAGCACAATCATCTAACTCAATATCAATTGTCACTACATCATACATTTCCTAATTTCTGCCTTCCTGAGTTTTCCATCTCAGTTTCTTGTTGCCTGTTAGTATTTTGTGCCCAATGTTGAAAGTAACAAAACAGCAGCAACTGACCACCTGGAAAAAAAAAAAGGAGTTCTGCCTGGCTGTGCTTTCCCTGCTGGATGCACCCTCTGTACCGTACCGTCCTCAAGAAGAAAACCTCGCAATAAAGTCTGAGACGGCGAAGGTGAGGCTTTCCAGCCATGGTCCACTGATGGCTAACCCCAGATGGACACCCTGAGTCCTACAATTGTGAAACTGGTCTGGCCACATCTTCCCTATTGCCAGCTAGGAAAACCTATAAAGAAAGCTAAAGCAGTTATAGAACTGGACCCCAAAAAGAACACAGACTTCAACAGATGAAAATAAAATAAATTAAAAGAGTGATTATTTAAACTCTGAAGAGATTAAACTAGAAGGATGCTTTTCAGGCAGCAGCAGATCCTTCACGAGGATCCCAACAGCCTAAAACGACGCAGACTTTCTGGGGAAAAAAAAAAACAAAAACAAAAAACAAAAAACCCAAAAAAACAAAAAAAAAACAAACAAAAAAACCCCCAAAAAACAACTCACAGTGCCACTGAGGTTTTGTTTGTTTTCTTGGGGGTTGAAGTTGAGAGCAAGATAATCCCAATACAACCCCATCTTCCTTCAAAAACTGAAGGGAGAATATAATTGGATTGGGACACAAGGGAAAACTTGTGAGGCCATGGGAACAATTTGGCTGTCCAAACATAGGTGCCTAGTGGCATTGTAGACAGTGTAGGATTTCCCATCTGAATGCTCTGATGCTCTTCCAGAAGGAAGTCTCCAGGTCCCACACAATAACTACCAGCCCTGTGAACGTACTTTTTATATCCCAGGTGGCTAAAATAGCATTAGACACCTATTTGTAGGCATTCAATCATCCCCTATACGTTCCTTCCTTGCAAATCTGTACTGCAAAGGTCACAGTTCAGAAACTAAAAGAAGCTACTTAAGGCTTATAGCAGTTGCTTTGCAGTTGCTTTCCTTTTCTCGCAATAGTCAGATTTTTTTTGTTTAAATATTAGACAAATTATGGAAGTTCATGAGAAAGATTACATATTTCTTTCTATGTTAGAAATGCTGGTAATTATACCTAGGCTAAGGAAAGCTAATACTGAACTAAAAAATGAAGCATTCATGTTCCATTTATAAAAGTTTTAAATAACTGAGAAACATTATTTACCTTCTTTCTTCTCTGCCTCCCTTTTGTTCTTGTTTCCTGCTTTTTTTTTTGTGAATGAGATAGAAAGAACTGGGAAGATTTTTACTATGAAGACTAATGCCCCTGACTATTTGAAATTTCTTACCTAAAAATAGCAGTTACTCTGGGGTGGTGGTGGGAGGCTTGATTTGTGCAGGGAATTTAGTATTTTCTAACTGGATATACTTAACTAATACTTAACAGTAGGCATTCATGTGAAGGATATTTTTATCCAAAACCAACTAATTTGAACATTCTTAAAAGAGCTTTTTTCTTAAACAGAAACTAGATACAGTGCTTAATCTGAAAACTGAATTTCATTTTTCTGCAGAACACCTGCATATAAGAAATAGTGGAAAACAACTGGCTTCTAATTTAAAAAAAAAAAAGTTCCTAAAATGGTTGTCACTGATTAAAAACATTGAATATACTAAATTGCTTTTTTAATTAGGAAGGTAACATTTTATATTTTAATATATCCACTTATGCCTAAAAATTTCCTTCCTTCCATCTCATCAAATAATACACATCAGCCTTCTCTTTCATAAGACAGAACGTTCAAACAGGAGCTGCAATCACCTGAAATCAACAGGCAAAAAAAGCTACTAACAGAAACAAAAATAATACACCAAACATTTTAGCAACTGGAATAAAATTATACAAAAGAAAAACTACCACAGATCAAGTCAAAACCCAACAAAACGCATAAATTCCAGCATCAAAGTTTAGAGATCCAAGGCTATGTTGGAAGTGTAGATGTACTGTACAGAACTAATTCTCAAACTGAAAGAAGGTGAAATTTGTGCTCCTTAATCAACTGCCTTCTTTCATTACTTAAGCAAAACAAACTACAATTGTTTCTTGAACTGACAGTTTGTTCATGCATTAACACATCAGCATTTCAGGAAAGCTGCTGCGGCTGTGAGGTTCTCGTGTTCTGTGATGCACTGTCTGGGCTGCACTCTTAACTGAAGCCAGTTACCGAATTACGGAAGGACCAATGCCGAAAATTACCCTTCCTTCACCAAATCCACGATCAAACACACAAGGGTAGAAAGAAGCAGATCTTTTAGATTATTACCTTCTTACCCAATGACCAGCACAGAAACACTCCCCAGCAGTCATACACAAAAAGCAGCAGTGGAAGCACCTCCCCTCTTCCTGAGCTTGTAACTAACTCTTCTCCCTCTGTAGTCTCAAAAATGACCCAATTCCAGAGTCCTTTAAAAACAATGCATTCCAATCCTCCACTGAGACTGGGCGAGAGACTATTAATAGAAGAGTAACAGCATATGCTAAGATACTTTCCCATCAGAAACTAACAGCTGCACAGGAGAGCAAGTATGTCTCAAACTCCAACGGTTTCTTGTATCCAAGATTCCTCCCCTGCTTAAAACCCCCACGCCCAGGAAGGCATGCGCCATGTCAGCTGGAGTTCAACACTAAACACAAAACTCAGGTCTCAGCTAATATAACCAACCAACGTACAAAGCTGCTTTGCAATTTTCCAGATAAAACGGCATGATCTACCCCTGAACTAATGATATCAAACATACCTTACAGGAAGAAAAGCAGTCATCTTCTAGAGGATTGTTAAAATAGCCAGCATAATCGTGATCTGATCAAGAAAGGTCAGTTCTACTCCTTCTGTAACTGAACTCTATCTTCCACTGCACAGAATAATTCTCTAGGTGAAGTACCAAAAAGACAGTGAAGTAGAATTAGGAACATGATGTTAAGAATTTGCAGCTTTAAACAGCCTCATATTTAAGATACCTATCCAGCACATTGAAAAATTAATTCCGGTCACCAGCAATTCTAGGGACTTAGTATCAATTCAACTTGCTCTTTCATTACGATTAACTTACAATATTTTCTATACTTCTAAGCCACTATATGCTGCCCTTGTATGTATTTTAAGATCCAGAAGAAATATTTGAATAATTTGAAAGAAGTAGTATATAATTTTCAATACTCTACATAACTCACTACTTAATAAGTATTTGTTAAGGGAGATGAGAGAGAAATGCATCAACCTGCTGACAAAAAGATGTAGCACCATGCAATTGTGCCAGTTAGTATCGTTTATTGACACAATAGTTAAACATTCATTACTCAGTTCTGACTGACTAATGGCTACTTTAACAATCCTCTAGAAGATGACAATGATGACACTGATGTGATCCTATGATGTGGCTGTATGTTCTTATGACTTTCACATGTTGCTATGAGCAATCTGTGGCAAGTTATAGCACTATATCTTCATCAAAAACTAGTCTTTTTTGTTTCAACATAATTGTTTATATGCCCTTGACTCTGGAAAGAATGTTCATTGTTGAGCCTTGAGACACACAAACCAGAGCTGAGCTGTCTTCAAATTAGCATTTTCCACTTCATTAATGGATATTTGGGTAGTGAAGTACTAAGGATGGTCAGTCCCATCTCATGCCCTTTCAAAATATGCAGTTAAATGACACTCAGCTTACTCCCTGGTTTTCAAACGTTTGGGTACGCAACAACCAGCTAAAGATTGCCTCCTTACGACAATCAACTCTGCCTTCTTCGGAACCTGCAATTACCATGTATGTTGCAGTTGCAATTACTGAATTAGTGTTGATCAGCTTGCTGAGACCTATAGCTGTAATATATTGGACCTTTTGTCTACTGTGTGATCAAAAGAAAGTGTGTTATATTTAAACACAAATGTTCCCTTAGCAAAGAGGAAGTACTATGCTGAGGGCTACAGTTGTCCTGCACTATGTCCGAAAAAAAAATATACTGTGCACAAAAGAAAGACATCACCAGAAAGAAGAGTTTGGGTTGCATTTATAATCTCTAAAGCCTCACAATTTCCTTGCATAGCAGAGCTTAGTATCACTGCTATCAAGATTTTGGAAGGACACAATACGCAACCAGATGGACCTTAAGTCTTATCAAAGAATTTCTCAGAAGCAGTTGGTTATCGTATAGATTTACACGTTAAACACTAGTGTGCCTAGAAATAGCTCCACTTAGCCCTCCACAGCTACCATCAGAAGGCCTCTGATGAGGACTTAAAAAAAATAAAGCAGTAAACATCCTTATCCACATTTCGAGACAGAAGAACTCAGAAGCACAAAGCATCTTATTCAAGAAAACCCAGCAGGCAGAACTGACAACAGACTCTAGGAATCTGTACATGTACAGCTTTTTAGTATCATTGAAATTATTGCAATTTGGTAAATGCAGCAGTTAAAACATGACAAGTTTCCCTACTAAGTTCTAGCTCACTCTCCCTTTTTGGTCTCATTAAACCATTAACAAGTAAAAAGTTCCTCTTTGGTGCCTTCTGTTGCCATAGACACTCATCAAAGAGAACTGCTTACTGAAAGGTGGATTGTTTACTCAATTACGTAGCTCAAAGTATGCATCTGACAGACTGCCATACCTGCCCATGTTCTCAGTCACAATTCCATACTCACATCCATGAACATTGCATCTCAGTACATCCCAGTGCACACTCTGCCCCACACTGAGATGAGCTACATTTGTACCTTCTTATTTACAAAGGCTCAATGTGGTTTATCTGTCTACTGCTTTCCCCATGTTACCCCAGGTCATAAGGAATAATGGAAGTAGTCTCAGATTTCTACACGACGGAAAGGCACCTCCCTAGATCCAAAAAGACACAGGGATAGAAATCAGTCCCCTGTGATATCAAGATGCATAGCAGGAAATATGTGCAGCAGGTTATTTCCCAACATTTAGGCCACTCAGAGTACGCCCTTCTTGATATTTCACTCTAGCAGCCCACCTGTAGATTATTTCTCTCTCAAGTTTCTTGCATTTTCATCTCTTACAAAAATTTTGCAATCATAATGCAATAATCTAGTTACAGTTACCACAGCTTTAAAAAAAAAAATCACCTGTAAAAAACAAACTTTCCAGAGATCATGCCACATGTCAATATAATGTCAAGCTTATGTTGGCAATGACATCTTTTACCATATCAATGATGGCTCTTAGAAAACTAAAAAAGGTTCAGCGCAGGTGACCATGAAAAAACCCAGCATGCAAAACCTCTGACAAAACTGTCTGCAGAACGCTTCCAATTGACCCAAAGTAGAGATTTATATCACAGCTTGCTGCTGTAGTTTTGCAAACACATGGTCAAGTGACAGTATCACAACGGGCACACTAAGATTTTCCTGTTAGGCTCAGTATTAAGCCTTTGCCCATTTCTAAGCATTTGCTTTGAAGGAAAATGCATGCTAGAAAACTTTGCAGCTCTTTTATGAAAGATATTTCCATACTTACTGGTGCTACTATTTTGCCCGTCTGTCCAACTTGCATGTCATTAGGAACAAAGCCAGCATCAACAGCTGCACGGGAAGCTCCAACTAGTTGAAAGAAAATATTTCCAGTGTTTTCTTTTAAAATATTAGCAAGCCAAATTTCTATCACCATAAAAGCACGTGGATTTTACTGAAGAGTCCCATACTTTAAGGGCACGTATTTAGAAACTTCCCTCTTAAAAGCTCTTATAGTAATCCCTCTCTATACCACTGGCTGAAACTTCCAAATACTAAGTGCTAATGCACTTCATAAGCAACAGGAAATCCTTACTCCCAGCAGCAAAAGGCCATATATTAAAACCCAAGGATTTCAGTCTGGCGTATTTCCATTATTTTCTCTTGTCGCTTTGTAAAAAGAAGATTTTCCCATAAATGTCTTCCCATAATGTTCCTCCACGTTTGAACAGAACACATGTGCCATCTTATACTGCTGTGGAGCTCAAAAGTCAGGCATTGTAAGGAAAAATATCAAAGTAAACTTGAAAACGCCACATGGGCATTTAGTTAGTGAAGCCACCAATTTAAAAACAAAGCCATTCACGTAACACTATAAATTCATTATTACACATGAAATCTAAAACTAATGTAGTTAAAAATGTTAATGGAAACAGTTCTTCCTCCTTCCCCAACCTTTACTTAAAATATTTTGCTGAAACTCTGTACATGGTAAGTTTTCTCCTATTAATACAAAAGCATAGCAAAAATACAAAGCCACTCAAACTACAAGAACTGCGAAAGGGATTCTGTAAAGTAGTATATAAGGACATACAAAGAAAATATCATCTCTTCAAAGTGAGCCAAGACCATTTTTTAATTTATACAACTTCAATTTTTGTTTGTGAGCTTAACTTCTGGAGACTTGAGGAGGACAGGGAATATTACAGTTTAGTATTTTTTGCTTCATACATGGGCATTTAAATACACAGTTGACCCCAATGACAAGACAAAACTTTATCTATCACTAAACTAACAGGATTTTAAGAATTTATTTGATAGAGACATGAGAATAAAAGACTTAAGATGAACATCATTTTTAATGTGACCTTTTTAAATTATAATAACCAGGGTTAAAAAAAGAGAATGAAAACAAGCTTTACCTGCAGCATGCAACTGATCTGCAAGATCATATAACAACTTGAAATTTTCACCACTCTTCAAGCCTCTCCCTTAAAAGTTAAGAACAAGGAAAGATAAAGAAAGAAGAACATAATGTGCTTTAAGATTTTTTTATTGCCTACATAAACTTTCTGTATGAGTATTTGCATTTGCAAAGGCACAAACATATGCCTGCATAGGGTATTTCTGGACATATTACTAAATAGAATTCACTATTTGGAGGATTTAGCTTTTGTCTTTGTGATTAATATTATTATTTCATATGTATAAACCACTCTGTCTGCTTTACTTCCTGCACACTGCACCATCAAGATCATTCTCTGAAATCAAGGAAACGGGATTTTTTACTAATTTGTGCTCCCTCTGCTGGCTTTAGGTACAAAACTCTGTAGTGGGATAACTACGGAATGACTTTTTAGCCGTAAGCATACAGTAAAAATCACAGTCCATCACTTTATACCTGAAAGCAGAATACAAACATAATGATTTTTAAAATCATTAAAGCCATTACATAATAATGTTTGGACTGCCTGTAATGATTAGCAATAATTTTAAACATAACAGATTTGGATCTAAACCCACTACATATTGCTACAATTTTAGAGACTCACGAAATATGACAATATTCTCAAAAAGCCTACTAGCATATGTTAAACTCATGTTTTGCCTCTTAACACAACATACATGTTGGGTGCGTCACCACTGGCCCCTATGCCGTATCTCAGAATTACATCATAATTTTTTCTTAACGTATCACATTATAATATATATATAACATTATAACATATATGTTCTGCTACAGATACTATTTAATCAAGATGTACCATTACTTAAATGTAACATAACATAGTTTTAGTATTATCTACTTACCACCCGATACAACCACTTTTGCACTAGTAAGCTCTGGTCGATCGCTTTTTGTCAACTTCTGCTCAATCCATTCAGACAGGCCAACAGGCGGTGGAGGGGTTACTGCATTCATCAGATGAAGAAAAACATCCCCAAGAAAAAGGATAAATGGTGTATTTTCAACCTTTTAAATCTAAGCTTAAATTTAATGCAAAAGTTCACTCTATAACCAATTCTACCAAAGATTTTAGCTACTCTCTGTAATTGCTCTGTGGCTCTGATTTACAAGCCTCTTTTCGTTAGTTGTGTTTAAGTAACCTATAGTACAAGCTGCACTAAAATGAAGGCCTGATGTATAAGTAATACAGTGATATCAACCCAGCATACTAAGTGTGGTTCTTATTAAGACAGGCAAACAAGCCAATTAAGTGGTGCAAAGACAATGCAATACGCTAATCTTAAGCATCAAGTAGCATTTGTTTCCTAACATCCACAGACGTTAGGAACTAGAGGATGGTTCAGGGGCAGGCACTAAGCCATCCAGAGAAATACCAGGACTGGAACACACACACAGCACATTACTAATGATTGCCTTTGCTGGATTTACAGCAAAAAAGAGTAAGGTGATCAAACACTGGAAGAGGTTGCCCAGATTGGTTGTGAAGTCTCCATCTGTGGACATACGGAAGGCCTGTGGACACAGTCCTTGGCAACCTGCTCCAGGGGGGATGGACTAGATGGTCTTAAGAAGTCATTTCCAACCTCAACCATTTTGTGATTCTGTGACCGGATTTATCTATTACCAAAGCTACACTGGCTTCATTAAAATAATAATTTAAACTCATTTAGTTAAAACTGATCTAAAACAACAACTAAGCGTTCTCAAATCAATTTAAACTGCTACTAATTCAGCTAGACACTGTAATGACCTGTCTTAATTGAAATACGACCCATTAAACCAAAACTGTGGACAGCCACCCACTTTTATTTTTGCACCCATCTTGCTTTGAAAGCCAATCTGGCTATTCGAACAGCTGTAACTTTAAATAAGGAAAAGTTTCAAGATTGTGGTGGCAGAGCCTTAAGCAGCGAGTGAAATGAGCGCACAGATTTCAGCACAGATAATCTCCATTTCTGGTCAAGGAAGTAGCAAGTGAGCAGATAATCCACATCTTCCCTTACCAGACATCACTAAAACGTGCCCGTATTTACCCATATTAAAAGCATAAAGCTCTGATTATGACAATCAGTTTGCATTGACAAATACTTCTGCAAAACATCACTGTGCAGTGAACAAAACTTAACTCTATTACACGAAACAACAAAATATGAGAACAAATACTCACACTTTTCTAAACTGGCACTACCACCACTTGTTGGTGCGGCCTCAAAAGAAGTTCCCCGTATGGTAAATACTTTAATCGGTTCATCGCATTGCACAGTGCAAAGAATATTTCCTAAAAAAAAAGAAAAGGGTCACGTTACATTTTTAAAGAAGATAATATCAGACATACTATGCCTTTTAAAAAACAAATGAAACTAACACCAGAAAGACATCAGCAGTTCTACTAGAATAGGCAACATTCAGAAAGTTACTTTTCAAAATTGCAGTTTTAGATGACTAAAACTTGAAACCTACGCACTTAGTAAATGTAGCCTACAAATATTTTAACTTACTTTTTAGCTCCATATTTCTGAAGTATGCTAACAAATCCTCTATTTTTAAAGGATACAGAGCATTTAAATCATCTCTTATGAAAGAGCTTTTAAATTTCAGAAGGGGGGGGAAAACCCCAACTTTGAAAGTGTCATCCTTAAACATAAAGAGTGTCTATAATTCAAAGTAGGTCTTTTCTCCTGTTGCATGAATTCATCAGAACAGAAGACAACGAGGCCTGCCCCAAGTATCCGCGGGATCATGTTTCTCTCAATAATATATAACATAAGGTATCTACTTCACACTGGAGGCGGCAAGGAACAGAGAAAAATGCTGCAACACCAGCTAATCATAAACAAAGTCACCTTGAAACTGTGAATTACTGGGAAGCAACTTAAAAGTGCAACACAAAACCGCATTCTGGTAACGTAACTCGAAATGTAATACTACGTTGGTACATGTGGTACAATCTTGTACAGTAAAATTAAGAAACAAAAGCTAATAAGCCCATATCTAAATTAAAACATGGTGTCAGACAAGCATTAGAGAAACAAGACTGAAAAAAGAATTGCAAATAAAGTCAATTAAATATTATAAAGAATTAGTTCAATGTCTTCATAATTAGGAAAAATAACCCTGCAGTATCTTAAATCAGAACTAATGCAAGTCATATTAAATAAAGCTGGACAATTAACTTAATGTCTTATGTTTTACAAAATCTGATCAGAAGTACATTAACAAAGAAATGCAGTATGTATAAAGGACATCACCAAATTCTACTAATTAAAGTGCTAGACCTGGTTTCTAAATGATGGTAGCAAAGTTCTTGGGATTACTTGCTTTCCCACACACGGAGCATCATGTCCATCCCCAGGTTTCATTTTTATGAACCACAGCGATTCAGATTGTAAAGTGAAAATCCCTATCGTATTGCAAGGTTCTAACCACAGGATTATGTAGAAAAGTTATCAATATTGGGTCCTTTATTGCACAAATACCACATAACCTTTTGTGATTACCCACCTGCATAGATAGTTCTCACAAAAGTGTCTGGTGATTGAATTTCAATAATGTCAGAAACAGGGGCAACATCAAGCTTGCCAGCCACTCTGGGAATAAGATTCTAGAAGTGAAAGATGAAAAGTTAGCAAAGGAGATGCTAAGAAAATGCACATGGTCAGCAAAAGAATGCAGGCTGTCCTGATTTTAACTTCATATAATACTGTCTGTAAGTAAAGTGGCACATACAACTGTTAAGATTTTTGTAGGGCTACTCATATAGCTTTAGCAGCCAAATAAAATCCCATTATTCTAATAACATTAGACATTTTATGAGGCTTACTGTAAGTAAACCCTTAATTCGATATCTTAAATTGGGAGGCTTATTTGCTTCAATAGTTTAAAACTGAATATAGATGCAATTTACTCAGAAAATTGACAATTATGGATTGCTGAGCTCTTAGCACTTCAAGGAAAAAAAAAGCATTTTTGGAAGCTAGTTACCAGAGATAATAGGCAAAAAACTCGTGCACTCTCCACCCAAAAGCCAAAAAAACATTATTTTAAAAATTAATATTAAAATCTATATTCTCCTGCTCTGAAATTGACTCTAAAAAATTACATAGCACCTTTAGGAATGGGAAGGAGGATAAAATGAGCAACATGTATCATGAAGAAATTAATGACAGCAAGAGCTTTGCTTCCTTTTTGTCCCCCTCCTAATCTGATACAACACAGTGCCCAGTTCTGAAATCTTTACTCACATTAAGTACTCAAAAATGGAATGGTAAGCTTTAAAACAAAATCTATTACCCTTTACTAAGACATTGCAGATCAAAAAAGAAAAAGAAAAAACAAAACAAAAATCCACCCCTAAGACTTGAGGTATGTAAAGATTTCTCTTAGCAAAATTTTAAGTATACGGACTGACATTGATTGTAAGTGAAAGTAGTCAGATGGAAGGCTGATGTCATTATTCATCCCGCACCGGCAACATTTCTGAAGTATCCTTTTTCTCTAATTTAGCTGCACCACAACATTGACCAGATTGTTAGTGCTGAGGCTCTCTGCATACTTAAAAACACACTCCTTAACAAACAAGTTTTTAAAAACTGTATTTTCATTAATAAACATCTTTGCTAGGACGTGGATCTGTGTTATTTTATTATTATTATTATTCTGTCTTTACATGTAAATGTAATGTCTTTTACAGACATTTCAATTTACATGACTTTCATCATAGACGCAATTCCCCCCCCAAAAAAAGAATTTGCTTACAATAGGTCTGCACATTTCATTTCAGCATGCAAATCTCAGTTTACTGTACTTTTCCTTACAATTTTCATTATGCTTTCAGATCGCTTAATCTATTTTGTGTTATTGTACATTTTGCCTTGTGTACGTAGAACTAGCTGGTTACCACTAAGTATTTCTTCTATACTGTTCCTTTGTCAAGTCAGCCCATAATAAAACTCAGACATGAATCAGCGTTTCTAACTAATGACCTCTTAAGCAAACTACTATAACATTTTTCAAAAACTCAAACCAGTCGATGGCTGACCTCTCTCAGGCATTTGATTCACGCTCTTTACTTACAACAGCGTCTCTGTCTCTTTTCTACAAGAAAATTTTGATGCACTTTGATTTACTTACCTTCCCAAAGGCAGATGCTCCAGCACAAATGTGGGTGTAATTAAATTTTTTATGAGTTTCCAAAATCAAGGGAGTCAGCTCCTCTGAGGACAAAAATATATTGCTCAATATTTACAACTATCTTATTTTAAATCACAAATATAAATACCATTTCTTTTGCTTAATAGGTAAGAACTACTCTCACCTGCTAGAAATCCCTTGTATGCATCATGCTGAGCCACAAGAACTTTTGCAACACCCTGAACTTTGCTGACTTCTTGTCCTACCTATGATTACAAATGAATTATTATTAGTTTGTATTGTAACAGGCACCACAAACAAATAAAAAGAGAGAGTCCCTGCTGCAAAGAGCTGACAGATTAGAGATCAGTTAAAACTGGAACACAAAAGCATGTGAATTTCAAGATTAGAATGGAACAAAATGCAGATCTTCCAACTCACAGCATCGTGCCTTACGGGATAATGAAAATGAATTTTGTGAATAAGAAAACTACAAAGCAAATCAGACACGGGAAAGCTTGCCTCCTGTACGCAGGATTACACAATGATCTCATGATTTATTACAACAGTTGATAACAATCACACTTGAGGATTATTGCTCGGTATTCTGATACAATCAGCAAGAAACGAATCCTACCTTCTTTTAAATCAGTCAATATCTACCGCACAAGCATACAATGCAAATACAAATGTACAGCGATGTTATGATCTTTGTCCACATTTTAGGAGCAATCCTTTGTTTGCAGCGGACTCTCTGCCTACTGATGTGATGTATATTTTCAGTTCTTTATTTATGCATTTTTTTTCTTTAAATTTGCAGAAGTGAAGTTTAAATGATAAAAGGGTTGTTGCAGATCAGAGAAAAGACGACTGACAGCAGTGTCTGGAGACCACATGCATCACCCCAGAACTAGCGTAGTTCTACTGAGTTTGCTGAGTATCAGTTTACCCTCAAAAATTAACAAGAGGAAATAAACAAAAATTCCCTAATAGCTGCTATAGAATATTTGTTTGAGTAACTGGCTTTTTTGCCCTATCAATACAGAAACTTTAAAAAAAACCCACAACCTTCATTTTTTGTAAAGTACTTTTTCCCAGCATGACATACATTGCCAAACAGACACCCTATACTTAGTATTAAACATCATTCCCAATCACTTTTCTACTATGCAAGTGCCAAAGAATAAGGAAACTCAAAGACAGACATATCAGGCAATTTTTTTAAAAAAATTTTGTTTACATTTTCTTGGCTTCCACGTCTCTACCTCGACTACCTGTGTCTTAGTTTAGAATAGCCACTGAGGTTTCTCCACCTATTTGTGAATTAGCTACCATTAAGTATGCCTCCTGCATGAGATACTACATATTGCTTTCAGAATAACAATTCATAAGCAATAGCCTACTATGAAAAATATTAGGCATAATTATTTGTACTTTTACTGTTCACACAAGAGTATATCATGCTAGAATAAAAGTGTCACTAATGTACTAACTATATTGTCTCTAGATCTTGCACATAAAAATTAGACTAACAATACAACAGCTAACATACAAGAAACTTTTTTAGACGTGAGCTGTATGACAAAGTCAAGAACCACTAATTTCAGAATTTTAGGTTGCAAACACACTCTCACTCTGCTACTAGTAGTTGACTAGCAAAAGCAAGGTGCTCAGAAGCCCTATTTGTCACAGTGCTGTTTCAGTTCTGCTGGTTTCCATTTGGACGAGTGCAAGCTTCTTTCCAAGTTCTTAGCACTGCAGTATTTGTCTTTCAGACTTTACAGGGAAATATTGTTTTAAGAGTTAATTGTCCTTTAGTCCTACAAAAATTGCTTGCTTAAGCTTCTAACAACTGATATTGATATTCTCCCATGTGAAATGAAATCTATACCCATATTTTCAACTTCAGAAGAGAAGCAGTTCAAGTGCAGGACATTTCCGGCAGATTAGCAATTCCTGGCACAGTTCCTCTTCACTACAGATTATTTTTCAGGCTGACCAAGATGCATCAAGTATTGTTTCACCGCGTTCATTATTTCATTCACAGAAAAACAGCATTTCCTACCTTGTCACAGCTGGTACCAGCTACTAAACAAGAAACTTCGCCTCCAAGACGTTTTGCAGCAGTGATAGCATTTAGTGTAATGGGTGTAAGAGTCTCATTGTTATGTTCTGCTATGACTAATGTACTCTGAAACCTCCGGAGCAGCGATGCCTTTAAAAAACAGAAAGAGAGATAGAGAGGAGTTTGATACTTAGCATTCAAGTAAAAAACTGTTCCCAAGAACATCCAATGCTTTACAGAAAGTTATCAATTATACAGACTGTAACACACTGCTGTCAAACAAAATAGGCTAAATTTAGATAATTTTTATTAGGTAGGCAGAAAAAATAAGGTGCTAAAAAGGTATAAACTTGCTTGACTTCAGCATATTTATAACATGCTCTGTTTAAACTAAAATCTCCACAAGAAAATACTGAACAATATTAAGAAAAACATTTAATACATTATATTTAGGCTCAGCTGATCAACTTAACTAAGTACCGTAAAAAGTGAAGATCAGACCAGCAAGACTAAGACACAAGGAAACCAATGGTAGCAAATAGATATTTACTTGTTGGGGTTTTTTGATTTTTTTTTTTGTTTTGGGTTTTGGTTTTTTGTTTGGTTGGGGGTTTTTTTGATTTTTATTTTTTTTTTACTATAGGTTTTAGCCAAAATCTAGCTACAAAACACACTTTTTTAATTAGTTATGCATAAAGCCAAAATTGCATGCAGTGGTAGGATGACAAGCAGCAAGGGCTCACAGCCTGAAATCACACTAATAGAACTGTTGATAAACATCAAGATTATTTTTTTCTATTTTCCTGTACATTTGACACTTGACCACTTAGTCTACCACAATTTAATGATCCTTAAATAATATTTTTGACCAATTCACCGTCCACACAGACTTTAACTTCTAAAGCAAAAATGAAAGAAAAAAAGAGGGAGGGGGAAAAACAGAAAAGAATTGCCATGAAACCAAACCAAAATATTCTAAGCTCTGAGACTTTCCTCTCTAATTTTCAGGTGAACCTGGAAAAAGTGCTATACCTCCGAGACTAATATTAGGGTAGGGAAAGGGTTTGGGGTGAAACAGAATATTATCCTTCAAGTCTTTGTTTATCCTACATAAAGGATTCAGACTCGTGTTATGATCAATGTAATATGTAACACATGGAAAACAAAATATATTCATTAATAAGACCAAGGCACAAACACTAACACAATGCTAAAGACTGCACAGCCAATACTACTTTTTCAAACATATATTCTGACCCCATCTCCCCTCACACCAAATATGCACTTAACCACCACTTAAACTAGAAAAAAAAGTTTCAGGAAGTCTGAGCGGCTAAAATTTGGATATGGACTTCAACCACACAAAGTCTACCTACTAAACTTCACAAAGAGGAAGCAAATCCCGAGGACTTCCCCGAAGCTAATCACAGTGTAAAAATATAAATGCAAAGATAAGTTTTTGCAGAATCAGGATCCTAATTTTTCATTTTGATTAAAACAATAAGGATTCTTGTAGAAGTGCTCTGCATTTCATCTTTTATGCTTAAGGTTACTTGTTATGATTAAAGAGTCTAAGATCATTTGAAGCCAATTGCCAGTAACAAAATATTTATTGCCAATATAGATCAGACACCGTATTTTTGATTATGTTTCACACATCATTTGCAATAAAAGTTATGAGATTTTAGTCACCGTTTGAAGAATAAATCCATGCTTTTGTGGCAAAAAGCCCACTTTTCCAATGATTTATAGTCATGTCACAGGGTAAAGTGGACCATGCTCCCAAAAGATTCGAAGTTTTCAAATTTCCAAAGGGAGCCGCATGCATTTTAAACACGCACTCAATTCTGACTATATTATGATCTTTTCCCTAAATAAGTACTGCACCACCAGAGAAGCTATACATCATTCTGCCAAACAATTCTAGACTAAACTGAGAAATAATTTTTTTAGCCAAGAAGAGTAAGAGCAATGGACATTGCTTAAGCAGACTGCATATTACATCACTAACTAGGTGTTACTTCTAAACTGATAATCACACATTTTATATTTGCGGGAACTGCACACTAGAAGGCCACTTTATGGCTACATGCATGACTTTTCTGAAGGCATTTCTGACAAGACCAGATTTAAAATAAAAGTCACATTCTAGATCTTGGGTAAAAACCCTGGACGACAAATAAGATTCCTATGTGAATCTGAATTTTAATATACTAACAAATGTAAACTCTTTTTTTTTAACAAACAAAACAAAAACAAACTGACTTTTGTTTTTTGTAACAAAGATTCTGCAGTAAAACCAGAGGGTAATTCATCCAGCCACATACGATCCTGGAAACTGAGACTCTGCAATGAGTCAACGGAGAGGACACGTAGTTATTTTAATGAAGGAACTTGACCAGCTGCACGTGTGCTAGAACAGCCCATTATTTCACTGACATGATTTCTCCCCCTGTACTTGGGCAGGATGTCTAGTTTCAAGCCTAGATAAAATAGGAAGATTGAGTATAACCCTAACCAGCTGACAGCAAGGATAAAAAGACAAGAAATAAGACAGGCAGAACCACCAAACTATTGAAAACAATGCCTTGAGAGGGAACAGCACTCAGCGCTTGTGCCACAGAAGGTTCCTGGTGCAAACTAAGCTCTGGAAAATCAGGCTATCCAAAGAAATAAATTACAATTAAACATCCTACCAACTTGGGCAATTGGGTGGCTTCTCAAGCACGCCAGTAAGTTATGAACACATCTGCCAGCAACCAGTAGAACTGGAAATTTGCATCACTGAGGTTTAGATATAAATTGAAGCTAGGCACCTATGCTCCCTCTACAGCAGAAACATCTAAGCTTCCTCTCTGGTGGACAGCGATTCAGTTTATACTAAAATAAACATTTATGAAGGAAAAATGTCTGGAGTTTCCAGTTCCTCCCCCCAGCATTTTCTGTAGAGCAAACCTGACTAAAAGTTGGTAAGATTAACCTAGATGCGCAGTGTACCAAAGTACCAAAGGATTCGCTGAATCTATTGTCTCAAGTTTCCCCAAAGCATCTTTTTGCTTCCCACTTGAGAAACTCAGCAATGTTTTCCAAGCAGAATGTGAAAAAATTAGGTATGAGATCTGAATTTCTAGACTTCAGACAAAATAACTGAGACTACTCACTGCTACTGTCCCAGTCAAACATTAGAAATCTGGACATGCCCAGCACCTGTACGCAGATAAACCCATGCATGAGGCCAACATCCAAAGTACTCATTCAATTTGCACAGGTGATCTGCTCTTCACAGCAACGCCAACACAAACTGAATGTACGTTGGTCTTTCAGCATGTAGACAGGTCACCTGATCAGCACACAAGCAGGCCCAGCACTTCTTAAGTACGGATTTGCTGCTTGTATGCTACAAAACATATGTATTAACAGCTGGAAAATTCCAGACAAGAGTGTTATAAACTTTGCTTGCTGCTTGGTGAGACTGGGGAGCAGACAGGTATTAATGGCCTCTACAGTCAAGAGCTGCCTGCCTGCAGCCTGCCCCTTGTAAGGCAGGAATTATGAAATCGGCTCTGTAAGTAACACATGTGGCAGACATGGGAACAAAAGGTGGGACAGGCAAAAAGCCTTTCCAGTAAATGCAAGAGCTCCAGCAGGTGTATTCTACATCGCCCCATACTCCAAACATGCATCAATATGAACTAGGCTGTTAGAAACTTCACCCAGGAAACTGAAGTTTGCTTCCCAAACTCCTCAGAGGAACCACTGGAAGTTTTGGGAACTAAACCAAACTAGAAATTCGCAAGGCAAAAGCACCTAACAACCGGACCCACAAAGGTATCTCTAGAGCTGATTTTCTTAGCTGTAAAAGCAAACTGGCCAGAAATAAAAATTTTAGAACTGCTTAATAGGAATTATGGATCTCATAGAAATCCATTACCTCTGGGCAAAACTCCCAAGAACTGACTCCAGGAGCTAGGAATTACGGTATTACTAAAGATAATGTTCCTATACAACAAAACAATGCCTAAGTCTATTAATAGACAGTCTTGTAGCTGCAAAACTTAATAAAAAAAAAAAAAGAAGAAAAATATTTGGGAAGCTCAGGGAGAGGAGGGCACTCTAGCAATAAAGCTTATACTTCTCCTAGAACCTCTGCACAGATCTGGCTACAGAAGAGGTCTAAGCGACAGCAATTTAACTCCAGAATACACTAACTAGAAAAACAACACTAAAGGCACCTGAACTGAAAAAGAGCTATAACTGCAGCAAAAAACAGCAAAAGAAATAAAGCATTCATAATAAGGATTTATTTAGGAAACACGGTAAAGACTTAAAATTACAAAGGAATTGAAGCAGCAATAGAAAGATGAAATACAGAATGAACTTTCTGAGATATATCCCACGCAAGCCATGAATAAAAAACAAAGCAACAAAGCTGCTTTGAAATACAGACCCTACTGAAAGTGAACTCAAGGTAAATGAACACATTTTAAAAGTTAATAGTCTGAGATTATCAATAGCGACTGAAGGATACATACAAAGTATTCCTGAAGAGTACAAATGTAGCCCAGTACTTCCTGAGAAAGGTGTGTTTCAGCCTATTAAACCTATTTATCTGAGTTATCTCAGGCTAAAAAATCAAAAAAAACCCCCACACATGCATCATGAGATACAGATGACTGAAATAAAATCCACCATTTTCAGAAACACCAAGAAATTGAAAACTCTGAACAAATCCACAGGAACTCAAAGACTCAACAGCTATGAAAAGTGGGTCCCCCCAAAACACTGTAAAGACAAAATGAGAATACCTGTTCAATATCACTAAAAATTAAACAATTTCACTTTATTCAAAAGCTATTATATGGTAAAATACTACACTACAAAGTGAGAAAGAAAACCTGTCAGTTAAGACCACTTTTAGCTGAAGGTCTCCAACAGCTTCCTAAGAACATAACTATTATTTTGTTTAAGCCAACTCTAAAGCAACTCTTGCCTCCAAAAAAAACATACTGCAGAAGCAAATGCACCTTTTACTCTATCTGGGCCTTTAAAACAACAGCAGAACCCTGAAAATCAAATACAAAGCAAAACAGTTTTCTTACAAAACAGCCACAACGTCCTTCACTCTTTCACTCTGTTGCTAGGGCTTTTTGAGCAACCATGGAGGTCAAAGTGAGGGAGACCAATCTCTGATTAATTTATGACTTCAAACAGTCAAGTCTAGCACTGCTTGCCCTTCATGAATAGCCTTAGGATAAACTCTAACTTCAACACAGGTTGAGTAACAACTGGATACAAAATTAAAGGCATTGGTATTATATCCACCTACAACCAACTTGGCCCCAAGCTGCTGGGTAGCATCATATAAGAAAAAAGAAAAAAAAAACCCAACACTGTGAACAAGCAAATAGGCAGACACTTGCTTATCTGATAAAACTGATTAAAAAAACAGAGAATGTTAAGGGAATATATTAATCGTTCGTTGCTCTATAAAGGTAGGAATGCATGACCTCAAAATGTCACTTAACTAAAAGTCTGCATGACAATCCTGATGATCGCGATTTCATATCATTACAGGTTTTGAAGGGACCTCAGGAGCTCATACAAAGCTCTCCTCCATTAGATGCAAAGCAATCATATTGATGTTATTTCCAACATATCTGTCTAGCTTATTGTTAGTGCATTCCAGTGATGAAGACTCCTAGGTAACCCACTCCAAAACCTTGCTATACTTTCAACTATAAAGGATTTCTTAATGTCTATCTTGAATCTTCATAGCTATCTTAAATAGCTTTCTTGCAATTTAAGCCAACTGTTATTATTTCATCATCCATGGACTGGTGAAATGGCTTATTCCCACCTCTGCCCCAATTTTTTGTGTACTTGCAGTCACATATTCCTCCTCAGTGCTCCCATCTTTAAGTCATGCAACTCCAGCCTTTCCTTGTTGCTCATACCTTACAGGTCTCTTGCATCCTATTTTTCTCTAGACTCTTGAACTGCATGAGCATTAGCAGTGCTGAACTGGAGTTTGCTTCACTTCTCTGGCAGACTACATTGTTACCCACACACTGAAGATGCACACAATGTTTTATTAGCTTTATTTTATAAATTTATGAGTTTAGATGCAGATAGCTGATAACCAAGGAGCCCACCTCATGTTTCCAGGAGAGTAAACTGAATTGTGCAGTGATCATGAGAGTAAAGTATTATTTACACAGTGGTACCATATGTTCTAGGAGCTCCAAAGATCATCAAGACCTTTGCTCTGCAAAGCCTACAGCCTAACAATAACTGAAAGATGCCCGTGACTACAACAGTTATCAATTTTAGAGTAACTAAATCATGTGTCCTCATCTACCTTTGCTCTTCTTTTAAGCCATTCTTAGTACCCGACACTGATGAATATATCCGTAGCTACAATTTTAGAACTGGAATATCTGTAAAAGCCTTGGAGAGCTCAAAAACTTGCTAGACTTAAAGCTCTTTTAGAAGGGCTATTTACACACAGTTTTAGTGGAGGGAGTGTCTGCGTGCTATGAGATCGAACAGATATTCAGGGACATTTCATGAATCATCTACTCCAACTAACCTTGAGTTCACCTAGTCGTTAAATTTGGTAACAGCCACCATGACACATCAAGCAGCAAACAGCCTTCAAAAGCCCAGCACTCCTCACAGCTGAACAATATGAAGGTCAATATGGAAAAGCAACAAGCATTTCACATTAGCTTCAGTCCACAGGTTGTGAGGGTTAAATCAATCACATTTCTGCACAGCTGAGTTCGTGTGACCGAGAAACGCTGTGTTAACCTCTTAAAGCCCCAGAAAACCTCTCCTTTAGCCAAAAATTTCTGTGTAACACTGTTAGAGTTTGCAATAACAACTTCAAGAGTCTTTTCAGCTGTAAGGAAAGTACTCAGTTCCTCAACTGGTGCAGACGAGGGGGGATGACAGCGAGCACTCTGAGAAAGTTATGACAACGATCCTCAACTCCTGCCTGCAATGAGCACTGAAAGGGCCCCTTAAACACCCGGCATCCCCTCAGAAACTTTATTTGTAACAGCCACAGCGCAGCAGGGAAGCGGAGTCCAGCGGAGGAGTTCGGCCTGTTCCCCCCCCGGCCTCGGACACCCCCTCAGCCACCGCCGCCGGGCGGGCCGACGGCGGAGCTCGGCGCCGCGCCACCTCTGCCCCCCGGGCGGGGGGCCCACACGGCCGGGGCGGAGGGAAGGCAACCGACCCCCTCGGCCCCCTCCCCGCCGCCCCCGGCCCGCCCGCACTCACCGCCCGCCTCAGGCGCTGCGCCGACACCACCCGCAACATGGTTCCGCCGCACGGGCCGCGCGCCGCTCTCGCGAGAGCCGCGCCACACCCCGCCGCCTCATTGGGCGGAGCGGCGGGCCAATGGGCGGCCGGGGAGGCTGCCCCCCTCCCCGCCTGCCCAGCCCTCGCCGCTCCGCCGCCGAGGCAGGGGCGCGCGGTGCAGAGAAGGGCAGGCACGCGGAGGCAGAGCAAGAATTGCTGAAAATATTGAGTTTATGAGCTGTGGGTTTCAAGGTCTCAGTCTTTTTGAGCTCGCCAGGTGCGGGGATGAGAAGGAGCGAGATCCCCAGCACTTGACCCAAACTGCCCACAGGGTTATTTCATACCATGAACGTCACGTTCAGTAGAAATTAGAAAGTTTGCCGAGAAGTTGTCTCCCTCCCTTGATGGCCGCCACCCTGAGAACTTCTTGCCCCGGTGCCTGAGCCCTTCCCTCACGGTGTCCGACGTCTGCTGTCCCCTGCTGGGAGTTCACAGCTTCCTACGGATAGAATGGGCTGGGTGTAATCCTTGGGTATTTTGTATTGGTATCAGGATCGATATTGGTTCTTTAGTATTATTAATGTTAATTATTTAGTCTTATCCTATTAAATTTATTTACATTTCAACCCTCATGTTTCCTTGCTTTTTCCCCAATTCCCCTTCCCAGGTGGGGAGGGGTCATCAGGTGATAGAGTAATTGTCTGATCGACAATAAGTTGTTGTGGGTTCCTCAAACCATGACAGGCGCACAGGAGAGGACAGATGTCACAGCCCACCACTTGTCCAAAGCGCCTGACAGCCTCAAAGACCAATCAATGAAACAAAACGTTTCGGGCTACATTCACTGCTAAAGTACATGCTGTGGCGCTCTGACAGCCTGGTGTCCCGGAGAAGCTGGCAGCAGCTGCCACGCCAGAGTGACCGGTGCACCAGCCCAGAGCCCCAAGCACATATGGATTTGTGACATTTCAACTGACCTCCCATCCCAGAAATCACTATACAGCGAGCCACGAATGCAGTTTCTTCCTTCCCATTCTGAAGTGGTTTAGAGAAAAACAAAACAAAACAAAACACCCTGAACCTTTATGGCCATCGGACCGTTCTTCCAAGAATAAGCAGTGATCTGCAGTGTGTCACTGATTCGTTCTGCATTTCTGAGGCGCCCCATAGAAAAGCAAAAGGCAAATTCCTCAAAAAGGCTCTTCAACTTTGCCACAGCCTTGGCACAGGATCACCTCTAAAATTTATTCTGCCACATGATTTTTGCATTAGATGCCAGAAAGTACTACAGCTTTACAGCAAAAGCTAACCAGGCCCAGCAATGCAGGCACCCGAATCAACAATTTACTTGTCTCAAATGCCTCTATGATAGAAGGAAAGCAGCTGTACTGCATATTCCAGCTTCCTGGCCCCAGGGCACTACCTAAACTCCCTGAGCCCTGAGGGAGGGCAGCGGAGGGAAGAGATGAAGGAGGTGGCAAAACTCCTTCAGGGCCTGTGCCTGATTATAGGGATTCAAGGATCTCCAGGGCTCCTCTAACTTCTGCCTGGGCTTGGCTCCACCCTTCAGCCAGTCCCCCAAAACTGAAGAAAACAGAATGAGTGTTTGGGGCTGCCTGTGCATCTCCTGGATTGAGCAAATGACCAGGTTAAAAAAAAAAAAAAAAAAAAAAAGAGGAAATGGTTTAATGGTTTTCACAAAGGTGAGGGGAAGGATTATTTTGCTGAAGTCACAGCACCCTGAGATGGGTTTGAGCAGAGGATAAATAATTGAAGCAGCTCTTTATCATAATTTTGAAAGATGGTTAAGGCGCAGCATAACGCTTTAGAGATGTGAAGTTTTATAAAGTATAGAAATCCCTATCAGCACCCTAGGTAATCCAACAAAAGAAACAACAAAAGCAAAATAAGGATACAAAATAAGAACATCCCGAGCATCCTTAATTTGGCCATTATGTCTTTTTAATTAAGGTGTTTTACTCCTTAAAAGCGTGGCACACAATTTCATAATCCTATTTTAAGCTCCAAAACTGAGCTTGCAACATGCACATCTCATGGGGATGAAATCTTTGATAAAAAGAAGCAACATGTGTACACCTAAAAACCCAAAAGCACAAAAATATGCAAACCGAGCTCATTTGAGTTTGTTTTTTAATGCCTCGGACCAAAACAAAAGTGAGCTACTATCAAAATTGACCTAATTGCATCATAGCTCAGAAAAAAATCGATCCTTTCACTATGTATCTGGCTTAATAGCCTACATGGTATTTTCATGAGCAGAGTGACATCGCCACCCTTTAGGTCAGATTTCAAGGGGTAGTGTCACCAATCCAGAGACGCGACAGGCTTTTTATTATGTTTTCTGTTTATAATTTTGATTCAAAACCTCAGCGACACTTCAGATGCATGTAATCCTTATTGAAACTGGCTTGATGCGGATTACACCCTGAAGCACAAAGGAAGTCTTTATCACTTATGGCCAGTGTTTTAGGAGCTTATAACTGTAATCAGGTAGGGATTATATCAGCATGATCCATATTAGCTCAACCGTGGCAAAAAGCTTTTTTCTGTTTGACCTTCCCACCTAGGGCACGGCAATAATAAAAATGGTAAAACACACAACAAACAGGTGCCGCTGAAGGTGGAGTCCCTGTCCACTGCAGGCAGAGGATACTACTTTGTATTTTGAAAGAAAAATGAGTCATTAATTAGTGGAAGCAGATCCTTGTATGGTGCATTGTTATCCAGGATTATTTCATTAGGATCTGCTGACCCAATTTCTGCATTGGAAAGGGAATTACATTTTTTCCACACAATTGGGAGTGGGGGAAGAAAGAGGAAAAAAAAAAGAAATCAATAACACAGATTACTCAAACTTCAAGAAATCTGATTGCAAACAAGAGCAGGTACCTGTACTGGTATCTCTACAAAAGCCAAATGAAACAAGAACCATTACAAATATGTAATCCTGTCTCCACTAGAATCGGATTTCAGTTCCCTTAAAATACATAATTCCTAATTAAAACATATGGAATCCAGCTAATACAGCCTCATGACTAAGGGATTTAGTGAAGGGCAGGAATTTTTTTATTACTGCTATGATGGTCCCCTCTGTCACAGGTCATCCTTAGCCTACTCCTCCTGTGGCCGCCCTGGGGATAGCTGACTCAGATAAATTAAAAGAGCTTCATTTGGGAAGCTTCCCCAACACACGAAAGGATTCGCCTCTTAATCTGTCAAAATCCAATAACGTTAAAGCAACTGCAACCTGCTTACGGCTCAGCGGGGCTCTCTGAGCTGACTGGCAGGACCCGCAGCCCAGTACCAGGACAGGACAAAACCCCACCTCAGAAGCGGCAGCAGCAGCAAAGATCTCTGCTTGCTGAAGCATTTCATGCCCAAGCACTGCAAGGTCACATGACCAAAGTGGTTTGGCCACCCCAGGACATCTCCTGTCCCCTGGCACTCGCCCCTTCCCACAGCCACAAATACGGGACCCTCTGCACAACGTGGGACACATCTTCCTGGGGTCCTATTCTCTGCTCCTCATCCTTGCTGGCACAAAAATACATCTCAACATGTCTGACACTTGAGTTCCTCTATAATAAAACACCACCACAGATGTGCTTAATGCTCTGCCCAGGTCACCTTACAACCACTCACCTGCCTGTCTAGGATCAGCAGCTTGTCTTTCAGAAGGCCTCAGGGCAGCCCTCTGGAAGGGGACAACACCATGAGCCCTTTTTCCTCATTAGGGGACAGAGGAAAGAGCTACCCCAAAACCACCAGACAGCAGAGACAACCTTTCTACTGATACCCAACCTACAACAGCACCACAGGCAGGTGTTTTCCCTTTCTTATAAACTCCTCTCACTTGCTAATCACTTCCATGTGCCAGTCAAGCAACAAGGAGTCAGAGAGCAGCATCACATTTGCTGCATATTTCTAGAGAACAAGATCACCAGAGGAGTAAAAAAAGCTCCTTCTGCCAAGGTCACAGGTGAAAAGGGACCCTTGTAGCCTCCTGGAAGCGAAGGCTCAGGTTACCTTGGAAGGCAGCTTGTCCTGCCTGGGAGCAGTGGAGGTTTGTGCGGAGGACGAGGGAAGTAAAGCCAGTGGGGAGAGCTCTGGTCCCCTCCTAGTTGCAGACACCCGCCATGGGTGTTTTGCGACCTGCTGCCCTCCTCCAGCACACAGCTTGCCTTGTCGCTAATGGGAGATGCGTGTAAAATTCTCTGCCGGGTTACAGCAGCATTATTTTTTAAACAGGTAGCTGCTTTTTCTGCCCGCTATGCTGTTGGAAAGGAATCCAGATGCCACTGTATTCCCGCTCCTGCCATCCCAAGCCATTCCTGCAGAGGCAGGGACAGCCAGTGCGTAAAATCACCCCAGGGGAAGGGCCCTTTCCACACCTGCAATCACTTCAGGGAAAGTTGCTTTTTCCTTTTTTCCTTCAGTTTCAGCTTAGGGAATAACACTTCAGTGCTAAGCACAGCAGCTGCAATAGGCCTCTGTTTTCAGTGTTTTGGGACATACTTGATTTTTGATATTTTTATTGCAAAGCCTGTTGAGAGAGGAGCACCTTCTGGTGAAGTCACCTGCTGCTTATGCCACCCGGTGACAAAGGCTAAGGCACCTCCCACTTGCCCTGTCACAAAGCCCAAGATTCTGCAACTTGCCCGTTGCCTTTAATCCTGCAGATAATGGCATAACAAGATCCAGTGGCTGGGGCTTGAACCTAAAATATACACTTAATTTGCCATTTCAGTGAAAGTAGTTAACAAGCAGGATGGCTTTGCAGGGAGTGGGGCAGCTCTCCCACACTGGCAGGCTGCATCAAGACCAGATGCATCTCTGGGAGACATGACTGAGGTCAATCGTAAGTTAACAGGCTCACTGCGCAGGGAAAAAATAATAATACTGGGTCCAATTGCATGGTGCAGTATGAAGGATGAGATGGGCCAACGAGTCCTTTCTGCGCCCTTGAACTTTCTGAATCCGTCTTAACCAGAGGGGAAAAAATGGTAAGGGCTGCCTTTGCCATTTTACCATGGCTGATTCTTAATCAATAGCAGGGCTGGCAGTAGCTCTTGTGCAACACCACTTTCCCCAGAGCTGGGCCCTCTTCCCCTGCAATGCTCCCAACCCCTGCTGGTCTCAGAAGAATTGAGCCCAAAGCTCCACATAGCAATTCAAATGCATCACCAGACATTAGGCCACCGGGTTAACCACTGTTTAATTTCGTCACATTTGTTTGTGAGTTATGTACGTGCCTTTCTTTTGTCAACATCTCCTTTTAAAAAGGATATTGATTTTGTTTTCAAAGGCTCTCGAAAATAAAATGAATGACTACATTCTAAGGAAGAGTCATTTTCTCAACAGCTGTAAATAATTTATTGTTCGCAACCCACCCAGATCAAAAGATACTTCATCAACTGATGTGGCAAAATCTGGTGCAAGCTGCATTTCTATTATCTCAGATCCAATTAACCATTTGGAGCAGACTAAAACATAACTAGATCAATCCAAAATCAGATTAATATCCAATCCATAATCACATTAATCACAATCTGTCCATAATTAGCCATCAGATAATCCCATTGGACAGGAGGTGACATGCAGTATCCCATTATCTCATTAATTATCTATTTTCAGTATCAGACATTGTCCCCAAACACAAGGAAATGTTTTTAAAGGAAAAATGGACAGGGAATTCTCCTTTTGCTACATCCTCCCCATTGAAGCCCCCAATGGTTCAACGCTGGAGTTTTACATTTCTTTGTTTTCAAATGTTCTGTTAGAACCAAGAGCTGGGTTTTTTTGAGAGATGTCATCTTTGTAAATAAAATATGATTATCTTAGGAAGAAGGATAAATAAAACATTTGTTTCATGTGAACAAGTTTATGAAAGAAAAGAAAACCCTTCATCAAAGGTTTTAATGGTAACATGATAACAATAGCTTTGCAATGCTAAATCTTATTGCAGATGGTTCCTGTCCTTTTTTGTAATGTAAGTGAAATTGTCTTCCATCTGTTTTAATTTTATAATGGACTTAATCCATGGCTGGCTCTGAAAGAATCAGCATTTACTGCCTTTGCAATCTGCTGCAAACAAAAAAATTGTTACCGTTTCCCCTTTCTAGAGGGAACTTGCATTTCTATTTGGGAGCGAAACCCAAATCCTTGCTCCGTGGAGAGTGGGAAGCGCTGTTAGCTGGTCTTGCCCTGCGGCCAGGCAGCCCCTCTCGCGCCAAACCCAACCGGAATCGCCCCGAAAGCAGTTGGAAACTCTGGGCACTGGGTGGAGGAGAGCAAGGAGTAATTGGTGTGGCAGCAGAGATTGCATTCGGTTTTGACTAGCAAACGCTTCCAGCATTTCCAAGTGACCTGAAAGTGGTTTTCCAGAGATCCCTCCTGACCTGAATTATTCTATGATTTTATGAGGTGTTTCCCCTTAACCCCCGCCAAATGAACCAAGAATTAACCTGTTTATAAAACGTGGTGGTATTGGGCTGGTTTTATGCCTCTCAGCATTACCTGTAGTCATTTTAAAGTTTTTCATACATCACCTAGGGGAAGTTCAGGGGCTTCCAGCATTTCCCTGGCAAGTCCCTTTTGAGGGTTTTCTACTAAACTGCCCCTGCAGCACTGCCCACCCCGCTCCTACCTGCCCGGTCACAAACCCAGCCCAGTCCCACCGTGTCAGGGTGCTGGCGCAGTACCGACACAGGTGTGACTGCATGGGAAAAGTTTGGCTGGCTCAGCTGTAACCTTTCCTGTTCCTAAACTGGTGGGACGTTTGGGAGGACCCTGCCCTTGAGTGAGAAAAGGGTGATGCAACATGGAGCATCCCTGCCAAGCTGCTGTATTCTTAGACCCGTCTCATTCTCCTATCACCCTGACATTTTATTTTTGCATTTTATTGTTAACACATGCAGATACTGACTCACTCAGGACTCCGTGGATTCCGGCTCAGACTGAAGTCACCCTCCTGCACCCCCTTTCCTGTCAGGTGCCCAGACATGGGCAGGACACTCCGTGCCACCCCACGGCTGTGGCAGTGCTGTGGAGGTTCCCATCACCACAGGGTCACCCCAGTTTGAAGAGACTGACAAACTTTTCCAATGCCCTTCGCATCGCTTACCTCCCAGCTCAGCTCTGCTGCTGGCAAACAAGCCACGCTAATGGCAGGCAACAGTCAGACCACAAACACAAACAGGCACCATGGCCACCCTGCCACTGCCACACAGGCAGGGGACACATGGGCTCACCCTGCCCAGACGATGTCATTGTCACACTGCACCTCTGCATCTTTGCATGTACAGGGGTGGGCAGGGGTGCCAAAATCCCCTGGTGACACATGCCCCTCATGAATTGGGTACCCCAAACGCCATCCTCGGCTCCAGCGCAAACTTTTTGCCAAAAAAAACATGTTTGCTTTCAGCATTTGGGGTCCTGAAAGTCGTGGCAGAGGCTGTGGTCAGGGTGTGTGAATGGGTCAAATAGTCAAACGCCTGTTATCCAAATTCTCCTCTTCCCCTCCTCAGCTTCTGGGGCTTCATACCAACAGGGTGCCTGACTCGCACAAAAAACAAGTGCTTCGGCTGGAAAACCCACCCTGCCTCTCTGCTCCGAGCAAAATGAGCACAGCCTGCCCTTCCTGAGCCAAAATTTAAAGTCACTGTGTCCTTCCCGAGCCAGTCTATGCCTGTCAAATTCTGTGTGCAAAATTAAAAGGGTGATTGTGTGGCGGGGAGGAACAGGACCGAAGCCCTAAGACAGGAGCAATCTCAATTCCAGCACATACAAGCTTTCATGGACCTTTTGAGCTACTCGTGCCGCTGTGCTGCACAGTCTTTGGGAATTTAAAACAGAGTCAAAGGCCGCTGAAGTGCTCTCCCTATTTTTCTGCTCATGCACTGGAAGACTGGGGGGAAAGAGGGAGGAAAAATGAATAGAAGGGGTAAAAAAGCAAGAAGAGAGGTTCAGCTGCAGGAGCAGCACAGGATCAGGTGCATGAAAGTGTGGTAAAATACTATTTTTCCCTCTAATTTCAACTCATCAGGTGGCTGCTGCCCGGGACGGCCGCCCTGACGATGCCGGCAGTCACGTTCAGGTCCGTCGGGGCGGCTCTCCCGCGCACCGTCTCCCGCAGGGAATCGCTTCGCGGGCGCGCAGCCTTGAGCCGGCGTCCCCCGCGGATCCCCCTGCCCGCCTGCCGCGGGGATGCGCCTCCGCGCAGTGCCAGGGACTGCCCCACCGCGCCCGTCCGCGGGCACCTGCCTGCGGCACGCCGGAACGCAGGGACAACGAAATAAAAGGCGAAAGAGAACGGAAAGAGCAGAAAAAGGGAAATAAGGAAAAAATAAAAGGCGAAATAAAAGTCAAGGAAAATAATAGGGAAAACGGGGGGAAAAAAGCTAAAATGAATGTCCATCCCCTCGGGCTGCCGACGCCGCCGTCCCCTCCGCGGACAGGGCCAGGTCGCACCGCACCGCGCCGGGCGGTCGGAGGGTCCGGCGGGCGGGTACCGTGCTGCCCGGAGCGCTGAGGAGAGGACCCGCCACCCCGCGGATGAGGCGCTTCCCCCCCGCGCAGCGCACCGGGCGCACCCGCCCCGTCCGAGCCGCCGCCGCCGCCGGGTCCGCGCCACGCCGGTTTCCCGCGGGGGCGGCCTGGGGAGTCCGCGCCGCTCCGCACCGCTGCGCGCCCCGCCGTGCGCCCATTGTTCACCACGGCCAATCCGCGGGCGCCCTCCCCGCGGCCGCCAATCGCCTCTGGGGGCCGCGCGGTGAGGTCAGCGCCGCCCCCCCCCCCCCGCGGCCGGTGCGCGCTGACATCACGGCGCGGCCCCGGCGGGGCGGGCCCGGGGGGGCGGGCGCGGCCCCCGCCCCGCGCGGCCGCGGGTAGTGGTGGAGCGGCCGCGCCGCATCCCGCATCCCCGCATCGCCGGCCGGTGCGCAGGGGGCCGCCCGCATGGTGGACATCCTCCTCCCGCGGCCGCTCCCGGGCGCCATGGGGGAGCCCTCCAAGAGTAAGTGCGGGCAGGGCGGGCGCGGGGCGCTGCGGGACGCGGCGGGGGCCGGGCTCCGCGCTGCCGTCGGGCGGCCGCCGCGCCGGCACGGAGCCGCGGGCGCGGTGACAGCGCCCGGGAAGGGCTGCGGAGGGCGCGGGCGGACTCGGGCTTGGCCCCTGGCATCGCCGGTGCCGCCGGTGCCGCCGTTGCCGTTCGCGCCCCGCGCTCCCCGGCCCCGCTCCTTACCGAGCGCCTGTCCCTGCTGCTGTCCGCGACGCCGGTCTCGTCCCTTTCCGCCGTTTCCGTTTCTTCTGTCTCCCCCTGTGCTTTTTCTTTCTTTCCTTCCCTTCCCTGCCCGCGTTACCGTTTGTCTGTTTTTCTCTCTTTCCGTGTTTCGGTTTGTCTTCTTTTTTTTTAACTTCTCTTTCCGTTTTTATTTATTTCTTTCTCTTTCTGTTCTTCTGGTTTTGTTTGGTTTTATTTCTCTTTCTCTCTCTTTAATTTCTTGTGTTTTACTGCTTTCGTTTGTCCACATTCCCGTTTTAACTGCGTCTGTTTTTTTCCGCTGGTTTTGTTTCTCTTTCTGTCATTCCGTTTTTATTTCTTTTCCTTTCTTTCAGTTTTTCCTCAGCTTTTGTCGTTTCTGCTTTTATTTTCTTTCCCGAAATTGTACTTTTATGTCTCTTTCTGCATTTATTTATCTCGATCAAGTTTCTGGAGGTTTTTTTTGATTGTTTTGGTTGGCTGGTTTTTTTTCCTTTTATTTTCTTTTAATTTCTGTATGTATTTATTTCTCTTGCGTTTCTTTTCTTTCTTTTGCATTTATTTCTTTTGCGTTTCCATCCTTTCTTTCTCTCTGTCTTTCTGTCCTTATTTCTCTTTCTTACTGTTTTGAAAAAAAAAAAAAAAGAAAGATAAGAATAAGAAAAAAAAACCCAGTGTCATTCCCTAATTCCTGGCGCTTCTGCTCTGGCCCGTCGCTGCCCCTGACCGTGCCCCGCTCGCTCCCGGCAGGGCGGCCAGGGCTGGCCCTGTGCGCGGGCTGCGGGGGCCGCATCCAGGACCCCTTCCTGCTGCGGGTGTCGCCGGACCTGGAGTGGCACGTCGCCTGCCTCAAGTGCGCCGAGTGCGGGCAGCCCCTGGACGAGACCTGCACATGCTTCCTGCGGGACGGCAAGGCCTACTGCAAGCGGGACTACAGCAGGTGACCCCGAAATAACCGAGAAAGCACAACAAGCCCCTTAAAAATAAAAACAAACCCGAATTTCCCCCAAACGAAAACCGGCCGCCCCGACGGCCCTGACGCCGCCTCGCCTCCCCCCAGGCTCTTCGGCATCAAGTGCGCCCAGTGCCGGGCGTCCTTCAGCAGCAGCGACCTGGTGATGCGCGCCCGCGACCACGTCTATCACCTGGAGTGCTTCCGCTGCGCCGCCTGCGGCCGGCAGCTGCTGCCCGGCGACCAGTTCTGCCTGCGGGACCGCGACCTGCTCTGCCGCGCCGACCACGGGCACAACCACGACGGCACCGCCGCCGCCCGCGGGCCGCGCAGCCCCGCGCTGCCGCCGCCGCCCGCCGCCCACCTGGCAGGTACCGGCTCCCCCTCGGGGCGGGCGGGCGGGCGGCGGAGGGAGGAGGGGGGGTAACGGGGAAGGCGGGGGGGGTGCGGAGGGCGGCGCTGATGGTACGCGCCCTCCCCGCCGCAGAGCCGGTGCCCGGGCGGCCGCCCGCCCCGCGGCCGGCTGCGCATAAGGCGGCGGAGAAGACCACCCGCGTCCGGACGGTGCTGAACGAGAAGCAGCTCCACACGCTGCGGACCTGCTACGCCGCCAACCCGCGCCCCGACGCCCTGATGAAGGAGCAGCTGGTGGAGATGACGGGGCTTAGCCCCCGCGTCATCCGCGTCTGGTTCCAGAACAAGCGCTGCAAGGACAAGAAAAAATCCATCCTCATGAAGCAGCTCCAGCAGCAGCAGCACAGCGACAAGACGGTGAGCGCCCGCCCGCCCCGACGGGGAGGAAAGTGGCGGGGGTTGGGAGGGGGGATGTGTGTGTATCCCGGGCTGAAGCCCCCCCCGTCTGCCCGCAGAGCCTGCAGGGTCTCACCGGGACGCCGCTGGTGGCCGGTAGCCCCATCCGCCACGAAAGCGCCGTGCAGGGCAGCGCCGTGGAGGTCCAGACCTACCAGCCGCCCTGGAAAGCGCTCAGCGAGTTCGCCCTGCAGAGCGACCTGGAGCAGCCCGCCGCCTTCCAGCAGCTGGTGAGCCCCGCCGCACCGAGCGAGCCCCGCCGGACCGCGCCGCCCCGTCGGGCGCCGGGGGTGCCCCGTCCCGGGCGCTGCGAGAGGGGGGACGGGTCGGGGGAAGGGGGACACCGCGCCGGGCCCTTACCGCCGCTGCTCCCCCAGGTCTCCTTCTCCGAGTCCGGCTCCTTGGGCACCTCCTCCGGCAGCGACGTGACCTCGCTGTCCTCCCAGCTCCCCGACACCCCCAACAGCATGGTGCCCAGCCCGGCCGAGACGTGAGGCCGCCCGGCTGCCCGCCGCCGCGGGACTTCCGCATGCCTGCGCTCCCTGCATGAGACACCCGGCCCCGGGCCGCTCCCAGAGCGCCGGACAAACGCCTTTGTTTTTTAATTATTCTTATTTAAAAACAAACAAAAAAAATATGTTACTGACGGCCAAAAAAACACCGGGATCCTCGCTGCCTTCACCAGACCGGAGAGAGAGCCCCCGCCCTGGTTATTTCGTTATTTTGGGTTTTTTCCCTGCGGATTTCGATGTTTCTTTTCCCCAAAGAAACGCGGATTTCACCGCTGGAGCCCGGCACGGTGACAGGCTGCCTCACCCGCCGCTTGCGCCGGGGGCGGCTTTTCTTCCCTTTTTGGAAGGGAAAAAAAGGAAAAAAAAAAAAACAACTAAACAAACAAAAGGGGGAGAGACTCCCCCGGCGTACGCGCCTTTCCGCGTCCGCGGAGCCGGCCCGGCCCTCCGTCCGCGGAGCCGCGCCGTCCAGCCTCATCTCACGCCGATGCCTCGCCCGGGCCCGCACGATCGCTGGAAAAACGGGACACGGAAACGAGACTTTTTACCGGGAAAACCAGTACTAATAATGTTAAGTTATCAATGGACGGAGGACGGATTGTTTGAGCCTTTAACGAACAAAAGTAAGTTATTGTTATTTATTGTCAGAGTCAGCGGTTGAATAGTGGGATTAAATATTTTGGACTTAATAAAAAAAAAAAAAAAGAAAAAAAGCCAAGGAAAGGATTGAAACAAAAACGGGGGCGGGAGGGCGGCGGAGCCCCCCCGGGCGCGGAGCGGGTCGGGCCGGGGGCGGCCCCGCAGCCCCGGCTTTGCCGTCCCGGCCTCCCCGCACCGCGATAATCGGCTTTCCCCTCCGCGGCCGCGTATTTATAGCCGGGGAGGCGGAGGGCGCGTTTCCCTTTCGGAGCGGCCCCGCCGGGCCGGGCCGGGCCGGGCCGGGCCGAGCTGGGCCCGGCCCGCACCTGCCGCCCTGCGGGGCCGCGGCCGCGGCGGTTCTCCGAGGCGGCGGCGGCGGCGAGGCGGGCCGTCCCCTCGCCTGGGTCCGTCCCCCCCCGTCTAGACGCGGGCGGCGGCTTCTTATCTGCCTTCGGCATCGCCTGGGAGCGCGGCGGGGGTCGCTGCCTCCCCGGTACCCGGGCGGGATCGCCAGGCCGGGGCAGCCTTAACCGCGCCCCCCCCGCACCGGCCTCATCCCCGGGCAACCGGGCCCGGTGGGAAACGGGCCCTCCCCGAGCTACAGGGAGCCAGGGTGGGAACGGCCCCGCCACCCACAGGGGCAGAGGCGGCGGGTGTGCGGGGACCGAGTTGGCCGCACGGTCGCCCGGCTGTTGCCGTCGGGGCGCAGGGAGCAGCCCGGGCTGCCGGCGCCGCCTCAGGCCGGGGCTCCGCTGCTGCCGCCGGGGCGGGCGGCTCCCCGGGCCCGGGGACAGGTGGGACGGGGGTGTCCTGTTCCCCGCCACCCCTCTCTCGCCGCGGGGTCCCTGCTGTTACCTGGCTCCGGTCCCGGCCGGGTTTCAGTTCCCTGCGCTCCCCCGGGGCTCGGCTGCAGCGAGCTGTTCCCTCAGCGGTCACCGCGTCCGTCCGGGCGGGAAAATCGCCTCATCCCGAGGCGGCCGGGTTCCCGCCGGGCCCCGCTCCCCCTCAGGCGGCGGCCTCGCCTCAGGCACCGCCGCGGCCTCGCCGGGCGGGCCGGGATCGCCGCCGCCTCAGGTGCGGCGAGGGGGCCGCGGCCGGCGGTCGCCATGAGGGGCCGGTGCCGGTCGCGGTCCCGGTCCCCGCCGCCGTGAGCCGCCTGCGGCCCGGGCCCGGCGCGGCCCCTGAGGAAGCCCCGTCCCCTCAGCGCCGGCGGAGAATAAACCTTGCCGAGACACGCCGCCGTTTGTACGTTTTAATTGCGCTTGACGGAACCTTCAGCGTTAAAGAGAACATCAGGAGGTTTGAACAGGCGTTGTTAAAGTCGTATCGAAACGCTAAAAAAGCGCGTGGTTTTAAAAAAATCCGGTATTACATGACTTAGCCCAAATCACCAAAAAAATTACAAACGAACTCTCCTCAGAGCCAAATCTGACAAATTCATTAGACTTTTGATTAACTGGACAGACATCTTAGGAGTCCTTTTTTTTCTTTCTTCTCTCGGAGCCTTGTGTCGCTTATGGTAATTCAAACACACCAACATTTGTAACAGAGGTCACGCTACAGACAGAATAAGTTATTTTATTACAAGATATATAGAACATATTTTCTCTATTTGCAATCTTATTTCAGCAGTTCCGCAGTGCAAGTACCACCACATCACAGGGTAGAAAATACCCAAAATCATGACAATAGGATATGCGAATGAAACAAACTCAAATTATCAAAATTACAAAACAGAACTTGAAAGTTATCTACAGTACTCAGGATATAAATAGTGCAAATTATGTATCTACAGCGTAAGTATTTAGAGTATCAAAAAACTTCTTGGGATAGCCTTTAGAGAAGGTAGTCAGCAGGAACTGGTCAGCACGACGATGGTAGGGATTTTAAAAACAAATACAACGCTCATTTTTTCAAGAAGAACTGTCGAGCTTCTTCCCAGGACTGGCGGGGGAATCTGTTGGACAGCTCAAGATAATCTTGAGAATTGAAAAATTTTTCTGTTGGAGACAGAACATAAAATTGCCGAGTTATTCCCTCTTAAGATAAGATAGCAATAAAACAAGAATAATGAACGCGCAGCCAATTCGAGAGACTTCAAGTCATTTTACCCGCCTCTGCCTACCAAAGACTGCCTGGATCGTGGGGTGATGCTTCTGTGGAGCTCCGGACTCCAAGGTTTGGCTTTAACAACAGGGGCGGAGGGCTCTGATGAGCAAAAGGCTTAGATTTTTAAGCTGTTGGATCAGGCGCTCTGCTTTACGCATCGGAACATTATACATCGTCACACACTTTATCTTCTCAGACTCACAATTCAACCTCCTCTGAGCTCGGGCAGCCTCCACGGCGCTCTCCCGGCTCAGCAGCTTCTTTTTCCACAACAGGCCGTGGAGGAGTTTTGCTCCCCAATTCCCCCAAAGCTCACAGGTTATAAATGCAGTTTTTACTCCTACGAGCGCTGCGGGTGACGTGAACAGGGCTACAATGTGCACAGGTTTGGGGGGTCTGGCCCTTCCAGCAGCACAGCACCCAACAATGCAGTTTGTGCTTTCACATTTTCTTTATTCCCATCAGCTTTACTGCTCATGTTTGTTTTTTGGGGATGCTGTCCTTCGAGTGATATAATGGATAAAAATAATCCTGCTTATACTATCATTAAGTCAGCATTTTTGCAACCGGGGAATGTTTAGAAATCACACTCACATGTCACCACATAGTCATCTTTGTTTAAAAGTTCATCCAGTTTGAACAGTGAAAATAAAAAGCAGTTTTTCACTTGAATTTTAGATGTTTCTCAAGTAGATTCTCATGCAAACACAATGCTGGAAAGTTTGTGCTGCAGATACTGCATGAGGCTGCTTCAGACTATGTTGACAGTAAAAATCTCCATAAATTTATGTTAATTTTATATTTTATGATTTATTTTTAACCACAAAGCCAATGTTTTAAACCTATAACTGCTCATTTTCTGTCAAATGCTCAGCAAAACGGTGGTGGATTTCTGCTTGCCATTAGGGAGAACCTACGGTCTGAGCAATGTACTTTATGCAAAATTCGGGTGACTCAAGACCAGATTTCCATCAACACACTTGAATTTTAGACGTGTTTAACAAGTAATAGCCATCTTAGCTGAGAATCTTTCCAATGTTTATGCCTAAAGAGGTTAACTGCATTTTACACAATATTTACAACAACTGAAAGAAAAAAAAAATGCAACTCTTCTGTAAACTGACAACCTTTACAGGATAATTACAGGACAGTATTTTACTAATTTTTGGCTCCCCGGGTGTATTGGCATGGCTGAGTGGCTTCTGCAACCAAAAGCTTCTGAAGGTAGCCTTTGTGACAGCTAATTAAATATGTGCAGGTACAGTATCACATTTTAAGACGTGATACCCCAGAGCATTTAATGAAGATTAACACTGAATTCCTGATGCGATGAGCAGCAGACTGGATGACATGTATGTTTAAGTTAGAACGTAAGCTAGAGTGCCTTCTCCCCAAACTGTGAAATCATTTTGCAATTTACTGTATTTCTTTCATCCTGATGCAGATTCAAAACATTTAAATCACAGTAGAATACAATATCCACGCATTTTGTTACCCAACTGCTACTGTTACGTTTAACTGGAGACATACCCCTCTGCTGAGATAACTGATTATCCATTTGGCCTGAACTCTGTGCAAAATCCTATGAGGAAAAAAAGAACAAAAAAAGACATCAGGTTTTCAGATCTTACCTCTGAGGAATTAAAACAACATTTTTAAGTCTTCACGGTCACTCAAAATTACTAATACTTTATGAAATCTGTAAATTAACACACTCTGCCTTGTTTGCTACACATCACAACAGAATACAGCCAGCACTTAAATAATATATAGTGGATTTTTATACCTTTAATTTATACCTTTTTGGAAAAAAAATATACTTTTAATACACAACAGAAAAAACAAGGTTTTAATATCTCCTTAGGAAATAGTTATTATCATGACTTTGCGTTTAAGAGAACATTTACTATAGCTGTGTTTCTTTGAAACAAACGGTGCTTTAGATTTATGGTCCTGACTCCAAATATGCTCTTCCAAAATTCTCGAGTTATCCCGATTTCATTGGCTGTGCTCCCCAATGACCCAGGCGCTCGAGGTCCTGGACTCCTGAGGTGAAGCGAAGGAATTCTCAATTCTTCCCCAGAGCTCTGGCCAGCCCTGTGGCCAGCTGTGTCACCAGCTGAGGTGGCCGTCACTCTAAGTGCCCAGCACGATGCGCGACCCCCGCTGCTATCTGACAGGATGCTGCGTCCTCTGGAGTCAGCAAGGACACCAACTTCCCTCGGAAACACTCAGGATTCTCCAAGTCAGCGTACAGAGAGGGCTTTTAGTATCCCATCTTTCATTCGAGTGAGTAGTCACTGAGCAGAGATGGTATTATTTGATATCAGAGATACACCTAAATGTTTTTTTTTAATTATTTCAGCACATCTAGAGACAGAAGTTAACAAAAATAAAAAGGATGATGCAAACTTCAGATGATGGAAATAAATCTGTTGGTAGGAAGGTGTAACGCGGGGTCGTAGTAAAATCCAGCAATCATTTTCCTTTGATTTACGCTGCACATATTTAACACACTATATTTAAGCGTTATATTTGTACACACCACCAAACTTTTACGTAAATGGGACTTCTTTTTGCATTCCCTGGCACAGGAAGAATCTCATTTTCTAGTTCAGGGGAAATATTTTTCAGTCTTTCCCAAACCTTCCACCGAAGCAAATGAGAGATCTGCTCGACAAACAGCAGCGAACTGAAATAACAGTCCAGAGGGACGTCTCCTCTGTGCGTGCGGGTGTCTCCCCACTCCTCGGCTCCTTTCAGAATCATCCTCTGCGTGCATGTGCACGTGCAACATTCGGGATTAGATGTTAAAATGGGTAAAATGCTGAAGTACCGGTAAACTCAGCAAAGACACGACACTTTACAGCACACAAGGATCTTCCATATTTAATGTAAGACCTTTTTTAAAAGCCTGCAAGAATAGTATGTGGACTTGGCATCTGAGATATACCTCTAATTGGAAATCAAATTAATAACATTGACCCTTGTAAATACGCTTTGCCATAGGTACTGGGGACTTAAATGCCTTTCTCTCTCTGCTAGCACAGAAATCAAGGTGAATAACCTTAATTATTCACATAGGGAACACTCTCCTCCACCTTTCATGTTTTTTGGCTGAAAAAAACAAACTAAACTTGCTGCATTTACTCATAATGCTTAAATTATTTTTTGCCACTGCAACTTTTACACTGAACTCTGTAGTTTCACTATAAGAAAGTCAAAGATGAATTTTAGCTTTGTATTTAACCGAAAGTTCATTACTATATGGCAAATTCTTTTAAGTTCCAAATTCTTTAAAGTTCCAAACTTTTTTTAAACTCCTATGCAATTCTTTTGGTATTAAAAGGATAAAAAGTAGTTGCACTCAGAAGTCTGATGTTATGCTAAGACTTTTAGTAAATATTTAGTTCTTGTGCCTTTTCTCCCAAACCCATGCAGCCTACCCTTAGACTAGCTGTAAAGCATTAGGAAGAGGAGTTTGCCTAACGTTTCTGTATCAACAACAGTAACTTTCAGGTGACTGATACAGAGTTACTAGACTCCTAAAAGCATATTATTTTTTAATAGTAGAGCATTTACAAAAACTGCATTTATTAATTGGAAACAGTCAATAAAATGTATGGAAAACATGAGGCATGCATAAAATCTGATACATAAAGCACAGCATATAAATTTAGTCAAAGAGAACAAAAATGCTGTAAATCCTTATTCAAAACAGTATTCGTAATGACCTCAGTGGCTTACTGTCAAAAATAAAGATTGCAAGATTAGACCGGTAACATATGTTCTGTGTATTTTCTGCATAAAATATATACACTTCTGTTCAGTTCTCTCTGTAAATCTATTGTACACAGTATACAACTGTACATTTGTATGTAAACAGATTAATATACTTATTTCAGATATGCTATATGTGTGGTAGTTTTTAAAAAATAAATATTTTAAGAATTGTCTTGTAATAGCAGGATCTACACCAAATCTTCCTAGCACATCCAGTAACTTTAATGAAACCAGGATTCTGGATGTGACAGTGAGAACCTGAACCACTCGGTAACCTTTCAGTGTTATAAGATGCCTCAAGTACAGGCATAATCTGTGGTTTGAAAAGAGCTGCAGAGAATCTTAAAGTACTTCAATGCTGTTTACTTGTTTTACTAAAGTCAAATGATTTCCATATACACAGCAAAGGCGAGGAAGAGCGTTGCAGCTACGCCACACACCGCCGTTAGGTTACTGCGACAGCTACCTGAATGAAGGTGGCGAGTAAAACACAACTCATCTCCTGCTCCAGGATGATCTTGTTCTGAGGGTTATTGTAACAAGCAGCTATTAGCGAAGGGAAGAGCACTTTGATTAAACGAGGATCACTGAAATACTGGAAAGGCAACTGGCATAGTTTTTGCAGCACTGTGGGGTGACGGCCAGACTGTACGATGATCTGAAAATACAAACGTAACAAAATTAAAACACGTGATCTATCTGTGCTTCTCTTCCTGTTAACCACCAAGGGTGTTGAAGTCATGCTAAAAAAATGAGCATGGCTGAGGAGCAAACGCTAAAAATAAAGCTTACAACATTTAGTCCAAGTAACTTCTGTTTCAGCGTCCAAGTATTATTTTTATTGCAGAGGAACACAAAGAATATAAGGCTGTGAAACTTCTCTTTCCTGTATCACCCAAAAAGACAGTAAGTAAATGAGAAGGGGATTTATCTGCAGATTCCAATAAAATAGATAATTTAATACCTTCATTCAAAAGACAAAGAATTATAGCAAAGGGACTACTGTCAGTTAGAGCTACGAAACAAAAAACCCCAACCCCTGCCACTTAAACGTAGGAAGCGTGTCTTTGGGGGGGGAAATAATCAAGAAAGAGATCACCAGGACTGTAAAACCCCCCTGAAGCTTGATCATCCTTTACTAGAGTGCTCTCTGGCAATGAGGGAGGACTCTGTTTCATGGTAGATGTCTGCCACGCATTCTCAGGCACCAAAAAAGAAAAGGTGATTGTAAGCCGCAGAGCAAGGAGTTTCAGTAAGTAGAGACCCAGAAAGATCCTCCCATCTGTATTTCTTATCTCAGTTTCTATCAGCGCCATTGACTCTAAAAGGAGAATTGTTTAGATAAATGGGACTGTTGTCATGAAGCAGGCTAAGTTTACAACTGTGTACATCTGAAGAAATAAGGCAACGCTATTACTGCTCTCCTGCAAAGGAACCTTTCCAATTTACTTGATATTCTTATAAAGTCTTTGTGATAAACTAAAAAATGTCAAAATCGGATCTGTTCCAAGTAACCGCGATTAGACAATTATAATATGAAAGAGCTGTCTGACCCAAAGTTGGCTTTTCGGCATAGGAGGAAGCTCCTATAAGGTTAGAACACTGTAAAACTTAGGGTCACGACTGTAAATTGTACTTGGAAAAACACAATTTTACAGGTACACACCCAGACAAGACTGCATTCAAATTAAAACCAGAAGGACAGAAAGAAGCAGTTGAGACCACAGGAACATAAATTACAGGGATTTACAAGTTTTCAGAGCACTTTTAACAATACCTTCAGAGCACACTCTCAGTTGATAATGCAGTTCAGTTTAAAAACAAGATCAACAAAGTAATAGTTTGCATTTTTTTTCAGTTCACCAGCCAAAAAGACACTGAAAACCTTTCAGAATACTGGTAGAAATGTCTTAATGCCCTTAAAGACAGAAGGAATTTTTAAAAGACAGCCAAATACGTGACAAGCATACATTCAGGCATTGTTTTGAAGAAACTATCACCGAAGCATTTGGATGATTCTAAACTTAACTATCGGCTACCACCCGTAAGCAAGACGGTGCCTTTTGCGTTTGCTATTACTGTTTGAATTTTAAATTAATCAGAGTGGTTATTATATAAATCTATGATTTTTCTATGGTAAATTCTACAATCAGAAATGTACTTAAAATCAATTGTAACCATACTAAAACAACCGGTATTTCTGATCCAGAACAGAAAAACAGAACTCTTGATGGCTTTTTAATGGCCACTGTACACTTGAGGAACAGGCAGAGGAAAAGAAGTTTTGGGGACTTTTCATTTTTCATTTCACATTTCACTTCCTTTATCTGTTCTAAAAACACCATGGGTAATTAGTGAACTCTTGCCAAACTAACAGTGCAGCTACTCAAACAGCTTTCATGGAATTATTATTTCACTATCTTTTCAAGATTTTTACTACTATGATGTTATCAACATTAAAGATAGGAAGGTATATACAAGGGCTGCTGACTGTTTTAATCTGGTATTTATCACATGTGGAATCAATTTAATGATTTCAGCTCATTGTACTAATGCAACTACTAAACCTGATACACTATATTATGTACTCTGACAAAAAAAATCATGAGTCACCCCTTACTGGAAAAAAAGCCAAACAAATGAACCTCTAGTAGAGCACATATTCCTCGTTTCGTTTCACTGTCAACTGGTGGAGAAAGTGAAGTCCAGCACTTGACTTAGCAGATCAACAACAAAGAAAACAAATGAAAAACCTTGCCTATGACTTCTTTACGGTGGAAAAAGACTGTTTTGTTTTGTTTTTTTTTTCTAAAACAGTCACTTGGCTGAATGATCCTAGGGAGTTTTGCAGGCCTGGAATACTCATCTTACGAAATGCTCTAACAGGAGATACAAACCCCTTCGTGAAATCCAGTGCAGAAAGCAGCTGCTTTTCCTCCTGCCACATACTGGAATCCAGACACATTTACTTAGAATTAGCTTTTCTTGTTGCTCACTCTCTAGCCTGAAAGTCAGATATGCCTGTCAAATGTAATAAGATCCTAATTAAATCATCGCATTTCTGTACAGCCAATCATTTAAGCACCTGCTTAATTTCAGATATGTGCCTAGGTTCCATTAATATTTGCTTGTGGTTTTCTTTTTCTGAATTGAGACCTATCAAATTAGTACAAGCTACTTTTTTTTTTATTCAGAGCAGGCAACTCACGTTAATGTTTTTTATATTTCAGTAAAAAATTTTGCTTACTCTCAAAGCTTACAGATATTCATACAACTTCATTGGTTTTGCCTGTGCTTAGCTTGCTTAAATTCCAAAGATGTACCTGCTTAGCTTAGCTTATTTTTAGCCCAACACAGTAAACATTAGAATAACCCTCTGAAGACTCAAACTATGCACAAGAGACACAGCCAATACGTTTCTGAAATGCTATTTCATGACGAATTAATGAAGTTTTTCTTGGTGCTACCAGCCAAGCTCAAGACCCTGACGTGTTTCAGAGGTGGAGCCCCTGTTCCAGCGCATGGAGATGTGATTCAGGGTTAGCACACCAGAAAGCACTGGCCAAGGGCACCGGCTGCCTCCACTGGAAAAGCCTGCGGAAAATGAGAGGCTGGAGTGTCTTAAATCGGGTACTGTGCTCAACTGAAGCAACCTCTACACCATATAAGCTGATGCTTATAATGCATATAAGCAAAGCTGCACAATATATGCCACTCCATTACCTGATTTTACTTTTAACCTTTGCTAAAAGTCACCTTTAAGAACACAATTCTCCCTGCTTGGTCTCTGAATTTCCAGCCTTCCTACACCACATAAGCTGCGCCTACTGCATCCGCCGCAGCTGGCTGCCCGGCACAATGAATAATGGTCTGGCCTGTGGGAACTTTTTCCTGAGCAACACCTTTCAAGGTTGCCCATCAGTTATCTTCTGTCACTCCCACCAGTTTATAGCCTTCTGCAGGTCCCGCTAATTTGCTTAATCTCCAATAGCCAGAGGGTCAGGCACTCTCTGCTGCCCTACCAGGCAATCCGTGCTCCCGGGTGACTCTTCGGAAGGCGCACTCTGCACTCGCAAGTGCAATAACCACCCTGACCCACTGCATGGGTATTTCTGAAGTTTATCACTTAGGAAAGCATGATTCATGATTTCTAAAGTCTCTAGATGGAATCCATTGTTTCCTCAAGTTTACTTGGGCCAATATTCACTCTGCAGTATATTGCCTGCCCATTTGCTGCAATTCCTCTAGCTGTGAAAGTCTAAAGCGGTACAAGAGTCAGTCTTTCAAAACAGACTACAATGACAAAAGCCAGCAATATGCCACACAGCACTTGAGTAATAGAAAAGGACAATCAATCAAAAAAATTAAAAGCTCCTTGTGGTATGGAACAGTAATAAAGTTGTGAGGGGAACTCATCATTTTGCTGGAGGTAAGGCTTCCCCTGTCACTTAGGCAGGGTGTCTGGCTACAGACCCGAGGTGACTACTGGAAGGATATTCCATGCGGGATTCTGCAGTTCTTCCCCGCATTCCCAGCAGGACAGCCCCAGCAGCCTTCCTCTCCCGCTGCTGCTTCCCGCACGTTGCAAAGGAGATCTTCTTGGGATGGAGGGTCTTTGCTAGAGAACTCACAAACCAGATGGACCCAAATAACTTGGGTATGATTTTCCCCTGGGTAGAAAAGGGAATGTTGCAGCTCATTTTGTTTTTCTGTGAAGTTCCCAAGGGCCCAAAAATAACTTTCTGATGATCCTGCAGGAACGAGAACCCTAAAAGTGCGACCCCTTTCCTTGCGTGCAGGAGATAACTCCTGGCATCCACAGGGGCAACCTTCCCATGAGAACTAGCCAGGGAAAGATGGTGTGGAGAACACCTCCTAATTCTATTTACACATTGTATATACATACATTTGTCTTTCACTTAATCTTTCTCTATATTCCTTTTATCATGAATGAAAACTACAATTACTTTTAAATGCCTACGTATGAATTTTTGTCAAAGCAGGGTAGTAAAATCTTCATAACTAATAGGATCCAGATCTTCTGAATGATACAGTAATAATTCAGAATGTATCAACAGTTACATGTCAAATCAGAATTAAAATCTTATCAAGTCGATGGTTAATTATATAAGAAAATTAAAGTAAGAATCCTCTAGTCTCTGAAACTATTTGTTCATAATCAGGTAACTGCGTTTATAAGCATCTTGTAAGTAATAATCAGAATTTTCATTGAGAAAACTAAAATGTCAGTCAGAAAGTTGAAGAATGACTGTATGTAAAATATTGAACCAAATATCAGCCAAACTGAAGTGAACTGGTAATTCACATGTCCTAATTAGACACGTAATGTAGATGCATGCTACTAATTTTTCAAGAACTAGTAGTTCAATCAAATTGTCTTGTGAAGTCTTACATTTTTTTAAACCATGAAGTAACATTTTTGGTGACACTCTAAATTTCTGTTTCCAAGTTGTAACTGCACATATTTTACATACGCAAAGCATTAAAAAAAAGAGAAAAATAATTGAATTTAAAACCTTCCAGAGATTTAAAGAAGATTAAGATCAGAGATAAGTTTTCAATGATTCCACGCATGCATGTTAAATATTGCCAGATATTTTATTATAAGCAACCAAAAAAATGGTTCAGTCTCAGACCAAGAACTTTTTCAGTCCTTGTGTACTACAGAAGGTTAGTCGGGGATTACTGCAGAGTGAAAGTGCTGATTTTTAAAGCAATATTTAGTCTAGTTCTACTGATGGATTTAGGTTTTCTTGTTCCACTTGGACATTTGCAGCTCTGGAAAGGCATCATTCATGTCAGTTATTTCTGTCCATACATACCATAAAAACACTGGAATTATCTTTCAAAGAGGCTAATTAATTTTCTGGTCAGGAGGAACCGAAAGTCAGCAGCAAGCTTTTTGTCTACACAAAGGCAAAACAAAAACAACTGAGAAGTGAGTATTCAACTGATTCAGAAAGCCAGGTTTTCAATGGATTAACCTGTGCCAGATCAGAGAGTCACAATATTACAAATCAGTTATTATCATTGACTGAAGACTATCCATACATTTAGAAAGTTACAAGACATTCATCACGTGTCTAAAATGATAATAATATTTACCATTCTATTCAATTATTTCCTCGGGGGTTGCTTTTCCCCCCACCACAAAATAATAAATAAAAAAATCTCAGCACAGTATTCCAGGTTCAAAATTAGTTGGTTTAAGCCTGGCAAAACGCTGTTCTCCTCCAAATAATTAGACAGTGGAGAGGTTATCAAGTCCAAGGGTATGTTTTTAATTGGTCAAAGCAGCTTTCCCTCGCTATCAAAGGAACAAGACGGGGCATTTGCTGTGAGACATTTGCCACATCCATTTTGGCGTGGCAAGTAATGCTGCCAACGACACCCATTAATCCAGGGTTCTTTACGTCGAGGGCCAGGGAACACAGCTGGCGCTGGCCCTTGGAGAGCTGAGGGGTAAACAGGAGAGCCCTCAGCCCCAGGCTACCTCAGGAACACGTGTACTTCCATCATTTTTGTTTCATTTTTGTGAGACCCACTGAACACTTTTCACAACCGTAACTGGAAGACGTGATTTAAGTGTTGCCAAATAGAAACACTGTACGTGGGTACTTTTCACAGCAGATCCTGTGATTTATTTGAGTTCTTGTTTGCATTCTGTTGTGCTGCCCCATGATTTCCTTTACCATGCATTTCCTATTAGGGCAATGATTTTGCAAAAGCTTATTTTTTGTTAAGCTGACACTTCACTGAGGTCACCAGTAATGCTTGTGTACAGAAAGGTGTAGAGGTGTGCTTTCCGCACAACAAATAACAGCAAAGCTCACGGCAGCCCAGATACTGCCCCACATCTCTCCTAGTAGCCGGCTTGGTTACTCTGCCTGCTGGCTCACATTGCCTTCCAGAAATCAGCTACACAAAAGTATAATAAGTTTTAAAAAGTTGGGTGTCTTTAAATGTTAACTTGATTGTAATGTTTGCTTATTATTTCTATTCCTTTTTCTATAACTTATGTCATGGTTTATGCTGTTAAAAATATGCAACATAAAACTGTCAAAACTTTGGCACCAAATGCACTGCTAGCATCAACAGCACTGCTAGGGCACAGGGGTAGTGGGATGGATGTCCAACCAACAAAGTAGTGACGATGTCCAGCAACCCTCAGCTGCCATCCGAGCCCCTGGAACCGCATGTACGCTGCCAGGTCTCCCCAGTAAGAGAGGGATGCTTGCTTGGAAACACTGGGGCAGGAGAAGAATGTGACTGAGGGGTGCTTGCTGTAGCCTATCAGCTTCTTTCGTCCACAGAAGAAAGGAAAAATTGCTTCTTGTTGCTTAAAGATAGCAGAGAAAACAGGAAGATTGCCAAGGAAAGAACTGAAATCTGCAGCCACAAAAACCCCCAAATGTCAAGATCTGAGCAAAACCCCACAAGCATTTAAGTGCACCACTCCCGTGTGACCAACTCTGCACAACAATGTTGTGTTCCTAGTACTCTACGGTCAGGCTGGTTTTTTAGTAATTTTGAAGAAGTATTAGGAGTTGTAGCTCTTTTATCAAATGAGGTGTGAGCCAAAATTATAGTAAGGTGAAGTGGATACAGGAAAATGGAGTTGAACCGTGACTTTGTAAAGTTTAGAACTTCCTGAAGTGAAACCTTCCTCAGCTCTGGGAGAGGAAAAGCTTCTCACGAAACGGTGTATTCCACAGGTACTTAGAAATAAATACAGTGATTAATCACTGTGAGCTGAATTAACTGATACATCCTTCTTAAGAGAATTTCCTTTTTTTTAAATGAAATGAAGCATTAAAATGTGCTCTTCTACTTCACTGTGTTCTTCTGCTGTAACGTATTTCACATTCAGATGCAATTTTCTTAGAACAACTCAGACTAAAAAGCTAATGGTTCTCCAAGGGGCACTCCTTGGCTTTTCCACTGTCTTGTATGACCGACGGTTCCAAACTTGAACACGGCCATTATAAACATTTGGATCTTAAAATTGCCCTGTTGGTATGGGAACTATTAATGTTTCTTTTCTATTTATTTATCATTTATATAAATGTCAATTCTAACTTGTACAAACGACTAACAACTTTATTGAACAGGAACTGAAACTCTGTGCATCTGATCTCTGTAACTACAGTATTCCATCAAACAGTTAAATCCTTTTGTTTGATGTCAGGTTATTTATAACTTTGTAAAAGAAATAAGTCTTTATATTAGTAGTCCAGAGTTTCTCTTCAAAGTTAGATCTGCATTATTTCTTTGCTTCTATATAAACAGATCCCATACTGCTAGCATTTAATCAGCAGAATATGTCACCACTTAGGCTCTTCTTCTGTTTTAAGGTCAAGCTCTCTTCTTTCCATTTTGCAAACTCCACTATTGGCAAGGCTCTCGGCAAAGAATGTTCTAAATTCCTCCTAACAGCTATCAGGAATCGGAGCACCAATTCCACGCAAAAACAACGTTCCAGAATGCTACATTCAAATTTAAAAACAAGAATTTTGTCTATTTGAAAAATTCCAGTACTTATTGTCTTAACATCACATGTAAGCTTTCCGACAGAAGATAACAGAGTTCAGAAATAACATTAGTCTTCCTATAAAGCACATTACGAGCATCGTCCTTTTAGAGCTAGCTCTGTGGTTTAAGAACATGGATTCCGTGGTGCTCTGTGTAAATGTAATAAAGAAAAAATTATCTGAGCAGTTTTTGTATAATCATCCTAAGCCATTTGAGCATTCAGGATAGGACAACGGCAAATACAAGTACAGTGATGCTGTTAAAAGATGTAAAAACATTTCTCAAAAGTGATGCTAACAGGAAATCTAGATAAAAATAAGATAAAGAAGATTAAAAAGGTAAAGCTCTTGAAAAAACGTCACCAAAAATGACAAGTCACCTTAGTTAAAAGATAACAAATTAAGTATACAGCGATTAAATTCATCAATAAGTACATAATGTTAAACAGATACTGTAATTAAAAGATGAGCTCCATAACAATGTGATGAGAGGAGAATGGAAACAATTCTAACATGCACTGAGGCTATTTGTGAATTTAACACACGCCCAGGCTACAGGATAAAATAGCGGTCTAAAGCCTGAACTAGAAAAGGCCTTAAGGAAAAGCCTAACTTTAAAAATGCTAGCATTTTAGCATTTAACATAGTAACATAAAAATACAAGTTTAAACATGCGAGGTTGCTCTCATGCTTAATGTTCATCATATACTTAAGTACCTTGTTAAATTAAAGGGTATCATGATTTCTAGAAAACAGTAAACTTTATCGCTTCCAAAATAATAACGTACCAGGAGATTTGTATGTTTGAGTGTTGGCCTAATAATTTTTAATCAGAGGAGAATACTATTATACATCAAATGTATTGAGAAATACATGTATTCTGCAAGCTCAAATAAAAACTATCATGCCGTGTCTCAAATCCTTAGGTATTATTCTGAACACTGAACTGATCAGAATTGGACCTCACAGCCCTGCGCTATTTTTTGAAGAATCATCTTCACATTTAGGTAGCACCCTCCACTGATGCCGTACCGCTTGGAACTTTAAGCTGCTGCTTTAGGTGTGATTCTCTACTCATTTATGCAGATGAAACTCAGTTGATGTGAACGAACAATTCTTGATTTAAAGGCTAGAGAAGAAACAGGAGCTTAGCCAACAGACGTTCAATCAGACTACTGGCAGAGGTTTCTGCTGTCATCCTTGAAAACATAGCTAGTTTGGCTCAAAATCCCCAGAAGGTGTGAATAATTAAAATATATCCACTCTAAACCACAGAAAATCTTTTTGTGTTTCTCAGGGCATTTTCTCTCTTCAAAAGCAAGCATCTTCTGTCACTCTCCAGAACCCTACTTGCAAGTGAGCTATACAGCCTTAGAACTTTTATTACTAGTACATTTTGTCTTCTGGCTTCCACAATAAATGTAAAGGCTTTGTGAAAATATCTGATCGCCGACTGAAAGGGCTGTGAAACGCAGAGCCACTGGACATGTTTCAGAGCTGGCTGAGGAAAAGCTTCAAACAGAGAGCAAGAAAATGTACTTTTCTGCCATGAAAAATGTGCTACAATTTACCCATCACTAAGTTGAGAGGAAGACGAGCAAGATTTTCCACAGTACTCACTCTGCAAGATTTAATGCATTTTATTTTTTCTTTATGTTTCAGTATCACTTCAATCAAGTGTTACTTGAACTGAACACATGATGAAATGGGTTTGGGAGACTTTTTTTGGGCCTCTTGCAGGCTCCCAGGCTTTAGAGTGGCATCCAAGTGCTCAGAACAACTGTCAACCGCCCGAGCCCAAAGCTGTGAACACAGAGCAGGCTGGCGTCCCCTCCGCATGGGGCCAGCCACGGTGGGGACAGGCACGGGGGGGCTGCAGAGCCTTGGAAAATTTGGGAGTTTATGGGAGCAGTACAGGGAGTTCCCTCACACATGAGGCGAGACAGACAATAGCTCACAAGGCCTGATTAAATATTTGCAGGCTTGAGACTTTGTTTTAAATTTGTGTGTGAAGTGTAATTCTCACGCAAAGGGGGGCGCGACAGGCAGGGTGGGGAGGAGGCAGGGCCAAGGCAGGCGTTGCACAAGCTTCTGCGTCCAGTGCTGCCGACGCATCTCCACCAGCCAAACCCATTGCATTCCAGGCCCAGGTCTTAGCTGAGAAGAAACTGCTTATTAAGCACGATTACGCCAAATTCTGTGCTTTTTTTTCAATGCGGATAAAGGTCCACTGGGGATTAAGCTGAGACCACCAAACTCTCTTTATTCCTGACCCAGGAATAAGATTAGAACGTCGCTCTCCAGAGGCGGCATTAGCTGATTGCTCTCTCTCCTCACCACTAAGCTTTAGTTACGGACTGCATCTTAAGGTTGTTGAAAGTACTGGCTTTTACAACATTGGGAGCTGAGCTTATTCTTTTGTGTTTACAGTTTAAGAATAAGACAATAAGATCGATTTCTTGTTGTGCATTAATTTCTCATATTAATTCCTATACATTCTCTTCCTGTCCTACACGAATCAGCCAGCCATGAACTGAAACTAAATACACTTGATTTCATGTTAAGTCTTTGCTCATATTAAATTACCTTCCCCACACCCTCTAAAAAAAAAGAAAAAAAGATTATGGGATGTATTTTGGAATGTTGGAAATACAATTCAGATTTGATGTGTGAAATATGCAGTCCCACATGCTCCTGTTGGATTTTATTTACTTTCTAATAGATAATTCTTAAAAAAGGAAAAAGTTGGTCGGTAAGCTCAAATAACAACAAAGGTGTCTGACAAATTACCTAAGAAGCACCCCAACTTTTCACTGGCTGCCTAGGTAGGAATCCTATCTCTTGCGAAGATACTGGTTCACTTAAGTGAATTTATGTGGTCTGAGCATGCAAGGCTGATAGAGGAAAAACATACATTACGGATCTGTTTTCATTTACTCCATTTTAACTTGGTGAGTTTAATCCCCAGGGCATTTTTTGTTCACAAGCTGAAGTGCTCCTAAATGGTTAGCCAAGACTACAACTTCACATGAATCACTCCCTCACCGAAATCCGCTATTCCACAGAATTTACCAGGCATATTTTTTGTTCAAACCTATAAAGCTTTAAAAGGTTGTGTTTGGTTTTTGGCTTTTTTTTTTTTTTTTTTTTTTGAAAGGTTTAAAAACTTAGTTTAAGAACTAAACCCACAGCTTCATGAAATCCATACTCCTAAAAATCCCTCCTCTGAAAAGAAACTAACAAAATCAGAATTAAGTCATTTCAGATACTATTTACTTAAAAATACGAACATTAACTATATGGTAACTACCAACTCCTGCATCTTTACTCCTGTGTTGTATTTTCAAAACCTCCACCTACCAGATCAAAATTGTTCCAGTCACTCCATAGCCCCAAAAGCAACATAAATAAGAAAAGTTTAATGATGGCCTCTAGTAAACAACCCATATGGAAACTCTACATAATATTTTTATAAGCATTCTTCCAAGTTTTCCTGTCAACTTCTGATTTTCACAATTTTTCCATTTTAAAAGTATTTTTCTTTCTTCACACTAACACCAGAGGAAACTGGCCACATACTGAAACTCAATACGCACTAACACTGTCAAAAGCACAAAATAATTTCCCTACAGAAGGTAACTCTTAATCTAAAGTCGCTTTGTAAGTGTTCCCTACAAGCTAGCAGTACTTGTCGCCATAGTTAGCATAGATGTCATATACGTCTATGTGATACACACTTACGGTGGGATTAAGCGTACTGCTATTTTATGACAGAAGACTTGCCACTTGAAAAAAAAATGCTAAAAAGAAAGAAAATATAGCTATAAGCCAATCGTTTAACAAAAAAGGGAAAAGACAATCTCAGTACAAAGCCCTTCTGGGGGGAAAGCTACTGTGCTTTCTTGTGCTGGGAACGAGTCAGAAATTTCACGATCTTTTCAGAACTGTGCCTACCATACAATGTTTTAACTGCTTTGAACATTATATTTATACCTGTGATACTGCTGTGTGACATTTTGTATTTTTAAGACAGGAGAAATTCCTCTCCCAAAATATCCTGTAATCTTACTGTTCCTTATTCCTTTAACTGGAGCTAGCTAGTGTGCCTGAAACATGTTTTGTGATAAATTTTCCGTATGTATACAGCAAGGATAAATTTCTAATAAGTGGGTGATGCTACTAAATCTATGTAACTCTGTGTGCTTCCGTTTTCATATGGGTTACTAGATGTTAATATTTCAATTATAAGTTTACAGTAAGAATAATATACCGTACTTATGGACACAAGTGTCAGGGGATAAAAGGTTTGGAGTGACAGAGAAATAAATTTGAGTTACGCAACTGGAAGACAAACTTTTGGGGATGAAATCCCTTCTTCACGGATGCATGGTTTATGCATCCAAATTTTTCCAATTGTAGTGGTTATTCTGAGAGAAGTTTTTACTTCTATCTACAAACCCTAATTTTATAATTAAGTTTTTAAAAGCTGCATACACTTTTCCCTAGCTCTTTCTCAGAGATTTTTGTTTTGCAATCCAGTAATAACACGTGTTAGTTCGACAATTTAGAAGTATACAGTTCTGTATCCTACAAATCCCAAAAGTTGGTGTGATTCTTCTGGAGCACTCTAAACACAGTGTGTGTCAAAGGCTGAAAGAACAAAAGTTGTTTCTATTTAAATAAATGCTCAGCGAGACAAATGAACAATGCAACTTCCTTTGGAGCCTGCCAGGCAAGATTCTGAGTATCTGATTTGTGACGACTTTTCAAATGAAAAATATTCACTAACTGCAATGAATATGGAAAGATTTTTATTCCCAATACAGCAATGTGAAAGAAGCCGAATCGTCTGTCGTTCACATTAATTTAATTATGTGGCCACATTCAATTATCCAATATAATATGCAAATGAACCGAGCCGACAGCACATGCTAATTATATTCATTATAATAATTAAATCAACAATGAAAGGGAATAAAAATGTAATGAAATAGGAGGATATTTCTAATTAACATGAATGTTTTAATTAGAAATTGTAATCCCATAGTTTGATATAGTATGATTGGCTTACTCAAAGATTGGACATTATTTTTATTACGCTGTTTAGTGCTACATGCCTATCCTTCGTACCATGGGACCTGTTCTCGTATGTTAATAGATTAAATGGTGGCCAAAAAAAAGAGAATCAGTTTCCTTGATCATACTTCATGCAAAGCAGATGTCTAATAAAGCTGAGCTCCGCTATGGCATGATTACAGAACCCCGTCTCATGAAACGCAGGCTGTCGAACTCTGTAGTAAACAAAAGTTCACGTGCCGATACAAAACAGACAGTGCAGTTCAGGCTTGACTAACGACGTTAAAGCATTTAAAATATTAAAGAAACTCTTTGCTTTTTGAAATTTTCAGTTTCATAACTGATTTATTTCTTCAGTGGCAGCAGCTGCCCTGAAAAACCTTTATGAATGTTAAAATAAAATACGAAAAAAGGAAAGGAATATTACTAATATACTATATGTGGGCAGAGTCAGCAAAATCATAGCCTTTTTAAAATAAACACAGCAAGCACTACCAAAACACTCGTGTTCCTTAGGAATCCATTGTCCTCATCGCTCCTCGACAGAATCACTTGGACCTGGACCAAAAGCCAAGCGTGGTGAAATTGCTAAGTGGGACCCCAGCCACCGTCTCCGCGTGTGTGGGACCCACCGTGAGGCCCTCCTCTGCCTCGCGCTCCTGGAAACCGCACTGAAATATCACTCCTGAAGCTACACGAGAGAAAGAACTTTCCGCTTCAATTTGCCGCTCAAGTAAATATAAAGACTTTTACAGATAGTGTAATAAAACCAGAGAAACCCATATTATATTAAATGATTGGCATATGATGCTCTTGGAAGATTTTCTTCTATGAATGTGAAATATTTAGGAAATTGCCCTTTTATTATTTTGACTGCATAGTGGTAATAATTCACTTCCTTAAATCACAGTACTACTACACAAGGTCAATGCTGAGGTTGACAGGTTGTAAAATTTCCTTTTTAGAAATCTATCTATTCTCCAAACTGGGAAACTGCAAATTTTTTTAATTAATGCCTTTTTTTCTTTATTCCAGTACGCCGTTTTGGATATTTATCTGCTGATGTGGATAGACAAAGGAATTGCAAAAGGCACACCAAAAACTCCAAACAACTATTTGTTTTGTTTTTGTGTTTTTGTTTTTTTTTTTAAGAGTTGAAAGGAATGAAAACATACAAAGGTTTGTAGTAAGGAATACAAATTTAGAGAGGAAAAGACTTAAACTACAAACATTTCAAAATGAATGTACATTTGACTGTAAGAATAATGTGAATCTGCTTTGAAATATGTCAGTTATTTACTCCTTTAAAGTTTGTCCAAACAGTAAACAAAAAGAGCTATCAGGCTCTATGGAAATTTGTTTTCATAGCTCAAGTCTGGTGTATCTATTTTTATTATGCTGTTCTTTCCAGGAGTTCAAGCCTACTATTTGAAAGCTTTCACTGTGAGACCAATTTTTTATTTTTAGTAGGACTCTGCAGATGATCAACAACAGAAGAAAAAATTGGAAGCTCCTAACATAATAGCAAATTAAACCATAACTGAATGAAGAGAAAGCACTTCCCTTTTAATGAAAGGCCTCATATCTTTGCTGGAAGTCACAACACTAACAGCACCTGAAAATAACAACTGTAAGCAAGTCGTACTGCTTTGCCTAGTAGTAAAAGGAAAAATACTTCTTTTTACTAAGAAAACCTTCCCCACATGTTGCAAGTCCCCGAGTGAGGAACGCTTCAATTTTTCAAAATGTTTTCTTTAAACAAAAAAAAACCACCAACAAAAACCCACCAACAAAATGCCACTTCTGAAATTAAATGAAACGTTAAGTGTGCCATAGGCCATCTCTCGAGATAGTACCACCAAAGCAAACCACCACGGAAGACTGCTTTTAGTGTATGAAAAGTACGCACATACCATGGGTGTTCAACTGACTCTTGGAGCCGCAGAAGTTGCCTTTTAATCTCAAAAATGAACTCAGTGTGGGGCAGATGAGCGATGGCACGTGGCCTCACCCCCAGTGCACACGCCGAAGACTCCGAGACACTGCAGAGTCCCCCACTGGGAAGGATGCCCTCAGACAGGGGTGGTCTGCAGCCCCCATGGCCAGCTGCTGCTGTGGCACGGTGCCCGCTCGCCGGGCTGGGACCTTGGCCCCAGGGCACGAGTGCTGGGCAGCCCCGGGCACTGCAGGCTCCTCGAACTGACATCGCTGGTAGGAAATCCCTCTTCTGCGCTATTCCTGGCACATTTAGAGTTGCAAGTCCTCCATGCAATGAATCACATCTGTTTATACTCATGTGCCAGAAAAGACATTTTTAAACTGCAGAGAAAAGACAACATTGTTTGCTGGCACTTCTGGATGCCAGCATGACCTGTTGCGTAGCAGTGGGAATCGGAAAATGGCAGCGGTATCACATGGATTTTCAAAACGACCATATTAAAACGCGTTGCCCACAGTCAGCTCCAGCTCCAGATCCTGCAGGATCCTCCCTCTGGCTGTTGCCAAAGCCACAGAAGCATTACTATATAATTACATTATATAATACTTCTGACAGCATTGTCAGCTTTAAGATATTCTAACGTTCTAGTTATCGTCAACAACTGTAAGAATGTTATCAGACAGCTTTTCTCTAAACCTTTACTGACAAGATGTAACACTTTATTCTTCTGCTCGTCAGCTTAACTGAGGGCACCAAGCTCCTCATCCCAAACTCCTACCCCAAAAGCTGAACAAAAATAGGAACTGGGTGTTACAAGTATGGAGAGAGAACAAAATGAGTAACTTCACAAAATACAGTATTCAACTGAATCATGCCAAAGATGTAGGCCGGGTTATTTCGTAAGCCAGTATGAGCAGTCACAGAGTCCACTGACAAAAGTGGACAACAATCCAAAGGGGAATTTCCACTGTTTGTTCGACAGAGTATTTGGTTTACTACTAAAAAGATTCAAGGAAAAGAATAGCTTAAACTTAAATGAGTGCTCTGGCTACCAGGGAAATGCCGACACTGGCATTTGAGGACAAGTCTTCACGGCAGACTAGCTTACTTGGTTTTAGAAGGGTTTAACTTGGGTACCACAGCCATCTGATCAAGCTGACATGAAGTTAACTCGGAATTAAAAATATCAGTTGCTAAGTATATCTTGGCAGCGAGTAAGGCTAGTTAAAATCAATGCAATGTCAGCAATGTCTGCATAAGAACATGGAGTTTGCTTATGGCCACATAAAATTAATGTTTCTGTGTTAAGATGCAACTTCAGCTTCTCTTTTGCAAACTCATGTATCTGTGCTCAGAGGAACCCCAAGCGCTTCAAAAACAATGTCAAGGGGATTAGTTTTCTTGAGGGATCCATGACTAAATGTGCACTTGATAACTTCTGATCCCATTTTCCATTTGCCTTACCTGATTATCTGGGTTGTTTACAGTAAAATAGCCCACACAAATAATGACTTCGTGTAGCAATCCTTCACAGGTATGCTGGGAACAGTACCACAGCAGAGAGCTGATAATATGCCGGAATGCAAGGGACAGTCCTTCAGCACCCACGATAGACTGAAAAAAAGGCCAAGAAACAGAAATTACAGTCTAACAGTATGTTATAGAAATGGTGTGAATTTTTGTGTTTTGCAAAGTACAGACTATATTCTTTGTTGCAAAGACTCTGGAGAGGGACGGAATCAACTCTCCTCTTTCTGTAAATATAGTTTGCAACTGGACTACAACATTAAAAGCCACAAAAATAGGAATAAATTCAAATTTTAAAGGGACACAGGAAAAATTGGATTCTGCTTAGTTGACATTCAGCGTAGCATTAGGTTGACAATTTCATTTGACGTACATTGCATGTTCCAGGAAAACTTAATGCTAATAATATTTCTTAGTAATAAGCAAAAGAAACCAAACCGTCTTCATTTCTGCAAAAAAGCAAAATGCATTTCTCATTAATAACTTGCGCTCTGAATGGAATACAAAGATTAATAACAAATAATGACTTTTCAAACATTAAAAAAAGTTAAAAACATCCAAAAGGAGAGAACATTCAGCTGCAAAGCTTCTTGGGATGCTTTTAAAAAGTAGGCAAATTGCTGTAACGTGGAGATTCAGAATTAGATTTTATCTGCGCAGTCTACAGCCTCTATTTAATAAACATGTCAAACAGACAGAACGACACAAGGTCAAAGGGGAAAACTAAAGCACAAGGAATGAGCATGACAGTCTACTAACTCTAACGAACAGCAATGCAGGCCTGTGAGAAAATCTCTTTCATTTGAGAGTTTTCTTGATTTTATACCTTGTAGCTTGTGTTAAGTACATATACCTAAATCCCAGTCTGTAGTATAGTTTAGTTTTAGCACACTCCAGACTTGCCCAGCAAAAGTAGAATCCTTGACAATCACAACAGACTCAGCTGCAGATACTTTCCCCCTTGAACCTCAAGTGTTCTGCTAAGTTAGCCTATTTTCAATATTTAATGCACAATACAGCCACCATTTACTGCTTTACATCATGTAAATGCCACGTTCTTCGTTAGGTCCACCCTTATTTAATTAGTGCTGTCCACACATGCTGTGACCTCGCACTCTGGCTTTAACCTTTCCTGATAACAACAGGTCAAAGGGCACCTGAGTTTGTGTATAAAAGTTAAACTAATTTTTCAAGGAAACTATGCTTCCTTTTTAGCCAGAATTAATATCAGCTCAGGATCCTGCGTTGTTTCTCACTACCATCTTTCAATTGTTTAGACTGTCAAATTAAATGAAATATATACCCATGAGCCATCTGTGCTAATACAAACTCTAGAATACCAGGCCTCTTCTGTTAATCAAAACCCCCTATTCTATAGTCCTACTATTACGTGATAAAACTATTCTTTTGAGATAATAATCAGACAGGACATACACTAGGCTCTGCTGTCTGCTAGCCTGCTACAGAGCACAAGGTCAGGATGGACAGCAAACTGCCTCAGGTGTATGTTGATTTTTTTAACATTACAGAAACAAATCACATTAATACACTGCAAGGGAGAGCTGCCAAGACTACGCAAGTGTGTCTGTCCATCACAACCGATATTATGCCCACAATTCAGTAAGACAGCCGAGCGGTTACCTCCTGCATTGATGAGCTGAATGAAATAATGCACACCGGTTAGTCTTATACCGCCCTTTATGCAATAATTACTATCTTGCACCATTCTATGTAGAACAAACCAACGCAGGTCATGGGATTTGGGAATTAATGCCGATGGTTTGTTATAAATGCTCAGACACAATGGTAGTTGGTAGAGGGATAAATACGGAGTAAGAAGAAGTTTGTATTTTAAAAATTAATAGTGGTTTCTTGAGATATTGGGGAGCAGCCCCTCAGCCAGTGCCATTTGCTGGAGCTCCCCGACAAGCTGTAGCTGCCCTAGTCCAAGTCTTACTCTCCGGTGGGTACCCGTAATTATTTACGGCAACAAATGAACATCCACTCTCAAACCAAGAGGCACTGAACAAGCCACAGAAGTGAACTACTTTGAAACATCTTGATTTACAGAGAGAAATGGGAGTTAATGGTGTGTGTAAGAGTTGTTTTACGTGAAACTCCAATAAATAAACTGTTTCTGTGCCCTGTAAAAAAGCCCCGACTGGACTGGATCCTGCAGCTGCATCTATACAGGTGAATGTTGCTACGCGCGCACTGCTTGTTGCTGTTACCAGAGATACTAAATGTAATAAAAATCAAAGTCAAGAAATAGGAACTGAAGGAGACTTGTACCTTATACTAAATTCTTTACCCGTGCAAAGCTCTTGCTGAATTTAATGCATTTCAGATGGAGCGTGTGGTACGACTTATATACAAATTACATATTAAATGAAACAGAAACCTATTCTGATGAATTGTATAAGATTGATGCTGCTAAATGTGTTTTGCAAAGCAATGCTTTTTGACAGGTGTTTCATATTAACAACCCAACTGCTTTGCCAATTTATCTGAGAAATACACTAGTATTTGTATCTTCTTGTATGGCAAAACAGTTCATTTACACTAGGAATCTATTCACAGAAGAAGGTAAGAAAAGACTTACCTTCCCAAGACTCAAAATATGATCTCTGAGTTTCTTTCACAAATAAAAACTACGGAAAATTAAATTTCCAATTTTTGGTCAATAAAATTTTACTTGGATAAAAAAAAATGATATCAAGTTATTTTCAATTTCAGTTGTACAATCTTAATGCAAGTGACCACTGAAAGTGCTGAAAAATGTGAACTGTGGTTATAATATAAGCAAGTCCTTTCACATTAGAAAAACTGTTATTTCATGCTTTCGACCAAGATTTTTTTCCTTATATTTTTGGGGCTTATTAAATATAAGAAGTACTATGCTAAAAGTGAGGGGTTTTGAACAGAAGTAGTAATGGATGGGATTCAGCATTTTGCATAGTCCAAATTTTCACTTTTTCCTTAAATTCATTTGCCATAGCTATACAGTGGAAATAAAAGTTATTAGCAATTCTAAGCATGAAAAAACCTAAACATTTAATTGTGAAAGTTCCTTCAATAATTAAGATCTTAAAGACAGAACTTTGTCCAAAGTATATGCAATAATTAACATTTTCACACTAAGCAAAAGTTTGAAAACGTCTGTTACCTGAAAGGCAGGCAGATCAAGAACAGCAAAACTATTGAAGAAACGTAAACTCTGAATGGCAACCTGGATTGTGTTCGCTGCGTAGCTGTCTTTAGGGCTTGCTGTGTTCGGGTCGGAAATTGTCCCGTGGAAAAGAACACAGTACAGCATATGCAAGACTCCAACCAGATCCGTAGCCTGCAGAACTGCTGTTAGCCCTGTGGGGTCCTGACGTGTATTCTCAAATATGTTCCAAGATCTGGAAAAGAAACATTAAGCCGTCTGAGGAGGAGACCAGCGCTCGGTGAGAACACTTGCCCGGGATGCAGCACTTCTAATAAGCCAAATGTTAGAGAAGCAGTAAACTGCTAACAAGGCAAAAAACCTGATGCCTAATGTGTCAAGAAACCACAACATTTCCAGAAAATGCTTTCAATAATCTGGGCACCGCCTCATGCAGCGCAGCTGTATCTTTAAATATCTTTCTCCACATACCGGTGTCTTTGCTCCCAAAATGGGTTCACGACAGCAAAGCGAGACCACGCAGAAATTGGACAGCTTTACAGTCGGAAGCCTGGGGGCACTTTCAGGGGCTCCATGCAAGCTCTGTTTCAGGTCAGTAGCCTGCACCCATCTTTCTTTCCTGCAAGAGCAGCCAGCAGAGGTGGGAGAACTCCCTGGAGCCGCTCACTGCCTCAGTGACAGGCTGCAGACACTGGAACAAACCGCCTACCTAAGTAGCAAAATAAGTTACTAGGACCAGATGAACTTAATCAAATAGTTCTGCAGGAATTTAAGAATGAAGTGGTTGAGCAGTTAACAAAACACACTACTTCTTATTTCAGTCAGATGATATTATGGGAGACTGTACAGTGGCAAAGCACAAATAAGTATGAAGTGCTCGAGACAAACAAACACAGCTCGTGCAAATGCAAATTAGGTTTCTTTGGTACCTTTTGGGTATGCGTGTAGAATAACGGAGAAGGTTTCTGGCTATCTAGGATATCAGGACAGACAGGCAAATAACTCAGGATGCTCTGTCCATTCTCACATCCAAACTTCCAAAAGCACTTAACATAATCCCTCTATGATTTGTACTGTTCATGTTTTTTCACATTATTAATAATCCAGAAGATGACGCAGGACAGTCACTACTAAGGAAGACTGAGATTGTCACTACTCTGGAGGTTAAATAATGTAAGGGAGGCAAATACAAAATAAAGCACACAAAATAATTCATCAAGTTTTATATACTCCGAGTTCTAATTCAAACCCATCACGTAAATCACCTGAACTTCATTATTGAAATACATTTAGTCTATATTGGTAAACAAAGGAAACACTGAAATATTAAGATACAGTGAACAGTAACACTGAAAACATAGTACCTCAAAATCTGGTCTTTACCCCATCTACTATGTTTCCATGTTAATAAAAAAAAAAGAAAAAAGCCAAAAAGAAAGAAGTGTCAATATCAGAAGAAACTACAAAGATTTAGTCTATTTTTTTTTTTTTTTAATAATTGAAGGAAAATATGACAGGTGATAAGAGAAAATGTCATAAAAGGACAAAATAGATGAGGGTATCTTTTATAACAACTACAAGCAAAGGAAATGGGAAAGCAGTGGAAAGAAGAACCGTTTCCTAAAAAAATCTGTAACTTCAAAGACCTCAGTTGAATACAGAAATGACTGGACACTCTGAGGGCTCAGAATATTCCTGTTGGCCAGAACCAGTAAGCAGCTTTTCCTTGACTAGAACTGCTCTAAGCGATCTTTTCAGTATCTGCACCAGAAGCACCTTGCACCACTCTGGTACTCGCACTGCTCTGCTCCAGTGGAGTTTCCAACACAGGTCCTAGGTATGCTGATAATCCTGCTTTATATGATACAGATGCTTGTCTTCAATGGAGCAACTAACCCACAAATTCACAGGTACGAGGTTTTGGCCATCATCGTCTTGTTCTGCCATTTTCACATTTTCTAGTGAAGCAAAAAAAAGCAGGTATGAAGCACCACCTCACCCAAACCCAATGTCTATCAACGAGAATCTCTATTTGTAAGAGCACACCGTTGCTTCCTTGGACCAAAGAGACAGAAACAGGCAGTGCAGGATAACGAACCTGCATTCATGCCCCAAAGAAGGCCCTGGTACTGGGCTAACTTCCCATATAGCTTAAATATTTTAAGAGAAGAAGGAACAACAGTTACGTGAAACACCATCCTTGCAGTTGTAATAGCAAACTTGAAAGCTAGTATCTATGCATTTTCCTGTGGGTACAATTCTTCTGTAAGGTAGCACATGCGGGCAGTAAAAACCTGAGCAACACCTGCTTGCTTTATAGGGCAAGGCTGATAACCAGGTCCTTCTGATCCCACACAGTCCCCTTGTGCCCCCGAGCAGGGACCGCTTAGCAGCTGGGGGGACACAGTGAGCACAGCTACTGCGAGGAGCCTGACAAGCTGCAGGTAGGGGTGGAGCGGAGATGTAGGAGGCTTAGGAAGGCTATTTTGGCACTCAGGCTATGAAGGATCTCTGCACAGCCTCTGAGGGGTCTTCTCGCAGCCCTGAGCCTGTGTGAATACGGTAAGGTAGTATTTGCGTTGTACACCACTTACTCTACAGCACCCATCTGCTTCCACCACTGTCCACTCATGTCTTTACGTTTAAAAGGCAGTTGCTCAGATGACTCACTTCTGCTTTTTACCAAACATGTAAGGAATGATCTGATCTGAAATTAGCATTTATGGGTACTCTTTCTTTCCATGTTATTTCTATTTACAGTCTGTGAATGGTCAATGCTACTGAAAAAGCTTTCAAGTACAGCATCCTCTGCTGCTACCTCAAGGATTAACATCCCGGTCGTATTTCAGCAATACCGATGCTGTACAAAAAATAGATGAGACTGAAGAATTACTTCACAAATCTTTGAAAGAAGCAATCAGATCTTTAGGTAAGACACAATAAAAACAAAAGCAACATAGCTGTACCTATTTTCCAGTACCTGTGTTGTTACACAAGTGACTCCATGACCACCAGTCACCACCGGACCTCCACTATAACGCTGCCAGTTAGCGGCCAGCCATTCGTAGAGAGTTAGCTGGAGACAAATGTGTGAATTTATGGTATAGGTTCCAAAAATGCAGTGTTTGTTTAATACTGTGATAGCCAGCTGAACTCCTAACAACCCTCAGAGAAACTCTGCTACAAAACCAGCCACGACAGCGCTTCAGAAGGCCACCAGTGTGGGATTCTCTCAAAATACATGTAATAACGTTCAAAAGACAAGCTGAAGTAAATTAAAAAGATGGTTAAAATTACGCTTTGATGCCACTTACCTGCTGCAAAAGAAGAACCACAATCATTCAGCTGGTGGTTTGTAACACTCGTAACGACCCTAACAATTACTCCGTAAAGAATAAAAAAAGCTGAAAAAATAGCGGAGCTCTATGTGTGTTTTAGGTGGGGCTATGCTCTACGCTGCACAATTTATGGCATTACTTTCCTTCTCCTACGCCTGGAATCTGTGCCCAAAAATCCTCCTTTTGAAGCTCTGTGGTCTTTAAGTGAGTGTGTCTGAATGGAGTCAGCAGAGACACTTGCTGAGCCATCCCCCGGCTGGCCGGCCGCGCCTGGCGCAGATTCCCACTGCTCAGCTCCAGGGCCGGTTGGCACGTGGACCTGGCTGCGGCGAGGAACGAACCTGGATGGCTGCAAAAGGCTCTGGGACCACCGCCGCGCACTTCTCCAACTGCGCCTTGCGTGCCTGCAGACTCCTTAATATTCCTCACTTTCAAACAGTTTCTGGTGCACAACTATTTATTTCGCAGTTTGCAGTAGGCCGTATGTGCCACCTTCGCTTAACTGCAATCAAGTAACTGGAACATTTATTTCCACAGTATCGCGTGAGAGCACAGCTCCTTCTGCCAGCTAGTATTTCTTAATTTCAAGCGTAGCTTTTTCAACAGTACAAAACAGAAAAAAAAAACCAACACTCATGGTCAAACGATAACCCCAAATTAATTACTGTATATGATACCTCGCAGAATTTTTGGTGACTGTATGCAATGAGAAGATTGACCAATTTTCACAAAGGTTAAAGTTAGCTTGCTTTCAACTCTCACTCCATCATTATTTTTAAACAATTCCATATGAAAAAGCTTACATTGCTGGATAAAATCCTTTTACCATTTTGTGCTGCAGTGAATGAATCAAAATATACATAAAAAAGTCAATTGTAAAATAACTCAAAATGCAAGCATTATTTTTTTCACAGAAAAGAATTTAAACTTATATCACAGGACAAAGCTGTTAAAAAAAATAATAATTAAATCTGTCTGCTAGGTTTGGTGGATTGAAGGAACTGTTAGAAACGTTTATTTTTGATGTTGCCTGTATTATAGTTAATGTGTGTATGTACAGGCCACTGGCTCCTGTTGGTTTTAACTGTCAGTTATAATCACTTGAAGTCTAAATGTTTACAATAAAAAGGTAAAAGACATTATTCATACTGGTTGTGGGCTTTAAAGTAGAAAACGTGTATGAGACGTTGGAAAATAAAGCATGAACCTTTGTGCATGCTGCTTTGAGCGATTTTGGTCAAGTCTGTACAACAGGGGATTTCATACATTTAGCAGATTTTTAGTTCACCTCAAAGGTAAGCCCGGTGAAAATTCAGCGATAACTGTCAGGACACAGACTGAAGTAAAAACCCATAAAAACCCCAAAATCACAAGATGACAGCATCATGCAAGAACCCTATGTTTTACACAACTAAAGTTGAGAGAGGAGATTCCTATTGGGTGTCTCTCCTTTTAATTCTTCTATTTAAAGAAGCTGCCTGAGTAAAATAGTCAGTATGGAGAAAACTTCTTCAATTAATCACTGAAGGGAAGCAAGACTTACTGCATTTTTTACATTGGCTTATAAAGCTGGGAAAACACACAGGCTTTCAAACTTTACCAAGTCTCTATATTTAACATGGCAAAACAGGCAAATATTTATATTATGCTCAAACAACCTGCAGGATCTTAAAAAGAAAAGTTTCATGAAATGCAGGGAATTTTCATTATAGGCTGCCATTATGATTTTCAGCTTCTGCCATCAAGGAGTTTCAGGAATTGGTACGGGGTTTATTACTTGCAAAAAAGGTTTAAGTATTTAAAAATGTGGATGCATACATCACAAGAAAGAAAGACACTAAACAGTGATACTTCATTGCTTAAAATACACCACTATTTTTTAAAAACAGGAATTCAATACAGCTTGATGAGAAACAGCATACTCTGCAGAAGAAGTATAAAACTACAATTTCTCCAAGCTTCAATATGAGCAAACTGTTTATATCTGAAAATATACTGTTTTAAAAACTGACTGAGCTAACAAGCAGACAAGCCTCTCTAAGGGTATACATTATAATGTTTGTATATTTGAAATACATACTCCTGATTAAGAACATGGAGCCAAATGGAAACATGAGTTTTCAAAAGGCTGAGAATACAATCTGTTGGGTTTTTTTTTATTATTAGGATTTTAAAACTATGATCTGTACTTTCTGCTTCTAAATTATTTTATTTAGAGAGAGATGTCAAAATAAAGAGGCAAAATAATAATGGAAGAAGTGTAAAGAACTATTTAGCACCTGTCAGACCTTGTTATAATTCACACCATCAAGCTAGGAATCACAGTACTGTGTAAAAGTGATGATTTGAAGCAGTTTAGTCATTTCAAGAACAAGTTTCAGTTAGTTTACAGGACTTGCTGATCTGCTGTCTGTTGGAAGCAATGAGAAACACAACCAGCGTTTGGGCAGACTTGCATCTCATTCACCATCCAGCAGCCAAAACAGACATTATCTTAATTACTATAATAAAACTGAAAACAGACTTCCTCATGTGACATTACATTCACTATTTTCCTGGATCAATCCCCTGTATATCTGCAGCTTTCTGACACTGCAGCGTGTAATCCACAACTTCATTAGCCGTTGACGCAGATTTATGTGTGTTGTACTACTGTTTTGAGATAACACATAACAGTAACAATTTAGCTACTGTACTGCTATGACATTCTATTTTCCTAGATTAACGAGGGAGCTTGCAGACATTTCTTACATCAAGAAAACAGCAAAATTTTGAAAAAGTTGCTGTCCTACGAAGCTGCACGATTTAGGGACTATTATTTGCGATATTCTCTTTATGCATAATTCACTTTCCTCCTTGTGTCTGTGTTATTGTTAGTCCACTGTACTGCTCTTAGGGAGAACATTCTTCCTTAGTGATTAACCCTTACACTGCACCGCCACTGACAGTCTCCTCCTGCTGTTTGCATTAACTCTGTGATTAGTGTTAATTTCTTCATTCATAGTAATGGGCAAAAGCAAAATAAGGCATTAACAACAGTCCTCCACAGAGTAACAACTAAACCTATTGGGCAGAAATCTTAGTTCCAGAGACTTACAGGGAAAAAGGGAATATAGATTTGATGAACACTAGGCAGCACAGGAAGAGACAGGAACATAAGATCCTTGCTACGCTGATGAAGGATTTGCCATATATTTTCTTCTTTTCTTAGTCTTCACTCCTGCTTTTAGGGCAGGGTGAGCGGGGGCAGCATGGCCATGTTTTTATTAATGCTCCTTGCATTCCGTGCCTGCTCATTGTTTTCCCTCTTGCATTTACAAGCCAAGCATGCTCCATATGCGTATTCAGGATTCAATGGCCCAAACCAGGCCTTATATCTCTCGTAGCTACAATAATAAATACTGGAAAACAAGGCTCTCATCCTGAACCTTGCTACTGGACATCTGGAATTGGTCACAAACTGCAAGGCAGATTTATATGGCCATATAAACCACTGTTTTTTTGTTTAGGGTCTATTTAATATTTTGCTTTATTTAAGATTAATAAGAACATCTCTGCTGTCAATTCTGGCTACTGTTTCCCTTAATGGTAAGCAAAAAAGAGTTTAGCATTATCAAGGCCACAATTTTCAAGATGAACCTGACATTTGATACTTCAACTTTTACTCACCAGAGACAGAGCTCGATATTCAGATGTGCTGCATTTTATGCATTCTCACTACATATAATCATGGAATCACAGAATGTGTTGGGTTGGAAGGGACCTCTAAAGGCCATCTAGTCCAACCCCCCTGCAGTAAGCAGGGACATCTTCGACTAGATCAGGTTGCTCAGAGCCTCATCCAGCCTGGCCTGGAATGTCTCCAGGGATGGGGCCTCCACCACCTCTCTGGGCAACCTGGGCCAGTGTTTCACCACATAATTGTTTCACCACAATACCCTATTTTCAGCTCTCATACACTTTCTTGGGGGTTTGTGGGGTTTCCCCCCCCCCCCCCCCCCCACTCATCCGGGAAAAAGAAGGTCTTCTCTCCATTGCTAGCAAAGGGTGCAACACAGCATAAGAAAAATGGGACTTCCAGTTGGAGGTCTCGAGTCACCCTCACTGATTCTCACTGTATAAAAGATGAGGGTATAAAAAATATCAAAACAAGGTTCACATGGGGTTACAAGTTATTCAGGTTTTCAACAAATGATCTTTTATATGTATTACGCAGTGTTTGGAAAACAGGCTATCATATCTACAGCAAAACTTCATTTAAAAGAATCAATCTAGCATTTATTAGCCAGCACCAAAAATGAACATTTGAGGAGTAAGATCAATATAAAAGTTAAATCTTTTCAAAGACCTTGACCATTAATGAAAAGAAAATCCCTCTCTTATAATAAGAGATGTTTATAACATATGTTCAGAATAGATTCCCTCACTTCAATAACTTTTTATGATGTTAAAATCCTCCAATTTATGTTTCTACATTAGCAAGACTTTCCTTTATTGTATCTAATTCCATGATTTTGGACTTTTTTTTTTCCTAAGTCTACCATGGGAATAAAAAAGGTATCTTAGTTTATGTCTTAAAATTTTATCATCTACATTATATCAACCATACACCTCATTTAATATTTAATGCTGACATATATATATGATACAATTGGAGGCTATTCTCTAATAATCATTATTGTTGTGACATCTTGCCTGATGTAGACCTGCAGGTAGGTACTTGACTGAGATCTCTTCCCTGCCTATAAAATTGTTTTCCATGAATTAACTGTCCAAATAAACACTGGGTATCAATTCAGAGCTTGGTTTAGAAACATTCTGCTAAATTTGGGAGTTTAATGCAACGTTCCCATGAGGAATGCAGGAAAGTCTGGATTGACAGCTCTTCCTACATGGGAGCTCCAGAAATGGCCTAACGTACTTTGTACCCACAGGTCAAGATCTCTTAATTGTTTAAAACTTGAGTTAGAGTGTTTAACTTCCAGCCCTCTGGGGATATTGCAGATTACAGTTGCAGTAAAGTTCCTAACAGCCTGCTGCTGTCTGAAAGCAAAGGCAGAGGATCACGCAGCTCTTGGCCATTTCTAGCTCGTAAAGGATTTGAGGAACTATTATTTGGCACTGTGGATGGCTGGAGGTGGTCCCAGTGCGTTAGCCACCCAGCAGCTGCTGTCCTATCAGCTTCCCACTATGCCACTCAGTGCCGCAGCATGCTAAGATCCACACACAGTATAAACAGCATTTTATAAAAATACTCTAATGCATGTAATATGGAATGGCAACTTTTTCTATGACAAATAACAGCCTGAAATAGTTCTATCAGAAGAAACTAATTTTGTGTCCCCCACGATTACCATCAAGGAGCGTAAAGAAGTTCTGAACCTGGAAACATTTCATATAGGGCATTACACCAAAAGAACAACTGAAAATTGCTCTTGCAAGAATGGTGAAAGCCTGATATTAATTTGGGAAAACTTCTTTTCACATAGCAGTGTCAGAGCACTGGTAGTACTTAGTAGGCTTTTTTCCTCTGGGTAAAAACTTCAGAAGTTTTATGATCAGGGTGGTTACTCACTCTGATGTCCAGAGGAGTATAATACGGCATGTTTGTTTGGCGCTCAAGCCTGTATCGACTGAGTTGGAGAAGAAGAAAAGCTGGATTCTGACTGAATAGGCTGCGTTGCCTCCTACTACTGTTTACCACGAATGAAAGAGGCATCTGTATTTCTCACAAAGAGAGGCCACCTTTTGTGCTGCAAGATCACGTATCACACAACATGTACTACTGTATTGTGACATATTTAAGAATTCAATAAATTTGAGCTCTGTTTCTGCTACCTTAATCTGTGTTTGGCAATACCTTTTTCTATTTAAATCACCTTGAACACTAAGGACTTCTGTAACGCGACAGAATTACATTCTGCATTCACTTCTTAAATGAGAGTGGGCTCAGGTGATGAAAGACATTTAATTTAAACTGCCCTTCTCATCAGTTACACCAAAGCTTTTGATCTAAAAGTGAAAGACAACAGTTTTGAAACTTCCAAGTTTGTTCCTCTCATTTCTTTTCCTGCTCAAATGAACAATCCAACCTGGAAATTGAGAACAATCAGCAACTCTGGATAAAATCAAAAGCATTGCTATTATATGCAGGCAGTAATATCCGATACTTCTTGGTGTAACTGTGAAGAAAAACACTCAACCCTCCAAAATTAGTATTCTGCTACAAAGCACAGATGTTCTTGGAAAAAGTACCTGCACAGTGCCTTATTATTTTGGGTTGTGAAGCTCTGTATTATTGGGGTGAAGCGTGCGCCTGCTCCAGAAATGGCAAATGTTATATTACTCACTCTCGTAGCTACAACTATTATTCCACTAAGAGAAGGGTGATTTTATTTTTTTTTTTTGTATGCATTTGACTTTTGGCAGCACTGTCCTGGAACGTAAAATGCCAAGTTGGCAGCTTTCAGAAAGGGAAATTTCAGTAAGTTGGGATGGTCTCTTTGGGCTCATATTTCTTGCAGTTCTTTTTCCATGTGCCTTTGTCCCCGAGTTACCAGCAACAGCTCTTACCTACAGCTTTTTTTCTTATTTTATGCTTTATTAACTCTAGTTTTTCAACCCTAGCACCCTTTAGGAATTCATTGTAAAGTTCTGTCAGGTTTTGTCTTTTCCTGAAATGTGTAACATTTTAACAGTAGTAAGCTCTAGTATATGCACCCCAAAGCTCTGAAATTTTGAGTCTGACAGTGTCAGGCTCTCCTAAGTTGTAGATTACAGAAGTCCAGATTTGCTGGCAGACACATACCTCATGCTCTCTCCCCACAACCCTGCTCAGGTTACGATAACAAACATTTTGCATTAGAAAATTCCCTGACAAATCTAGTAATACTTTACAGAAAATATAATTCCCTTACTAACAGCAGGGAATTAAAGAATAAGACCGCTCCAGAGACAAATCAATGAAGAGTTGATTTTAGTTGATAATAAAATACCTCTTGAAGTCCTTAGGACCGGACATTTAAAATTAGTAGTGATAAAACCCTCTCTGTAATGAGTAAAGGAGATAAAGTTTGCAATTCTGATAAATGACTTACAAGAATCAAGACTCAGTGCAGGCAACTAATTACAGTTCAACGGTGCAAGGGTGAGCCCTGTTTCTTTACCAGTTATTCCTGTGTGACTGAGAACAGTTCTGTTTAACAGCCTCATCAGAATGCTCGCTTCCGTGAACACGGTGTTGGCACAGGGTTACAACAGCTGCTGCCTGAAGAACACATTAGAGACGACAGACCAAGGGCACCTACCTTCCATTGACAGCAAAACAGAGTTGACATATTCCATGCAACACCGCTGTGGCATTCTGTAGAAAAGTTGCTATTTTGGGATTCTCATCAACAGGGCCTTGAACGGAGAGGAAACAGCAACACAGCTTGTCTATCAATCCTATGTTCACCACGTAACTAGAAACAGAGGAAAAACTGTATTAAAAAAAATAGTCCCATGCCAGTTTTGGTAACTTTGCAAAGGAAGTAGTTTCTGCTTCTCTGCTACCAAACCATACAAAATACAGGTTGTGATTACTTAAATACTCTTTCCAAAAGGCTGCCTCAACAAAACAATTCAAATTACAATAACTTCAGATCTGGCTCTCTCTAACTATCAGTAGTTTTTGTTAAGAGATCTGTCTGCTGTAGGATAATTTGTATTATACTGCACAAGAAAGATGACTGTGAATGTTTATTTTACCATACTCCTAGAGGGACAATGGAATTTTGCCATAGTTAAATGATTTATAATAATCTTGATAGCTCTGCAACAGCACAATTTCTTTTTAGCATGAAGAGATAAACTTCATAGAACACACTAATTCAAGACGACAATGACGTTACCCAGATAATGTTTTATTGCAATATGTATATCATAACAACTACTGCCCAGTTGTCGGGGTTTTTTTCCTTTTTAAAATATACGCAACGGTTAAGAGACTAATAGAACGTGCAGGTAACAACCTTCTACCATTAGTACAGAAGGATCAGGATCAGAAAGCCTTCTCAGGAGCTCAGCCAAAACTCAACAGAGGAAAAACACGTCAGTGACTTTTTTTTTTAAACTGAAAACTCCTCTTTTTTTTTTTATTATCAGAGTAGATCATCATTGCTGATCATCAGATCACTGCTGCTGAAGTTTCTTCTTCGAATTTCTAATAGCATGGAAATCCATGCCAAAAAATCTCCTGTTTGTCCCTGTACCAACATCTCTCTGTCCACACCAGGTTCTCTCATACTTTGATCATTACTAACTCCACTTAAACTATGCACACAGATAATTTTTTTTGCCACGTCACTTTGCTGATATCACCTAACTTCGGATACTTTCCTTTTTCTACCACAAACATCCAGCTTCTCAGACTTTACTCCAGCCCAACTGTTCATTCTGCTGACTTCTGTGAAATAACTTCCTTTGGGGAGACAAATATCTTGCTGCAACCACCTCCTTCTTCTCATCACCCTCTAATTTTCTTTGTACTTTCCTCCACTCTTATCAAGTGGGAGAAACTTCTTGTCAAAATGAGAACTGCTATTATATCCTGTGCCTCCACCTGATTTCATAGACATGGGGAACCAATTGCTTTCAGACGCCATCAACTGATTCACCATTTTTACACTGGTAGTCTACACTAAACCATCCTGTTATTAGTAGTACTCCATCCTGCCAGCTGTTCTGTCTGCTATTGTCAAGTCCCTTTGTTAGAGATTGCCTCTTAGAGAAGCTCCTTGATATGGGAACACCACCGGCTGTATGTTGCCATAATATCAAGACCACTCTGACTTCACTAAGTATGGAACTTTATTAAAAAGTACTGTTTCTAGTAAATAAATGATACTGATTTGATAAGGCTTGTCACAGGAGCTGTACAAGTATTTATTAAAAAAACCTATTCCCTCAGTCTGATTTTGAAAAAACAGGAATTTTTAAGATTAGGAAGAAAACCTCTCCACTTTTCAGACAGTGTCGCTGCTCAAAGACTAATCTCTCTTTGGGGCTAGAAGCTAGACTTTCTGCCAAGTTTACCCTGCTGACACAAAGCTTTCGGAAGCAATTAAGAATAAAAATACACTGGATATAAAGCAAGAAGTCTACCTGAAGTATGAAAGATTTTGAAAGCTGCTGAAGTATAGCAGTTAAAAACACTTAAAGACGAAGGAAGGTTATTAATTGCACACTCGTTGCTCAGGTAAGTTTGTTGTATTTAGCAACAGGAAAGGTTACCAGCATTAGGTTTCTTGCAGATTTTGATCTAAGCAATCCCCCAATCATACAGGTGATATTAGCAGAATATCCTGTATTAGCAGAATAATTGCAGGAACAGAGCTGGGTGTTAGATACATCACGCTCCCAGAGAAATGCCGAGTGCCAGAAATCTCTCGGTGAAACAGCAGGGAAGAGGGAAAACTAAATAAAATACAGCTAATACTGATAGATGATTACTCACAAAAAGGCACAACCGTTCTTGTCAATATTCTCTTCCTTTTTCCCTGGGAACCCCTCTACAGTCTGACTGACATCTGCAGAACGTGTTCATTGTCCCCCTTCCTTTCCACCCGCACCTGGATACAAAGCGGCTGCTCTCTTGGCAGAGAAGAAATGGATGAGAGTTTTCAGTCGACCAGAACTATTCTGTAATGGCATCCGGAGACAATGAGAAGATGCATGAAGCACTCCTTTCCTTGAAGAATTGAGCATACAGACAAGTGGAATGTCAAAGTTCTCTAATCTATTGCCTCCATCTCCAAGGCATTTTACCCATGGTAGCATAGTTCCGATAATTTGGCTACCCTTTTGATACCCTGAGAGTGGGTAGATAATTGTTGTTTATGCATCAGGTCTAGCAGCCCTCAACAGAAAAAAAATGATTTCACCTTTCCTCTTTCTTCCCCCATCTTCCTAAAACTCTCATTTAATCAACTCCTCAAGGACATATGATACAATCACCTGGAGGTGAAAGATTCTCATTAATAATAGAATTTGTCTGTTTTTGACTAGTTTAAAATGCCCTCTCTCTTTTTTTCCTAATTGCACTATTACCTTGTCATCGTGTCTTTCATTCTCCATTTATAACCAGATCCCCTAAAGTGCCTCAGGTGAGGGACCTAGTTGGATTCTCATGTATCTTCTTATCTTAAGGGTATGCCTGTGCTTGGCCCAGTCAGTGTCAGATGTCCGTTCAGCACAAATATCAATAAGCAGACCTCCCACCCTCCCATTCATAAATGCAGAGAATACAACAGCCTGAAATTTCACACTCTTTCAAAACCTGTTTGGGGAGAAGGTGGGTTACATGAGAACAATAAAGTTTTAGAGGTCACTGGTATCTATGACAACTATTTGTTTTGCTTTCCTCCTCCAGCTGTCTTTTTTTGTATCCATCAGCATCATACCAGACTTCGAGAAGTCACAAGATGCTCACTGTGACACATTTTCAGTAACATACAAACAGAATTTCATTTCTTCAGAAGGCTCAAGATGTATTGATGATTATTTATATATTTTACTAGTGAAACTATACACTTTTACCAAGTCTAATATATTGTTGGATATATATTACTTTTATATATATTAATATATATAAATATATATTAATATACCTAGCTTCAAGTGTTTTTACCAGAGAATTAGCAAGTTTCAAGTAAAAATGAGCAAAACAATGTATTCTCTTTTAATCTGTTACAAACCACTAAGTTATTTTGATTGAAATTTTGCTCAAGAAACATACTTAGAAAATAAGATGGCCATTAAAATACAGCTGCATTATAAAAGCTGAAATCAGATTATAGGAATTACTGGGTAACGTTTATAATAGGAAGTACGTATTTTACGGTGAGCTTATATGAATGCATTTATGATATGCAGGACCATGCTGGCGATGAGCATACACAGTTAGCGTAGAGAACTGACAGTAAATAATCATAGAATCATAGGGTTGGAAGAGACCTCTGGAGATCATCCAGTCCAACCCCCTGCTGGAGCAGGGTCACCCAGAGTAGGTTACACACAGGAATGCATCCAGGCGGGTTTGGAATGTCTCCAGAGACAGAGACTCCACCACCTCTCTGGGGAGCCTGTGCCAGGGCTCTGACACCGTCACAGGAAAGAAGTTCCTCCTCATGTTTAGGTGGAACTTCCTATGCTCAAGTTTGTGCCTGTTACCTCTTGTCCTGTCGCTGGGCACCACTGAAAAGAGCCTGGCCCCATCCTCCTGACACCCACCCTTTAAGTATTTATAAGATCCCCCCTCAGTCGTCTTTTTTCCAGACTGAAAAGACCCAAATCCCTCAGCCTTTCTTCACAAGAGAGGTGTTCCAGTCCTCTAATCATCTTGGTAGCTCTCTGCTGCACCCTCTCCAGCAGTTCCCTGTCCCTGAAAATATGGGAGCTGACTCCTAGGTAATTAGGAGAAGAAAGTGATGGAAAGAACACAAAAAAACCAAGTCCAAAATTAAAAGACACATGGTTTTCTGTATTTCTGCATCTGCATATTTTTGAAGAACATTTTTGTTTGAGAATACAGCGTTTCAAAAGTCTTCTTGACTATGGACACAAACTACTCTTACTAAGTTAAGAGTTAAAGTAGTTTGTTCCTTCTTAAATCATTGCAAATTTCTTTCTCAGTAGTGAAGAAGTTTACAGAAGTTTCACTATTTTTTTTTAACCTGATCAGGTCTTGGACTCTGCTGTTGAAGGCTTCCACTTGCGAGGATTTACTTTTCACTTCCTGTAGTATCTTCAGTGCAGCAGAGTGGTTGTTTCCATCGGGGAACCTGGAGATTAGACATCTGAAAATCACAGCAGTTATCCTCAGAAGTCCTGTTGTTAAATCTTCAAATACCTGCTTATTTGCACTTCTGCCTGAAGTAGCATTATGGTCATCTGGAACACTAACCTAAGTAAAGAAAAAAATAAAAAAAGAGAAAACAACCAGAATTCAGTAAAAAAAAAATAAAACGAGGTTTGTAGAAAAGCTCTAGAAATTTGCATATGAGTACATCAAAATAATAATAAAGTAGCATATTCTAGCAGTACTGATGGACATTAAAGCATTTCAGGTACAAGAAAAGGCCTATACCCCTTATGCAGATAATACAAGCTGAAACAGAATAAATCAAGTCAAAACAGCGCTTAGTGTATGAGAACTAAAGGAAGCCTTATAGCAGCAGAGTATTTCATTAGTATGATTCTGCTGTCCTTATGCATACACAAGATTTTTGATGAGTCACTAGCAAAACCAATTAATTATTTTTTAAACTTGACTTCACTTAAACGACCTACTGAGATGGTTCATATTGACTACTACAACATGTTACCATGAAGATCTACTGAATGTCTCGGATACACAAAGCGTCCAGTTATACAGAAGAGAGAGCTATTTTCTGTGGAAGGAATAGCATTTACTGTTGGATGGTATTCCCCTACTTGACTTTGGAAAACCACTTCTCAGTCGAGCAGTTTACTACTGAAGCTAACCCAAAGTAGCTAAGTATTTCACAGAGCTAAGTACTCCTCAAAGGCAAGAAGACCCTTAAGGCACGGCTCCAAATCTTTCTTTGATTCACATTTCTCTTATCCATCTTTTTTCAAATAGAAAGAGAACTTCTAAATCTTCCAAAGTCTACAAAAACAGAGAGAGTCCTGATTTTGTAAAAAATCAACGGCCGCTGAAGTAGAAATTTCTGCCAGGGAGGGAAAGAGGCACATAACCTCGCCCCATCCTGACTAAATATGATGTGAAGAATCTAACCCCTGCCCCGCCTCCAAAAAAAACCCCTCAAACAGACCAACTCAAAAAACAACGAAGGAACTATCTGAGAAGACAGAAAAATTGCACAAATTCTAGGGCACAACCTGCCATACTGGAACATCATAAAGGATGACATGAATAATACAGTTCTAAAAGATGCATTGGGAAATGCTGTCCACCCACAAATCTCAAATTAGGCACTGGGAAAGTCCGAGCGCTTTTACAGATACCTTTGTATTTTAACTATTAAGGAGACCAGGAAAAACCTGTCCCATGAATAAGACCTGAGCATCTCAATACAAAACATCACCTGATGACCATCGCACTTGTCCATCAGATGTCAGTCACCTGTCAGTCACGTCTGAAACACAACCTGCAGTTCTCTCTCAACAGACCTCAGAGGAATGGAATTGCATTTTTCTAAATCATTAAAATAGAGCCCCCTCCTTAAAAAGACACTGAAGTTGAGATGTACAACACCTAAATCTGAAGGCAAATCTACACGCAGGACACAGATCTGGAAGGATATTCTCACGGAGAGTATATTTTTTTAAAAATTTTTCAGTTTACTTTCTTTTTTCATTTTTGCAGTCCAAGATAATTTAAATCAGCTGAAAATGGTGCCCTATAATGATCAAACAGTGAGTGAAATGTGTGTGGAAGTCCTGCAGTTCTACAGGCAGAATACTGGCAGACAGATGCACCAACCAAGACTCGGGGCTCCCGCGTACATTCACTGGGCTGAACGCTGCTGGACTCCCCCTACCCACAGATCTCCGTGGAACCGACTTGATGAAACAGCTTGAGGCTTTCAACACTGTAATTAATAATCAATACTGGCTGAAATTTTATTTTCATTCCAGGTTAAAACCATCTACATGAAAGGGGGGCCACAGAAAATCATTCCTCCCTGTATAGGTACCAGGAGGGATTTGGTAACACTTGGTGACAAAGAACAACATGCACATTTCTTTATTATTCATTAGCTCTGAGCCTTGTGTTGGTACTTAAAACTCATTGTAATAGTCTGTTTCTGGTGACGAGCCAAGTGAGCAAGTGAGACGTCTTTAGCTGCTTATTCAAGTTCAATAGGAAAAATAATATTATGTTGCTCCAGTAACTTCTGTTGACTAAAATAATTCATGCCTAATGATTCTAATTGCCTACCGAAATAGATGGATTAAGCTTTGCAACGTATAAATCAATTTAAATGTGTGGACTTTCTACTAGGAACACCAAGTTTTAAAAATTGGTAACAAATGCTACTCACTGCTTTTTCACCAAAGAAAAAAAATTACATATAACTTATTTCTTAAAAGATTTAATCATATTTTGCAGAAGAGCCTTCCATTTCCTGTAGTGAACGGTTCTATAAACAGATAATGTCTACTTTTGTATTCTAGTTGAATGCACATGAGAACTCTATTTTCTAAGTATATAGCCCTTCGCTACACAAGTTCACGCTTTAATTAAAACTGTTCTTTCCAATTTGTAAAATAAACAGATCTGGCACTCTTAATACAATCATTTATTCCAGAGCTGATTTTTCACATTCGATTTTTGGAGAAAGTGTGCATGTATTAATATAAAGTGAGAACAAATATGGTTTTTATACTGTGTATGTGAAAGAGGAGATAGAAGGAAATACTGTTTTACAGAAACTGGGTAAATTTGAACATAATTCCTACCTTTAATATTTTCCATTTATATGAACAAAGATCAGCTCTTTTACTGAAGAAGTAATTAATGGGATAGTGTGAAAATGTGTTGAGATTTATGTTCAAAATTAATTAGGGTGCTTGCAGAAGTGATGTGTTACTTCGCTTGTTGATTATTATATCAAGCAAGGGGGTAGGAAATCTTAAGATTTAATGGTGTAATTATGAAAGCTTTCAAGCTCTGGTTTCTTTGTGTTGATTACACAAGGAGTTAATGATATTCAGAGAAACTGTGTTTGTTGAACATGGGCTTTGGATGAGTAAATGTTAAAGCATTCCATGTTTTTATTTCTGAGGCTTAATAGGTTTAACAGTTTAACTGACACAAATCTACAAGTCACTTAAACTGATTTGTCAAGTAATTGGTATAAAACATTTCTAAATCATAAAGGAAAAACAGGAAAAATGTACCTGTTGTTCAATTATTTGACACATCCAACATCTCAAGGCTATTTCAGCATTTATGACGACTGCCTATGGGCCTAATCAAGACTCCTATTTTTCTTAAATCAGTTCTTGAAACCGAACACTGATGACCAGACTCAGCTCTGGTGGAGTCTCCATACAAATGTTCAGCCCTTCAGCAGAGAATTCCCCTTGTGTAGGGATTCCCTTGCTTGTGCAGAGCTGCCATAAGCTCTTCAGCTCTGCCCAGCATCTAGGACTTAATCCTGCAAGATGCTGAACAATATGGCCCCAATCCAGTAAAGCACTCAGGCACACATTTGAAGTAGCTGAAAATGTTACTCCATTCTGACTCATGTCACCAAACGCACCTCTGCATATCACAGCACTTTATTTTTGTGCTAACAAAAAAAAAAAAAATACAGTTTCCAGTTAGAAACATAGAGCTTTATTATCGAAAACTCATTTATGTTTTCATTTGTCTTGTAAAAAGCATAATCCTTCACAGCCGTAAAAACCGTTAAATATAGAGCTGCTAAACCTAAACAGAAAACCTTTTGAAGCACCCAATTTCTGTATTTTGGTCACTTATGTTGTATTCTTCTCCTGCTAACAGTGGTGATTTTGTGCTTCTTGCACATGAAAGTCATTGGGCTTGCTTCAAAAACGCTCTGGAAAACATATACTTTCAAAATAGTATCTATCAGGTGTCAGACTTTCTACATAGTAACTAGTGAACTAAAGAAATGGAAATGGCCTGGGAAGCCTATGGGCTTGAGATGGTGCAGAAGGTTCCACTTTTTAAATTCCCTACCCTTAAATACTTTAGTAAGTCATTATTATACTGCAGTAAGTCATTATTTCTCCCATTATTACAGATCCCAGCTCTACTTTCAAGATTTACTACAGGATTAACACACTGGCTTCCTACTGAAGCAAACAGGCAAAATATAAGTTTTTGGTCTTTTAAAAGTTACATTATTAAAAAGGAAGAAAAAGTTTTTGCGCTTTTTTTACGTTGCCAACACTGACTGAAGGGCATTAAAATGACCCGATCCACAGAGCCTGACATCTACCCGAGGAACTTTTTTGCCAACCTCGATACTTCCAGATGCTGGTCCTCAGGTCTCCAACTAGAATCGAAACCAGAAGGAGAGCAGATTTTTTCAGATGTCCCAGTGACCTGGAAGGTAGAACTGCCCCCCACCCGTCTCGTTATGAGGGACTGGGGCAGTGTCAGTGCCACAAGCGCTGAAGGCCATGGAGACAGAACGTCATTTCAAAATGCACCACAACAGCCGACAAGCACGGACATGCCTTTGATTTTACACTTGTCATAATCACTGCAAACAAACACGAAGCTGCCTTACTTGTCGCAGTACGGAAGATTCAAAAACTGACTACAAATGGTTAAGAAAGTACCAACTCCAATAGGACGTATAATGTCATTTTGAAGCACACAAATTAAATGGCAGTACGTGCCAGTAAAGAAATAGTGGAGAAAAATCACTTCACTGTGACTAGATAGACAGATTAACTTAAACTCAATCAAAGTGATTGCACTTCATGAGTAAAATTTCATAGGCCGTTTACTTACAATGCAGTCCAGATTTAAGCACTGTATTTCGGAGAAGAAAAATGTAATGAGCAACTCACTTTTGATCTCTGCATTTATTTGATCTCCGTTTACATTGCAACGTTCATTTCAGATGTTTTCATGTTCACTCATGATGTTTTATTTAGATTTTTCAGATACTACGCATTTAAAGATTGCCTTAAAATAAATCATAGTGATCCAGTTTGAATTTTTCAAAATTTCAACCAGAGCTATAAATGGCAACCAACTCTGGCAAGTCAGACTGCTGGGGAGAGAGGGGCAAGACTTTTCTGTCTTTTTTTTTTTTGGCTTTTCAATTCTGAAATCAAGCATATATGTTGCAGGTTTACCTAAAATTATCTACTCAAAGGAAAAAAAAAAAATCTGATTTTAGCCTTTGGCAATTAATCTTAAACAGAAAGAAAAACAGCTTAAAATTTTTATTGCATGTGGAGGATATTAGCAATAAGGCACATGAATAAATAAAGTGCATAGCAGTGACTACCTTAAGCTAGTCATTTGCAATTCTATGTTGCATGCAATTGAAAATGAAGCACGAAAGAATCCATGTAATTTTGCATATTTATGTGAACAAAGAAATATAACAACAAAAATGTCTTAATATCTACTTCTTAATGAGTATTGATTTGCATTATGCTTAACTGGTGACAGCAGGTATACCACGACGGAAAAGATCACAATGAATGAACAAAACCTTCTAAGAGTTTTTACTGGGCAAGGTGATCTTGTCCAGCTTGTTATCCTCAAAAGCTTTTTGAAATTACCCTTTGATCTATCTGAGAACACATAGTTGGAAAACAAACTGTCATGCTTTTCTTATCATGAAATCATAAAAGGATTTCATACCCAAAAAACCACCCAAACCCCCAATCTGTTTACTAAACAGATAAAATTATTTACAAATGCAGGCACAGATATGTATGGTTTATATACATGGCTTTTTCAGATACCTTCATGGAAAAATACATGACAGCTGTCACTTGACTAGGAAAAAAACCCCCAAGCAAAATAAAAAGCTATCCTTACACGTTTACAGCTCCATGTGATTGTTTCTTTCAGCACGAAACCTTCCAAAATATACGATTAGAAAAGTGTTCATTATTTCACAACTATCCTCTAGGTACAGGAGCCAAAGAAGAGCAGAGCTAGCAGTCTGTAGATAAATGAAGTTACAAGAGGAGCACACAAGATCTACGACTGCAGATGGGAAGGTTTGATCCACTGACCACTGAAAGCAGGAGCCAGGCTACTACTGACCTCAACAGACACTGACTTAGGCACTGCCTGAGCTGTAAGGAGGCTCTGGAAAGGAAAACGGTACGTAAAGTCTACAGAAGGTTTCCTACCAGTTTGTTTGGGTATGAGATACAGGAAAGTCACTTTTAATAATTAACTTGGGCAGGCTTGATGTCACAAAAAATAAGAAACACACTACATTTGTTATTCTACCATTTCCCATTGGTACCCAAACTTTCATTGGAGAAATTTATTTTTTTTATATAATTCTTCAAGTAATATTTTGAGGAGAAAAATGTTACACCTATGTAAAGAAAAATGAGCATTTTGTCACCAATGAGGAGAGACTGTTTTAAATTTTGTTTTTAAAATGTATAGTTCTGAGTTTTCAGAAAAGTGAGGTTGAAATTGCATTTGATTTTGATGAATAAAAACAAAACTAAAACCACATTAAATTGTTCGGAAGTAAGGTTCATACTTGCTGTATGTAAGAACATACTTAAAGGTTTCTCAAAACTGGATTCTTTCTGTTCCTGTATTCAGCAAATATTGGCATACTTGTTTAACAATTTTTTAAAACCTTGCAAATACATGTTCTCATTTATTACTTCTGGTATTACTTGGGATTTATTTTCCAACAGTAAGTGGGAATACGCATGACACAGGCAAAGGCAGCATCATACAGATCCCCAAACTAGGAATACTGCAGGGAGTTAAATTCTTTGGAGGGGTGTCTTTTAATATTTTGGTATTCAGAGCCTGATCCAATTAAAAAACGTGTTCTCCATTTGTCCGTTTCTTTTTTGTAAAAAATTCAAACTTGACCAGATTAATTATATTTTCAGGATTGAAAAATCAGGGTTAGAAAAGCAACACTCTGTTTATTTTTTTGTACTTAAATATGTACTTCATGGAGCTACGAGGATATCCTAGTTTAAGGGCCAATTTTGCCTGAAGAGAACATAAGAGACTTTATGCATAGGAAAGAAAAGTCCACTGTGGATCATGGGAAGCATTAAGCTTTAATTACACTTTTGCTGCAATTCAAGGGTAGTATTTGGCAAGGGACTGAAAACAGCTCTAAGTGTAGTGAAGTTTTCTTATGCAGTATCTCTGATCTCTAGGTGGCCAACATTTCCTAAGAAACACCCTCTGTATTTCTTTGGGAAAGCGCAGGTCGTTTGCACAGTGCCGCTCTGCGAAAAGGGAAGGTGTTTGGCATTGGAACGAATCTTGTCACTTGTAAAGTGCTGAAGGATTTCATCTCTAGTGTAATTACCGCCGGAGCCTGTGCTCCGGCTGGCTCTGCAGAGAGCCAGCAGTGTTGTGACTGGCCCGGCACAATACATGTACCTTTCACTAAGTATATTTGAAATCTAATACCTGGAATCCTCTTGGAAAGATCTAGTGAAAAACAATGAACTGGCAGCTACTTAGAGGAGAACGCGCAGGTTGCATTTGGGTTTTCTTTGTGTCAAGGACCTTCGGACTATCTTTTTAAAGTGTTCATCAACAGTCCTATGGCTTGTTGATTCTAACAGCGTCATTTAAATTATTTAAAGTATGTACATAACTTTTCAATTAACAAACTGCTTGGCTCATGAAAATACATACACACAATTTATAAGTAGAAAACCAAGACTAAATATCTTATGATGAGCAGGTCACTATGAATTAAAAATGAGTTTTCAAATAAAATATTTAATGACATTTCAAATTAAATGAAACATTAGAAAATTAAAACTTTCGCAGTTGAAGAGTCCTGCTATTTAAGCACTTCAGCAAATCAAACTACAGTAACATACTGACCTGATGTACATTTCCGATATTAAGAACAACACACATATAGACTACTCATAATATTCTGTACTTTAAATATTACTATAGGGTGAATTAAAGAAGAAAACCACAGAAAACGTTAAAGATAGAACGCTGTCCACTCATGAGAGAGTTCCTGGTACGTATGCTTTTGTAAAAGCATAGCAGAAGCAAGTATAGACATTTGTATGTAAGTACAGCAGATACAGATACCAAACACATACAACAAAAGAATCTTACTCTTTGGAGCCTTTATTCTCTTATATCTCCCTGGTGTTCTCACACTCTAAATACTCTAATATATTTGTGAGGCATATAAAAATTGCTAAATTAAAACAGGTATTTTACATACCGTAAACTGGTGTATCAACAGGTCCATTAGAAAAGTGATCTTATTACTAAAAAGAACATAGGTGCAGTTTTCTGCGCAATTATTGCAGGTGAGGCTGTAAGCGTTTACTGCACTGCAGAGTGACCTAAAAAAAATCAGAAGGGAAGAAAAAGAAAAATAAGACTGATACTCTTTTTCTTCGGTGAATTAAAAGCAAATAAATGGAAGCACATCACAAAATAACCTTTCAGCAATTCACATTCATTTCCTTAAACTTGGGATTCCAAGCAGAACTAAAAATTTATATTAAATCAATTAAATCATTAAAAAATTCAAGACAGTAAAGCCATATTTATCAGAAGTCATGCACTGTATGGCTGTTAGACTCTTCCATATTCAGAACTTGGTTTACATCCAAATAGCATGCACTGGACAATGCATTCTTGCAAAGCCTGAGCTTTCCTTGTGATATTAACCTGCTACAAATTACAGCTATACTAGGAAGGCATAACAAAACTTACACAGAATATCAGCTAATTTCATACTTTAGATACGTAATATTCTTTTTTTGTAGCTTATATCACACAAGCAAGTCGGGTATATAGGGTCTCTTTCCTAGCACAACCTTCAAGAAAACAAACACCTGTATAAAGTAATTCAGAGTACACCAGGGCCAGCTTTAGCGAGAGGCTATTGTGCAGCGCCTGTGAGCTAACGCAGGGAAGGGAGAGGACTGAGTCATTTGTACAGAGCAAGAAAAACTGAGCAGGTGAAATTCCTGTCCAAAAATTTCTACTGTCATGTTGTGAACCACTTCTGTACAGAGCCTTTCAGTGCTGGTTCCAGCGACAATAGCATCCATTGACCTAGACCTATGGCTGGCGGGAAGAGGTAACAGGTTTGCAACAGCAGGAACAGAAAATCAAAAACACGAGTCACAGAAAGCTCCAGACGTACAAAACACGCCCAATTATTCTTTGCATCATGTGCAGTAATTTCCATCTGCTCCAATTAAAGTGTCCTTCTCAAAACAGGATTTGCAGGGAAGCTGGGACCAGTCCCATAGAATATACTCACAGAGAAGATAAATCTGACCGCAGATAATACTATTTCAGAATAAACACAAAATTCATTTCTTGAACTTTGCTTACTACAAAAGCTATCTCTGTTACTACACAAATATGCACACAGACACGTAACACAAAGGCATCATAAATATATATACAATAATAAATAAAGATGGCTAGAAATTCAAGTTGTTTGTCTGAAGTAAACCAAAAGGAAAAGAACTTTTACTTTGTTGGGGTTTTTTTAACATGTGAAAAAATGTGACTAAGTTCAAATAAGCTCCATAGAAGAAAACAAATTGTGAGCACTGCCAAAAGGTCATACAAAAGTGGGACTGCAACAAACAAGTTATCGTACAGAAATCATCAAAGCTGGTATTTAACATAACAAGCTGCGGACTAATTCAACATACTTACAAAGAGAGAGCTGAGTTTTACCCTTTACTTTTCTCCTAAAATACTTTTTGAAACAACAAAGTTATTTACATACTAAGGAAGACCGCTTTACCCATTGCTGTGTTCATTGCTGTGGCTTGTGATTACTTAGCACAGCTCGCCGGAGCTGAAATGGAAGCATCTTATCAACATACATTGTATTTCTCAAGCCAAGAAAGGCTGGGAACGCTCAGAGGCCAAAAAATTTAAAGTTTTTTAATTGGTATTTCTGGATTGTCTTTTCTTCAGCTGGATAAATGATTTTGAATTTAAAAAAGTAAGTGTGAACTTGCTTGGTTTGATCTGTAAAAACATAAAGAGCGTTTATACTTTTCCTTTGTTAATATCCTGAGTACCACCATATTGCCAGTTATATTAATTTTACTGTACTGGTAATTAATTTTACTCTACTGTCTAATTAAATCAGTTTCAATCTGCAGTTCACATGATATGAAAACAATATTAAATCATTGTTAATTTTCACCCTTCAAGGATAACACCTATACAAAACGCAAGCAGCATGCTTCACGTGCATTTTTTAAAACCTGCCTTGCAACAGCATTCTCTTTTCCTATCCTGACTATATAAAGGTATTTATTTCACTTTCCTCAGTAATGCTGAAAAATATTTTTATTAGGCACCTACTTTTACTTTTCATGGCAGATTATTCCCCTGTGGAGGTGTGTTTATAAGGAGAGAGAGATATGAAACTATATTGGTAGTTTCTATTTTCAGTTGAGAAGAAGATGCTTTAAATCAGCATCTGTCATTTTATCAGCTATTCTAAAATAAAGATTAATTATATTTAAATATAAACATTATAATTTACCCAAAGTGTCAAACATGATCTTGGTACGTTAAGTTATAATTTTGTCAGACTTTCAGAGTTTCTGAGGTGATTTAGTTAGTTCACTGCAATAATGTTTTTTGATATATGTGATTCCCAGTTCCTGAGAGGATCATTTATTTTACTTTTGAAAACAGAAAAACTTCCCACTTCGTATACAGAACAAATTCTATTGTGATAACACATCACGCTTTTGTTTTTCCCAACAGAACCTCATGTGAGAAGAAGTACTTGCGTTTTCAGAGACTCAAATAATGCATTTGAAAAGGGGGTGTAAGCAAATGGATGTCAAATTAATTTTTCACAACAATAGAGTTAGCAAACATAGGTTTGCTAAATACAGTTTGTTTAAATACTAAATGCCGTTCTAATCATGGCACGCTCTGAACTATGATTCAGTTCCACAATTTTTTTTTTTAATTCAAAATTGGAAGTGTCAGCACAGAAGCCGTCCCCAGGTGGTTCGCAGTGTTAAATGGCAGATTAAAGACAGCACAACTAATTTCTTTACTTTAATCTTATTAAGGGAACAACAGCTGTCAACTGTCACCATTTCTGCACAAGGCCTCTGAGACAAGTGCAGCGCTGCGAATCTCAAGCCAGAACTTTATTTAACCACCAGTTAAACTCTCCGGGATGAAAAACTCAATACATTTCTTACTGTTTTTTCCCCCTGTTGGAAGCTCTAACTGCTCTTAATTCCAAAACTTTTATCTCAAGAGATATCAAAATCCGTTGAAATAATAAAGAATGAGAGTCATGTAAAGCAGCTGTTTATTGATTACTGATGTTGCTCTAAACTTTGTATCACACCCGCAAATCAGCTTTAAAGCTGTGTTAGACAGCATGTGTACTCAAACCACAGAATAAGTCTACCCTCTGATGTAAGGCTTTCCTCTAGAGTAAATCCAATTATAAAAACACTCATTATGGTACACATACTTTGATCCAAAAACGAAATCTCTCTTGAAACTAGACAAAAATATGCATCTGTACATTACATCTATTTTACATGAGTACAAAGCAATAGGAAGAGGATTCATTTTAATCAACATCTTCAAGCTAGATCTCAACAGTTTATATGTATGTACGTGACTTTCTTTTATGCTAGCACATTTTCACTTTCCTCAATTTGCCTGATATAAACAAGTTGACAAACTGTAACTTTTATTCAAAATACTGAGGCAGCAACAGTATCCAACCACGTAAAACCAATCCACCATAATGCACCGGGATGTGGAGGCGAGAACTCACAACTCTTGCTTTATCAATCTCAGAGCATCCCCAACTTATAATAATTAACCTGTTCCAAGTGTAAAGCTTTTTCACATTACTTTCAACTTCTGAAGATTATAAATGAATGTACTTTGATTATCAATGAAGGAAATAACCCAAAAAGCTGAATTTGGCAGTGAAATAATACAAAACTAAACATTACCAAATTTAGGATTTGTTAATTCAGTAGTGAAGTGCTCGTTTTTAGCCAGTTTGCATCTTCTGCAGCACTCTGATAGGGAAAGCAAGCCATCAGTATGGGTATTTAAAAGCTGAGTTTAGAAGAAGCGGGAGGTGAGCTGTTACTGAAAAACGGTGCACAGAATGGCTGTATTGTGGAATGGTTAAAAAACCACCGAGGCAAGAATACGAAATGAAAGAACAACAACAAAACATTTATTTTGAGGTAAAAATACCAATTTTAAGTCTTGCAGACTATATAGGCCCTTATCCTTCACTCACAGGGCCTATTACGCAACTAGGAACCCTCAAAGATTCGTCATCAATTACTGTTTTGTCTGTATTTTTTACATTATCTAAGGATGTCTGATTTAAAAAAGAGGGCTCCAGCTGAAGTATAGTCACAATTAATAGAGAGAACACAAAACTCAGCATCAGTTCTCCTTCAAGAGACTTCCAAAACCAGACTGGAGTTTCACTCTGACATTTAGTATACTTATGAATGAACTACTGCATGGCAAGTGACAATCAAATAATTAATTTACCCCAACATTTAGAGGTGTGATGGAATCTGAAAGCCTTCTACAGAGATTCTCCAGTCCCTGGCTTATCAATTGTTTCATTGCGAGATCTGGCTCTCAATCCAAAAGTTTCCTAAGAGTTCACAGGGCTCCTATCGACAACAGAACTTGTTCCTAAATTGCACAGGAGGGCAATATCGCTTTATTCTTGAGCTCAGAGACAGACAGCAAGAATAAATCATGGAAAGAGTCAGATGCTGCAGGCTTCAGGTGTTGAGCTTGCAAAGAGGCCATTCGCTTTAGAGTATCTTTATGTCCTTGCACTAACTGCATGTTTCTCTAGAGGGAACATCCTTACAAGAAAATAAGAAAGCTTGTTTTGCACTTGACGTAGAAAGCTTTGTGAGCAATCCTACAGAACTGCATGAACAGTTAACAGCGCAGATTAAACAGAGTAAAAGTGACAAGAAACAGGCTACAAAACCAGTTCTCAGCTCAAAATATTCTTAATGAAAGAAGTAATTTGTATCAATGCCACAATATCATGCAGGCACTATTTTCTGCTTTTTATAAATATAATTATGGTTCAAGCTTTTTTACCCTGATAATATTTGCTTTAAATAAATTATGCAAGAAATTGTATGAATAGAGAAGATACATTATAACAAAACTTACTTTAATCATGTCTTGACTTGTAACAAAAGTCCTCCTTTGTTCCTTACACAACTACTGCTCATTTCTGTTTAAAAGTGCTGGTCACCAAAGGAACTCAAAGTATGTCACAAATGTTAATTAAACAAACCCTACAAACCTCATTTGTTAGCAGATTTGTTAAAATCTGCAAGGCCAGTAACACGTCCTGGCACAAAGGGGCTAAATGAGTTGCCCATAGCAAATATGCAAGACACAGCGGATGAGACTCATCTTCTGGCCTTGATCTTAAATCATTAAATTGTTTTGCTGTGCAGCTCCCAGTTGCTTTTCAGTGGAAGCATAAGAAAAATACCATAAGACACTGAAAACCCATGAAATTCTGATGAATATGTCTCATTTTGTGGCGAACCGAACAAATTCATGAAAATTACAAAATGCTACTTTAAGAAATAACGCAGCTGGACGCTAATTTGTGTGTTAACACCAATCATAAACCCTACTATAATCCATTGCTTTCTCTTTTCCTTTTTCAGTGATTTATTTGAAGGGGAGAAAAATTACCCCAACACCAAATGTATCATCTGTCTCATAAATGTCACATCTTTTTCACAGTGTTTGCCGTCCTGCTGGTCTAACTACCAATCTGGACAGTAGTACAAAACAACAGGCATATTGTTAAATCTTTTGATAATAAAGCTTTATCTTGTAGACATGGGATTAAAGTTCTGAGCTGCACCATACTGCCAGGATTTTGGAGAAAGAGAGATGTAGATAATAGCCCGTGTAATCTCCTCACCTACTTGTAAATAGCTTATCCTCATCACAAAACCACAGACAAATTCCCAATTTAAGATGAGTACAAATGGTTAAACATTGCGAGAGCACACAAACAATCTTAAATACAGTAGCGTCCCTTAGGAAAGCATATTTGACTAGGGGAAGACTGGAGGGCAATTAATTAAAGGTCTTAGTTCAACTTCTTTCAACAGGGCTCTGCTTTGTCTTTAAGCAGAGAAAACGGCTGCTTTGCTAGATTCAAAGATTAAGAAGTCAGGATGTAAATTGTATTTTGCACAAAAGTACGAAAAATAATTTCAAACTCATTTCAAAAATTAAATGAGGAGAAGCGTGATATGATTTCTCTTCATTTAAAGAACTAAATAAATTCTATGATTATCCTTTGTTTTTGAAACTCAAACATTCTGTATTTAAAGCAACACATTTGAAGAATTTCTTAAATACTTCCAGTGAGAGCACACTAACATGCATCATTATGGTTTCTCTAAACCAGCCACGTTTGTGCCTGGTTCAAAGCGCTCACAGAAAGCCCCAGCCTCCGAACGCCTGCTGGAACTGAAAGTTGGGCTGCAGCTCCTGCTCAGAATGGGTTCTTCTCTACCAGAAAGGAGACCACAGACACAGCAGCAGAGGAGGCTCGGCGTCACCTGCAGCAACCCCGAGTTCCCTGTGACCCTTCCAGCAGCCTCGGGACTCCGCAAGTCAGACTCAAGCAGACTCTTGCAGAAAAAACCAGCAAGAGTAGTTAGCTTTAGAAAGCAAGATCCTGTGCTAAATTACATGCAACCTCCTGTACAGATTCCAAACTACAATCCTTCCAGATGCCTGGAGCCTGCCGTTTGCTGTAAAGCTGAATAAAATGCTGTACCGCAGGAGCGGAGCTAAGTTCTTCAGTAGATTTTTTAACATACAGAGCTGTCAGAATAGCTTATATTAATGTCTTTTCTGCCTCGATATTTCTTTTGGAAACACAGATAGCTGAAAACTTGTGTTAATAAAACAATGTTGGAAGATTTTTTGAAAAGCTTAAAAATTCTTTTTAGAATTCAATCCTGAATAGGCTCAGGAATCTGAGAGACCAGTTACACTGGTCAGAAATAGGTATGAAAAACAGTAACTGTCATAGAAGGAGAACCTCTGATACATCTCCTTGGATGTTTTTTCTGTTACACAAATGTGGCTGACATGGGGCTTTATTTACTGGCACACAAGCTCCTTTGAAAACTAACACATCCTCATACTGTCTAACAAACTTTAAACAAAATGTTTTCAGTAACATAAACACAATATTCTCAAACCTTCTCAACAAAGGTTGCCAATGTGAGACTATTCCTAAAATGAAAGAACACAAATTGAAGATGTATAGAAGATGCACATTTGAAGAGTTTAAAGCTAAATTTAGGCCAAGCTTTACGCGGCCATGCAGTACGGCCCTTTCCCTTGCAAAGTTTATCCCACATTGATGACGATAAGTCAAAATTAAAGCTTCTGCAAATTAATGAGTCCAAAGGCTGCTGCTGAGCTGCTCACCATAGGACCAAGTCAGGATTGCTCATCACTGGAGTTGGCTGGACTTGCAGCAAGTGCATTCTGCATGACTTAGTGGGAATGTAGCAATTTTATTCTCTTTGAAGACCAAAGTTAAGATATTAAAATAATTTTTTTCCCCTTGGTGCTCTTCCTTAGCATTTCACACTTGTCCCATAACATATTAACAGCCAGTTTTAATCCAAACCCTCACAACAATATTAAAATATACCTACAAACAGATGATGACAATGGGACATAATAGGATATACTGGGCTTGGTTCATCTTGTACTAAAACCATCCCTACCTCTGCTCTGAAAGCACGTTTGTGCCTTTGAATGGATAACAATTACAGTTAGAGATTAGGGGAAAAAAGCATGCTTTAGAGTTATAAGTTTTTGCAGGCATTCTGTTTAGTCACCACCTTTTTTTTTAGGGATTAGATATTCAAACCCTTCTATTCTCACGTGCTATAAAGAGGAATTCTTTTAATCCACAAGAATTTTGATTTACCTGTTTGTAGAAGCCTTTTCAGCTAGCAGTATCTTACAACTGTTTCATTTTAAAAGCAGTCAGACTCCAGTGAATGACAACCCTTTAAATAATTCCCCCACTTCCCACTAGAGATCTTTACAGACTAACTTCAAAAGATATGTAGCTCCTCTTCTGTTTAATACAGTTTTCTCTTTTCTCATTTTGTACAGTTAGGGATACTACCGCTCAAATATAGAATAGCTAGAAATAAAATCACCAAGTTAGAAAACCAGAGGTTGAGTGGAAATGTCCTTCACCTTCCATGGCAGCGTACAGTACAGCACCATTTTTTTCTTTGAAGTTCAACACTGAACTATGAGAACAGGCTGCAGTAAAGAAGTAGATGTGAAATAAATATTCTAGTGATTCTAAGTGGCAAATGAAGGAACGATCATACTTACTTAAAAGGAAGCCGTGAAACCGCATTCAAACTGGTGGGAGAAGTCACCGCTTGAAGAACATTTTCCAGGGCAGTCAGTCCTCCTGCAGCCCGAAATGCTATTTGATCTGCTGTGTTCTGGATAAACACAAACACAGAAGAGAACCAACAGAAATTAAAGAAATCCCTACATAAAAGATACGCCTGACAGAAAATTGTCCCGTGTTTTGTCAATGTAGAAAAACGTTAAATACATGTATTTATCACGTTGAACACCTCTGAAAAAGAGCATTTTACTGCCAGTGCGCAGGAAAGAGTGTTCTTTAGAGCAGGAGGTGAAATGCTCAGTACTAACTTTTTCAAAGATTGTATATACATATCAAATACTATATAGGTAATACAGTTGAATACCATAATCTCTGTAATGACATATTGTTCTATGGATTTTAATAAAGTTAATCTTTATCTGTTGCTGTTATCTTTGTAGCTGTTCCTTACGGCTCTGTATATGATTTAAAGAATCTAGACAGGTAATTCTTCTTTCTTACAGACTTCTCCAAAAGGAGAAAACCTCCAGACTTGTTGCCCGATTTGTTTATTGTAGCTTAGTCAGATCACTTTAAAAAATGAGTCCCACCCCTACGTTGAGGATACCTGGTTACGTATTTCACAGAATGCGGACCCTGCAAGTTAAGTCGCTGATCTGGAAGAAAGTCTGACAGCATCACTGGTCGATGTTTTATTTTATCCTTAATCTTAAGAAGACAGAAGTGTTGCCTGACAGATGCTGTTGAGGATACAAGTTGGTTAGCTGTTGTGGCTTCCCCAGATTAATTGCTTGGAGTTTAAGAATCAGGTTAAAAATCTGGGTGTGATTTTTGGTAGTGCTTCAATTACGGGAAACCACAGAGGTAAAGTTTGAAAATGTCACCTAGATGACTGGTGTAGTTCACCACTTCGGCAACTCCAACTTCTTACCCCCCTGGGCCCTCTGCCTAATCCACTGCTTGCAGCTTATTCAAAATGCAGCAGAATTAATGAATATTTTTAGCTTTGAGGTATGACATTCACCTCCAGCTTGTTTTGCATTCGTTACACTATGCTGTTGGTTATAAATGGAAAGAATCAACTTAAACTAGTTTTGTATGTGTTCCTAGCTTTTCTTTATTCTAGGTGTCCCCTTTGAACTTCCACTTAGCAGAATAGGAAGGTGTAAGAAATAACCCTACCATTATTCCTACAGTTTGCAAATGACCGAGTTCTTACTGGAGCAGGTCCAGAATTTTAGGACTTACTCATACCTTTTTCTTTTCATACAATTTTGGTTTTAGCTCCTACTGTTTAAAATAAAGCATGTAAGATCTTTTTCTTCTCTGCTTTTAAGTTGCTAATTTTGTGTTACTTTATCAGCTGTTTGTATTGACTCATCTTAATTTCATCAATGATACGGATATACTAGTTAATAAGAAATAATTCTTTTTTTTCAGTGCTGCAAGCACTAGGCACGTGGGAAAAAATGGGAAGTGCTCTATAAATATAATCATTATTAATCCTCATTATTAGTCCATAAAAATGCATTATGCTATAACAGAAAAAAAAATAAATAGTTTATAATAGAAAAAACTCTTATTGACTCTGGCAATAACATCTTTCCTTGAACAGTTAAGAAATATAATTGAGCAAGATAAAATATGCTTTAAAGAGAAACATTTTTCCCTCTGAGAATTAGACATTGATATGTAAACACAAAAGTATGTATCTTACTCTTTTTTTTTTTTTAAATCATGCAACTTTCTCTCCATTAAGTTTCTTTCAAGCAAACGACTCTATTCTATTTAAATGACTTGTTCCAGGCTCCAGAAAAAAATGTTTAAACAAGGAAGTCAGATATTAAAAAATAAACCATTTTCCACAATTAGTACGAATTGCACGTAGACTTTTAGACAGACAAAAGGTTTACCTTCAAAGGAATGACTAGCCTCAAGTGAATGGAAATCTGTGTCCCAACTCACCAAGCAGTTCAGATAATCGATTTCCTACAGGCTAACTAATAATTACAATTTCTAGCAGTCAGTTTTAGTCCAGTTAGCCCAGTAAGTGTGCCTTAACTGAAGAGTTATTTTTGAGTTCCACTCGCATATTCCTCCTTTACTTCCTCTCCTTCCCTTCCAACTCAGAAAAACTCCAAGCAACAACCAAAGCAGCCTCCTTTAGCAACCCTCGGCCGGGGATCCAGCAACGGCGGGGCCAGCCTGCAGTGAGCGCTGCCTCCCCTGCAGCGCTGCCCACCCACCTCCTGGCAGAGCCCCGACAGTCCTGCCACAAGCCAGAAAATATTATTTGAACACCCTGGCTTACAGCCACAGTTCTCAAACCTTCTCCTCTTCCTCCCCTGCTCCACCAGCGCTGCAGAGCGGTTCAGCACCCCCAGACAGAGCCTGGGCCTTTCGAACGGATCAATTTTCACTTCAGCCTAAAACTAAATAGTGTAAAGAGAGGTTTTGTTATTTCAAGTGTGCATTTTCCTTGGTAATCAAGCTACACACATAAGCAGTGTAGACAAACGCGCACGAGGATTTCTGCAAGTGATTGGCATACCGGCATCGCAGCACACCAACAGGAGACATTTATGTGACGCCACTGATTTATTTGCTACCACGTATTTGTTAGTGCTACTCCAGTTTTAAATGTGCCAAGCACTTCCCACTTCTCACTTTCCCTATTTCTCATGGGAGATTATGCCACAACCTATTACCTCTCGTGGCGAAGAACTCTTTCCTGTCATTTAGACCAAATATGCCCTTTCTTGATTTCATCCCATTACTCTGAGTTATATCCCATTTTATTGCACTCATTTTGTTGCTCCCCTTAGCAATTACTCCATTCTTGAAAGCGTACACTCTTACATTTTCCTACTTGGCTTGTTTCTCAACTCTTTATATTCATTAATGTTAAACCCATCCTTTTTTTTTTTTTTTCCATGTAAACTTTTATCTGTGATTTTTTTTTTCCAGAACTCCTCTTTTCTCCATAAATACCTAGTAATAAAGTGTCTAGAAGGGAACTTCCCCCCACCCAAATCCATCTCCAGAGCCACACTGAAAGAAGCTATAATGTCTTCCCATTGGGAGAAGAGATCTTCATGTATCTATTTTAAAAGAATATTAATCTTTTGAAGCTGTTTGATTTCCTACATGCTCTCCTTGCACTTCAAGCTGGAGCACCACTTCTTTTACAGACAGACTTTTTTCACAGTGCCTGTTTCACTTTTGTCTAATATTTTGCTAAAATACAAGTATACTTTGCAAAATACAAATTTACATTTTAAGGAACTTCCTTTACTAGTACAACTTTCTATCAAGCAGAAGCGAGTTTGTAATTTACCCCAGTTTTATATGATTTAGCTTTATGTCCTACTATTCTCCTCTCTGGATTACTCATAAAAATTAATCAGCATTTTGATGCTTAGCCATCAGGCAAATAAATCCCTAACTATGTGCATGGAAGAGAGAGGGGGAAAAAGCTTCGATAAAAGGAAGAAACAAAGGAGCAGTGAAGTTGGGGAAGATCCATGAGCATGGTATTTGTTCACCATGCTTACAAACGTCTATAAAACTGCCACTTAGGGATTAGGAATACATGACTTTTGGCATGATATTTAATATATTAATCTCCAAGGATTCTTTTAAGATGGAGAACTCCAAGAGCTTTTAACCCATTTACTGGAAGGCAATGTTGATTACCAAAGTAACTGCTGGTACCCAGTGCTTCTGAGTGACCTCGGTCACCAGGCAAGTGTCCTGCTCTCAGGAGTCCCAGGTTGAGGCCCAGCTCCCTGAGCTTGGTCCTGGGGCAGGGGAGGTCATGGGAACTGAAGGGCCACGTGCCCTGTCCCCAGCAGAGCAGGAGAGGCACTGGAATATTGGGTTACTGACATTTTCAGAGTGAACGCTGGGTGGACTGCAGTACCAGAGGAAACAATGAAAAAGGAATCGTGCACAGGCAATTCCCTCAGCTATCCACAATACGAGACCTCGGACTGATGAGCTGTGTATAAAGAATGAACGGTGTTAAATCTCCCCAACGTTGAAAAATATTGCCATTCTATCTCTGAAGTATAGCAGCCAAATAACACCATTTTAAAAAATATTCAGAATTAATTCCTACTTGAGGCAATTTCCAAATTTTGATGTATTTATATATTCATCTAAAGAAATCTTTCTTAACGCATAAACATACGAGAGCAGGCTATCTTATCCAATTTGTCTTTCTTCCCAAAATTAACCTATATCCTTCAAAATATGATCCAAACTCAATGTTCTGTAGTGCTAAAGCTTTACATTAGCTGATACATATTAAAATATGACACAAATTCAAAAGAAGTACACTGAGGCATGTAAGTTATTCAAAGTCTTTCTTCACATAATATTCTCATTTAAATTGGTTCCCACTTGAATCTGTGTGAGAACGAAAGACCCATTCAGGTAACTACGACTTTTACTCTGGTAGCACCCAAGGCACCGATCAGACCACGCACCGTCTAAGTATGAAAGATGGCAGATACTGCAGGGAGTAAATATTAAATACCTATTTTGAAAAGGGCATAAACCATTATGGCACATTTTTGCTGCTTGAAAGAATCCTCAAGACTTCTAATTTAGTCTCCCAAATCACTGAACTAGATGTTTATGAAGCCCATTTCATAATTTCAATATAGAAACTGTCCTTTGAGTGGCTGCATATTTGGATTGGGAAGGTTATTCCACAAAGGCAATCGATATAATGGAATTCATGTTTGTTGAATGAAAGAAAACATATAAACTGGTTTTCAAACTGTGTGAAAATTTGACTTGCTCATACACGTTTTCAGAAATTCACAAATACTTCAAATAACATTTTTAAACAATTTGATTTCTAAGTACCAAAGTATTTCAAGGCTCTGAAGTTACCTGGTCAGGCAGGAGAGCAGCGACAAATGAACATGTAGGCAAAAATTATTATTACTGTCATCTATGCATTTCTTAACAGAGACAGAAGGAGGCACAAAAACCTTGGGGATGCCACCTAGATGTGTCCTAACCACTACAAAAACAGTAACAGAGATGGAGTCTTCAGAACAGCAGACGTAGCCCTCAAAACCACCACATGAAAAGAGTCTTGTTTTCCTTATCCCTCTCAAGGCTGTACCAGTGTGACACACAGCAGTCTAGTTTGTGCAGGAGGAAAGCCAACACAGCTGATGGGAGATTAAGTATGTATTCTTAATCTTTGGACCATTATAAACTTGTAATTTACAGCATACAGCAACTAGTTTCAGCAGAACAGTGCATGAATCAAGTAACTTTAGCAGAGAGTGTGTGTGTGTAAACTAATGCATGTGTGGCAAAGTAAACAGAAATAACAATAAATTAAACACATCGTGTAACCATTTTATGGATTAACTATGAACTAAGCATTTTAAGAAACTTAAAATTAATCCTTTTTTTTTAAAAAAAATATGACAAACAATCCAAAAGCTGGGCTAGCGTGGCTGATGTCTACCTACCTGTTACAACACCTGAATGGATTTGAATTCCCCTTCTCGCCTCTCCTATGGCTTGAGTGACAACTGACTAATAGGATTACAGGCTCCGTTCCAATAATATAGCTCAGCTACATGCCAGCAAAAAATGACAGCCTAAACCTGAATTACATGGCCTGGGAATCCATCCAATTATTAACTAAAGTAACTGTTATTACCTAACCTAATCAAAGGAGAAGCAGCTGTTAATCTTTGGTGGCCTGCAGTGTAGTAGCGGTCAGACTGGATGAACTGTCTTTGTACTTGACTCCTCTACAGACAATAATTATGTCCTTTGTGATCAAGAAGGAAGGGCTTCCTAACCTTTCAGACAGAGGCGGCAGATGGGGAACAACTGTTTGTGTGTTCATTAACAAGATAGGGTGGATTTTATCAGGGTTTGGCATCTGTGGCACCTTCAGAAGCACCACTTACCCAATGACACAAGTATGTTTGGCAAATTTGAAAATTAGCAGACCAAATAGAAAGTTCAAAATAATGTTTTCATCTCATTATCTGACATTTGGTACAGAAAAATACACACAGCTAAGAAATAGTGATTTACACGCATGCCTCATCATACCTAACACGGTCAACAAAAAAATACACGAAAAGGCCAATGGATCTGTGCTGTTACTTTGCTGGGGTTTGTTTACCTCACTAAAGCAGTCAGATAATATAAACTTTATGCTTCTGAAATAAAACCAAATCAGGGGAAAAATCTCTGGTTCATTTATACAAGTCAGTAGGTAATACAACGTAACACGGAGTGAAATAAAGTGACCCTCAATTAGTAACAGCTTTTAGTCTCTGTGCACAACATTCCAGGCAGAAGCAAGACCAAAACCTCCGTCCTGTGCTGCCGCCCCCCTTTACACAGGACATTTGGCAAACTGGGAGATTTGTAAACAGAAGATCCGAGGTCAGAGAAACCTGCCTCATCATGAGACACTACAGAAGTATAATTTAGTTTATGTTGGGACAAGTAAAAATATGATGGGATCACAGTGTGGAAGTACCTGAATGGGAAGAAGATCTCTGATGATGCACAGTAATAGCTAATATTTGGAAGCTGAAACTGGATGAGTTCAGGTAAGAATAAAATGATTTTTTTAATGCCAAGGCGAATTAACGAGAAGCATAATATACTTAGGATATAGTCGACTCTCAATCATTTGAAGTTTTTAAATCAAATCTGATTATCTCCTAGAAAAATATGATCCTAGTTAAATCATAATTTATTAATTTGGTGCAAGTGTTATTGGGTGAAATCCAATGTCCTGGACCAAAGTACTCACTTCCATACATTTCTCCTGTTAAAGTATTATTATTAGTTAATAAGTAGAGCAGAATCAGAAATAATGCAGAGCTTTGACAGCTGAAATGATTTAATGTCAGCATTAGCACCTCTGTTCTGTGTAACTTCAGCACCTCACATTTCGACTATTTGAAATCTTTTTGAACTAACTTAAATACCCCAGTGTAAACCCTCCAAGACAAACCTCCACAATCAGTATTTTATGTAGATTAAAAAAAGAGTATTTTCCTTCATCAGCCAAAAGAATGCTTTCTGCTAGTGCTGCCTACTATGTCTGAAAAAGAAGCTGATCTGGAAAGCCTGTTCCAACAGACCTCAGGAACTAAAACTATTCAGAAGAAAATATTTCTGAATGAAACTCAAATACTTTGAAACATTCTGACTTCTATTTTTGAAAAAACACATCGAACTTGTGCAACTCTATTCTACACTTGTTAAACTGTTCACTGAAGGAAGAAATAATAACTAATTAGAAAAATATAGTTGAAATCCATTATAAGAATTCTCTTCTTTCCTTTTATCTAGTGTTTGAAGATACTATCTAAAATGCCAGGGGCTAAGAAATGCAGTTCAAAGCTGCCTTAGAAAAACAAACCAGACAACTGAATCCTCCTCCTTTTTTTCTTTTTTTTTTTCTTTCCTCCCTCTTTAAATAAATACACAAGTATATCTACATGCACATACAAAACCATAGATACGCTCGTGATTGTAGAAAGTCTACACTCTTTGATTAGTCCTCCAGACATAAAACTACACAGCGAACATCACTGTACCGTATATCAAGCTAATATATTCTATTAAAATAGACAACTTTTGTTCCCTGTAATACTTCTCTCTAGTGAAATCAGTACAATAATAATACCCCATTCCAGCTGAAAATCTCAAACTGTTTTTCAAACATGAGTGACTTCATCCCCAACAGAATTTCAGGCACCAAACATCAATGGGAAACTAGTTTAAGATTAAAACGTGAGCCAGAATTGGCTCAGCAGCCTTTGCACACCATTGGGGGGAGGTATTCATCCACATTAAGGACATTTTTATCACGTATTTGCATCAACTCCTCCCTCATGCATTACTTATGTGTAAAAGCACCCAAGCCTTTCAGGTACTGCTATACAAGGCCACAGAAAGGAGGGCCTGAGAAAGGAAGAGCTAAGGTATGCTAACTTGAATAGCTCAGGTATACTAACTGCAACTTCACATATCTTCTATTTAGTATAAAGGAAGACAAATATCTAAGTACAGCAAAAAAAGGGTGAAAAAGCAGCTGATATATCACTCAAATGCAAAAATGAAAATAAGGCTCACTTTATTTTTAAATTCAATTAAAAATAAAAAAAAGAAGAGGCATTTACTATTATACCCTCTGAAAGTACATTATTGACAAGCAACTTAAAATTGGTCCAGGCCCAGGGACTAAGAAATTGATTCTTAAGCCTGTTCTGCAAACACTAAATGTCACGTGCTCATAAATTTAACTTCTGTCTGTGTACATCACATATTTTATTAGTTCTTCTTTTTCCAAAGTTCTGCCCACATTGTGTGGTAAACCACACTGGATAGGGCTCCTTACTGAATCACTGTATTATCTCATTGCATAAGATGAACCTTATTTACGTGATCTCCTTCCAAGTTCTGCAGTGTCTTTTCAGTTCATTGGTAAAATCACAGAGAAGCACTCTATTAACACTGCTGTTGACAAGGACAGGACCCTCACAATCCTGTTCGTGACATTTCAAGAGTCAGTGAAAGCCATAAAGGAGAGAGAGGTAAACTGGTGAATTCCATGTTATCTGTTCAGCTGCTTTCACTCATGCTAAGTAGCACAAAAGGGAACAGCCCATATTGCTTGGAAAAAGAATTGTCCTTACAGATATTGCAAAAGGCAGCACTGAGCATTGCAGCGCTTGTACCTATTAAAAATAAATGTTTAGTCTATTTATAAGTAACAGGGCATCGAGAAGGTGCATCAATTACAGGAGGAAAGCAAGGATAAAGGTTTAAGTCTCTAATAGGAGGAACAACTGCTTCTAGACCTCCATAGATGGCTCCATTAGCTAAGGCCAATTTGACTTTTTCTGAATACCTTTATAAATAGAAGTTCCCAAACAAGTATCTGAAGAGCATAATTATGTGACCTTGTCCCATTCTCTCTCAGCAGTTTATTGGAAAATTGTCCAGTGAGTAGGGAAGTAACAGACCTCTTGCAACACTGAATCTTAAATACCTACGGCTGACATTTCCCCAGGGGCGGCTTTCACCCACTAGAAAGCAGCACTGATTTCAGCTGAACTGAGCTATGAAAACTGGTGCAATCAAGGAAAACTGAAGATACTAAAATTATGTGGGGAAAAGAGGGAGCTACAGTTGTTTAAAGTCATTTAAAGACCTTAGTGCAGTCAAGAGCACCTGAATTCTAACCACAGCTTTCACATCCATTGCCTTGCGTACTCTCTTGGAACCTTGTGGACTATTTGCCCATTACCCATCTACGGGACAGCAACAAAGGACTGAGGCACAGATTAGCAGTGTGAGTTTGTGAAGCCGTACAGACATGAGAACAGACAACAGACACACGTACAGTTGATATATTCTCAAGTCTGAAGTGAGGGTCTCAAATCAGCTGTAGAATTTTAAGAATACTTTCAAGAAAAGGTGTGTGTATATATACCACGTTTGTATACATACACCATCAGGCTAAATAAAATAAAAACTTCAGTTCTTTAGAAACTACAATAATAATTACTTTATCATGAGCTATATAAATTGGCATCTACTGATACACAGAAATGTGTCTGTGTAGGGCATTTTCTCATCACTGAGAAATCAGTGTCCGTACTTTAATGGTATTAAAACATATCTCTTGTCCTGTAACTGCTTAGTGAAGAAACTGCATACCTTGGAAGGTAGATATATCCATTATGTCCATTCTGATATGACGTATTAGTTCCAAACTGACAGAGAAGGAAAAAAGCCTGATCTGACAGCAAAAGGCCACAAAACTATGTGGCCTTTTGTGCACTGGAAGCTCACAACATTTAACTGCATCCCACAGAACCAGAAATGAACACACAACAGTTTTCAACTACACACATTGCGCACAGTAAATTAACCTCTGAATAATCTTGGAATAAGTGCACTGCAGAGCTTATCTGTGAACTGAACTTGCCTTTTAATACCATTTCCAGCAAACAAGTTAAAAAATAGTCTGTGGCTGACCCCTAGTAACAAGTTCCTATTTATATGTTAATCTTGAGAAAAAGGTTAATCCACAGATTATAGAAACTCTGGGCAAACGAATTATTGATGATAGAAAGCTGCCTTGTCCAACCTGCAACACACAACACATACCTGACCTATTGACTTCCTCCCGGCAGTGACGGGGAATGGCTGTTTGGGTAGAAAATGCTGCCCAAAGAGCTGCTCCTGCGTTTGCTCACAGCCTGCTCTTTGAACTCCCAGCCACTCTCCTGTTAGTATCAAATCCGCTGCCGAGTTCGACCACATCAGGTGACGTTTCTACTACTAGTAGCAGGCTGGACCATATGCAATTAAGATACAGTACAATACCCCATACTCCAGGCTCTGAACATGGCTGAGCCTTCTTCAAACCACATTTTAGTGGCACTGTGCATCATTGGCACTCAGGGCTGAACATGTATATGTCAAAAATCCCTATCTCCCAAATTAAAGGGTTTAAAGAAATGAGTTAATTTTGAGGAGAGTTACTTACATCTCAGATTTTCCATCAATTACATCTGCTTCATCAGTTCTTGAGTTCACGCTCTGAACTCATGTTCTCTGCTTTCCTCAGAACAGCTCAAGACTCGATTAACACTTTCAACAAAGGAAGCACAAATAGAGAATTCCCTATGTTACCTCTTGTGCTAGCAAAATTATTAGATTTTTGGTGGTAAAACGCAGAGTTCTAAGGGCCTGAATTCTAATTCTACCTGGTAAAACAGACTTAAATTTTTAAGTTTTGCAATTTAACACACTTCATAAAGTTTGGATTTTGACTTTAAATCATTTTTAAACTGTTATAATTCAGCTTTACATTTGATTAATGACTTCCCTTCACGTGACAACACTGTAGCTCTGGAATTGGCTACTGCAGGAGTATCCAAAGTTGAAAAATTAATGGATAGATTAAAAAAATAATCCATTCTTTGTATAGAAATACATCATATGTTTAGCTAAAATGAAGTTACAGCTTCTGATTAGCTATAAAAAGAAAATAGCAACTACTTTCATAACGAACAAAACCCCCAAATACTGATGAAAGCACAGTTAAGACACTATGTGAATCTTTATTTTTTAAACATTTTGGCCACAAAATTCCCGCTGCCCAATAGAAAAGAAAGCTTTTTGGTGAAAACCAATGGATTATGTATCAAAAGCTTCATATGGCTAAGAGCCAAAAGACACATATCGCGTATAAGAGAAAGGCAGTAGGTCACAACATGACAGTACCAACGACTCCACAGGGTCCCACTGCACAGCTGGAAGGGTGGAGGTGGAAAAGGCAAAGGCCTGATGTGGGGCTCGGGGACCTTTGCCAGCTCGTTTTCATCCTCAGCCATGAATTTGCCTCACAGCTGCTGCCAGAGGTCAGCCCTGCTGCTGGTCCTGTGACACTCCTGCCACCAAGCTGAACTGCTGCTCAAGCACTGGAGACTGGCCACCCCCATCTGCACTACAGATTAGTATAAAATGTAGATAGCACAAACGACAGTGGCTTATAAACATGCCTATTTGACTGTGGGCATATGGCTACTTTTTTTTTTTTTTTTAAAGACTACTGTGCATGCGTGTACTTCTATTTTTTCCTATAGAACACCCTGTATGATTGCACATTTAAGTCTTACCAGGATATATACTGGTTACCCATGTGAATATCCCAACGCACCAAAACCAGGAGACATGCTGCTGTAAGAAGCTCAGTAGGGAAAAAAGCTGTGTAATTTCTAAGCATGTTGGCACATGAAGTGCTACAGAATTGTCTCAACCTGATGTTGGAAACATGAAGGCATTCTCCAATAGAAGTACTCAAATGGAACAAAACCGGGGCCTGTTTGTCCAAAACAAAAATCAACCATATTTTAAAGCCTGTTCTAAACATAGCCATAACTAAACACAGAACTTTGAGAATTAACCTGCCAATGAATTTAGCAGGTAATACCTTTGGCCTAGAAGTCATATCAGTATTAACTAAATTAAAATCTTATGTAAGCATTTTTCTTCCAAAAAGAAAATTTGACTTCTAAATAGATTTATTACTTCTAAGGATTAAAAGGACAAGCTGTTGTTTCTGCCAGTAGTGTCCTCTAGTGGAGAAATGGGAGATACTAAGTAAACAAGAAAACAGAAGTGGGCTGCATCACAGACATCACCCTGTCAGGAGAATACAAACGGCTCTCAATCTCAAACTCGCCTAGAAAAGTTTGGCATCTTGACCAAGCTTTTCATTACTATAATAATGCTTAAACATAAACGTTAAATAACTTTTTAAAGCTTCAGTCAGACTGAGAAATGAATACTATATACAATAATTGGTTGAGCGTGTTAAATAATATACAGATAACGTGCCTGTGTGTATGCATGCATACACATAAGATCACAAAATATAGACAATGTGTCTATAATTTGGGTAAAGCCACTAGCCCATAACTTAGGTAAACTAACTAAAACAGTAACTTTCACCCTTTTTCATATATAATGCCCTATGATGCACTTTCTGATTTAGTAAGAGGGCGACAGATAAGCTGACACCTCCTGTGATTTCTCCAGCCCTCAATGAATCCATGTATCAGACTTTATGCTGGGCTTCTTCTAGAGGTGTAGAAACCCTTAACACTTAACCTTAACTAGTGACTATAGCTCTGCTACTGAAATAAGGAATCTATTCTATTCACAGCTCCCAAACTGATCTATTACTGTCTACCTCTCTCCACCTCTTCCCTTTGGGGAAAAAAAAAAAAAAAAAAAATCACAGGGTTTTTTAGGACCACAGATTTTTGCCACCATCTTACTCTCAGCTGACCCTTCAGTGCTCCAAACACAAGAACTATTAATTTTGAAAAGATTACTGAATCATTGCTCTGCCTGCTAACACTCCTGCTTTCTTCAGAGATACTGATTAACCTTGCCTCTAAGGACTCTAGCTGATTAACAGAATGATTGCTTTTTAGCCAAAATTTAGGTTTAAAATTTGCTGCTTCTAATTCACTCTTGACAGTTTTCTTCAATTACGAAACAGAAGCCACAAACCTCAAGTTATGGCCTGGGTGCTTTAAAACTAGTCTGTTTTTTCCAGTGACATTATCTAGCATAAAATATACTACCTGTTTATGTTATTCTTGCTTAGCTTATGAATTCCAACTGCCTTCAAAAATTTGATATCAAATTACAGTATCTTGTCTAATACTCAGAGCAACAACGATTATGTGCAGCAATAATGCCACATCCAGTTCACATATAATCAGGTTAAGAAAAGTTTAAAGATACATTATTGCCTTTCAGCTGGTCCAGAATTCAGTTCTTCTGAAAAATAAAATCCAGCCATTATATTCAGTGTCTTCGATCCGCTTTTTGATGACTACACTACTCTGCTACACCAGAAACACGCAGCTGCCTACGTGCTCAAGCCAGCTTCACAAATTTTTGCAGCACCAAAATTAAACATGTAAGAGTTTGGGAATCGCAAGTCCCACTGTATTCTTAAATATACTTAAACAAGTAACATTACTGAGTATTTATAGCATACAGTATTTGCTTCTAAAATCTATTTTATCTGTATATACATGTTATATATATATTTATATATGCACATATACACACACGAGGCAATTTTAAATCTCCATAGAGACTTTTAAAGAAATTTATCGTGAATGGTACAAAAGCCTACACATGTTCCATTTAACATGGCTCTTGCTCCATACCTTAGTTCTTCAACAGTTTTAATTCTATTGTTTTGGTTTCTGACGATTCAGAATTTGTATTATTGGGGAGGAAAAAAAAAAAATAATATCAGGAGCAACTGGCCATCCAATTCAGTTTGCCTTCCAAAAACTGGCCTATTAATCTTCACACTGGCTGTGGTCACCATACCCAATGGGCCTGACAGTTTAGAGAATAAAACATAAATATGGGGCCTGAGTGTGCTGTTAAAGCCAGCCATTTCTGACAGTCTTTACAATGGGATAAACACTGTCTGTCTACAGTCCCCATGTATTTGAAAGCTACGACAAACATTTTACTGAAATGTAAATAACTGACATCATGACTGCCGAAGCAGGAGGCCGAAAAATCTATCTAAAAATCGCAAAACCAAAAACATTGCCTGACACAAAACAAACGTTAATGGTCACTGAGAGAGCACGTTCCAGAGGTCATAAGCATTGAGATCCTTTTTTTAAAAAAGTATTAAAACACTGCAGTCAATTAATAGCTCAGATTCACACATTTTTCATTTACAAAATTACACCTTTTCCAAGGAAGTATACTTCCCCCCCCCGAAATCTGTTTCCAGTAAGTATACTATTCTGAATTAGTAATAAAAAGAGGTATCTTGAAATTTAGCCTACTGAAAAGCAGCTACTTTTAGATTTGTATGAAGAGAGCTGGTGAGTAACTATAAGTGCTACGGGAACACAGCTATCCTCAAAACTGTACAAAACCATAGGAAGTTCTACGAACATCAGAAACAGTGAGACCTTCTTTGTTGGGGCTTTGTGCCTTGCAAGGGACATGTGAGTTCAGCTGTAATGTTTGCTTAGCCTGGGACATGTATAAAACCTCTATAATTCCCCGGTGGCTGCAGCCCCCTCCTCAGGAACACAGCTGTAAGATCTTCTCCATCAGATCACTTAGTTAAAGGAATCTTGTAACTTCTGTTGTTATGAAGATTTCTTTCAAACTAGTGGTCTGATGAGAACCATCATATAAAAATAATTCCAGTTAAGCAGGTTAACTGCTGCACTTGGATTCCAAAAATCCTGAGGTGCCCTCATGATCATATTGAACCTCTGTGTCATACTCCCAGTCAGAAGGACAGGAGGGAGACAAATTAAGGGCTTGTCTAGATGTCACACGTTAAGTATTGTACAGATTTAACTACAGTGATTTAACTGCAATGGTTTAGCTGCAGCTGAGCCAGGGGAAAAGGCTACTGCCCTCAGCTGCGTGTCACCACCCTTACTGAAGGCAGCATCCTGCCACGCTCCTCAAAATAATGGTGTCTGCCATCTCTGCCTAGCCTACACCTACCAAAACCACTCAGAATACTTCAAACATTTAAAAGTAGGAGTTTTAAAACATGGACCCAAAAAAATCCCTCTATAACCAAATTTTAGGAATAACTTTAGGGAAGTGATGGTCTGCCAGCCAGCCTAAGGATGACCACCCAAGAGGCAGTAACCTCTGACCCTAGTCAGGTTCATGGCCTTAGAAATATATATGTACTTCAGTCGGTGTAACATCTAACATCTGTATAGTAGAAAACTGTTTTGTTTTTTTAATCAATAAACCTCACCTCCATAGACTGAGGGAAATAAATGATATAATCATAAGCAACTTAAAACTGTACCTGTAGTCACACTAAGATGCTATACAGCTTTAAATATACCGGTTTCTGACAGCGTTCCCTACTGCAGGACATTCTGTGTGAGTGCTCAAGTCGAACTTGAGCAGTTAATCCAGCATTCGTTGCACACCTGAACACACTGCTGCCCTTGGTAATGGATGTGTAAAATTAGCCTCATCAAAGAATGAGCATGTATAAAATCAAAAGAACTGTGGCAGAAAATCTGCTTTAGCCCTGCAGTTCCAAACATCAGCTCTGCCTTCCTTAAGAGGGTACATGAGTTTTTCCTTTAGCATCAAAGGCCCATTCATGGGAGATCTTAAACTGAGCGTTATCAGATCTTATTAAGAGCTTGAAGAGTCCCATATGACAGCCCGCCAACATCAGGCCAGGGCTTTCTGGTAACATTTGCGTGCATTTTGCTGTTGTGTCTGTGCGCATGTTTGTTTTTTTTAATATACTTTTAAACAAAGTAGAGGTGAAAGTGAATACAACTTCCTTCTAGGATTTCTGCCAGAAAGGATGACAGACTATGCACAGAACTCAAGGACTCTCTTCCAACAATCTAGCGCACACCCAAGCCAGCACCCTGGCAGTCCCTGTTTGTAGATACATCTCCGGGACAGCGTAACAGGCGTAGGCACCCACATCCAGATTTGTGCCTCCTGCTTGATGTCTCTAGCAGAAGCAGGGACATGTGACCTGAGGGGTACAAATCTATTTCAAACTGGAAAGCCTTATGGTTTATGACTTTTTAGCTCCCTTTATGTTTATTTGATGAAAATACACGTGAACCACAGGCTGCATGCAATTAATGGCGATGCTCCTTGTCAGATCCTCAAAACCTGTGCTTCAACTTGCTTACTTACAAATCCTTTTATGGGACACGGTGCAATACTTCTATCAGTTGTAGAGCTTCATCCAAGTAAGCCAACATGGACATACCAAGAAGAGGTCTGGAGATGTAACAACCACTTGAAGCACAGCAAAGCAACTCCTGTTTCAGTTATTAGCACTTAAATCATGCACTGGATTCAAAGTAAAAGTTGCTGATTTTGCTGTGTTGCGTGGGACACCGGCAGCAGCCTACGAATTCTGCGTCAACGAGAAGCAGGTAAGGTGCTACAATAAACACACAGGACTTCAAAAAATACAGTGGTTAAGACGTGTCTTTGCCTGCGAGACCGATTTCTCAAATTTGACCATCCAGAGGCAATGACAATACAGAAAACTTTTAGTTTACATTAAACAAACTCTTCTTGCTATATTGGCCCAGACTGCAGAATCTGCTTACTTCAGCAGAGCAGGAAGGCAGGCAAAACAAAATCAACTTTACCACAATAGTCATGCAGGCTTGCCTCATCCTAGAACGTTCTCATGTTATAAAAGAAGTTGAGAAGTGAGAAAAAGCAGTATTCATTACTATGAAACACAACAGATGAAGACTAAATGCCAAAAGGAATTTTTAGTCTGATTCGATTCTACCTGAAGGCAAAACCCAGTCAGACAGGGCTGTCAATCTCTTGTGTGTGGCTTTTTTGTGATTCAAGTTTGCACAAAGAATACATTCCCACTCTTTAATGCTGTTTTAGTAGTCATGGAATTTCTAATGAGCTGAGTAACTCTTCCTTCTGTTGAGAAATTTAATGGTATTTATTCTTCTTATTTACCAACAGGAGCTCAGCATTTTATTTCATGGTTTGTAAAACAAATCTTTATTTCCCTGGTGAGACTGTACAAATACATTTTTCAGTCAGTGTAAACTACTAACAAAAGAAAACCCCAATGTTTCACAGAATGACTGAAAAGAGGTATTTTTGGATCAATTTTGTTTAATAATACTTTTGCAAAACTTCTTCTGAGCCTGAAGAATTTCTACTAAGTGGCAAGGATCTATTGTAGTGAACTCTGTCCTCCCTCAGGGCAATTCTTTATTCAACCCAGGCCATTAGCAAGGGTAAATCAATGTTATCAGCTCACACACACTGACAGCTTGTGTGGTTCCCACTCTCTCATTCCTCCCCCCACATTATGGTATATTTTTATGCTCTCCAGGGAAATTCAATTAACAGTGTCAGTCTCCTCCTCTCAGTCGCTGACTGACACCATCAAGATTCTTTTCACCGCCCATTGACATGTAAGATGTGTCTGCTGATTTCTTGACTTGCAAGTTAACAAGAGAATTACTATCCACTTCTATAAATGACTATGTACGATCTGCGTCGTAAACACAGCGACAGCTACTGAAATCAATCTTTCTTGACCTTATTGATTAGGACACTCAGATATAATAACAGTTCTTCAGTGGCAGAGTAATGTTTTGGGGGTAAAAACCCAAATCAACAATGCATGCCTATTAATACTATCAAATTGATCTTTTACTTCTCCACTGCAGACTCAACAAGCAGTAAAACGTTACCAACTATTAGTAAAACGTTATCAACAATTAACGATTAACATTTAGCTGCAATTCATGTCTTATTTAAAAGAACCTCAGAAAACATCTACTGATGAGAGGCTGGATACAACATCACTTCCCAATAACAGTTTCCAATAATTATTTACCTACCTTTCAAAAACAATACATGTTTTTATAGTCTTCATGCAACGTGATTTCTAGATTTTGAAATAAATAATTATTGACAAATTAATTTCTTAACACAAACACTGCAAAATTTGAAAATGTCACAAGTCTTTCAAAAACGCTATTAAACTTGCTCAGCAGCTCAAAGCAACTGACAGAACACATGGCAAGAACCCTATGCATCCCGGGCAGCATTCAGTATTGACTAAGCTGTGAAAAGCATCAAGTAGAGCTCTCATCTTCGCAGACACTAACTCTGAACAACGATGCAACCCCTCCTCAGATTTCATTAATTTGACTCCTCTCAGAAATAATTTTCATGGTTTCTTGATTACAGATACGAAAGAGAAGTATTTTCTAACGGTTAGAGAGAAAACAGAACATAACGTTCCAGCTGAAAACTCAAACACTGTGGTCCTAATGGAGCAAAAATATGCATACCAAGACACAAAGCACTGTGGCAGCACACTGACCATGATAAAACAGTTAAAAAGATGTAAATGCTATGCTATCAATTAAAAAAATCCAACATTTACCATAAATCAAAACATGCTCCACAAACATAGCACTTCAAAAAAATTCAAAACATAGAAATATGCCATGTAAATACGCACACCATACCTTCATCCCCTATCAAAGACCTACCCCCAAAAAAATAGGTTTTGTTGTACTCCAACAGATTTGTGCTCCTTCAAAAGTCGGCCGTAGCACCACAATCTGGTGGCTGTGATAGCAAAGGTGGCTCCAGTTCTTTAGTCTGTTCTCTGCTAATTGTTTTGACTCCTTATTGGAAAAGCTGTTTGTAGGTACACACTATAAACTAGATGACTGAAATGACCCAGGTTAAAAACAATCCTAATGAAGAATCCAGTGGAAGTACAGCTTGTCTTTATCCAGATGATCTAGCATCAGTCAAGCACGTTTTCAGCATTTCTGAAAAACTGCCTATAGAAAATCTGATGTCTAAACAAAAGCATTCACTGCTGCAACCACCACAGAAAAGAGTAAGAGGAGACGCTGCGTGTTACACAAAGGTCACGCATTCATCAGTACACATTTAAAACATTCCCAAATCCAAACTGATGATATTTGAGGGCAACACAGTTTACAGGTTAATCATAAGTTATACCATAACAGTCACAATACCTCTTTTTCCAGAATACGCGAGATCTCTCCTAAAGTTCTGTCCAGACCAGAAACTTTGTTGCTCCCCACCGAACAGCCATCCTGCATTTGGAGGTGCTTTAAGAGGTCTTTTGCTAATCGCTGTAACCTTCAACATTAAACAGAAAACAAAGAGCTATTAAAGCAAAAATCCTCCTGATCATGTAAACTTTCCTCTATGTAATGAAACTCTGCTAACTGAATCTCAGTAAAGCAGTCATCAAAATCTGTGTAAAAGTATTATCATCTATACTGAACAGCATGTAAACTATGCAATACAGCAAGGAGGTACAGTCAGCTTACAGCATCTATGACATTTCACTATCCCCTTTTTCAGGGAAATGACACAGAAATAATGTAAACAGTACAGCCATAAAGGTGCTTCTGTATTAACTACGTGTTTTTTTCTGTTGTTGTTAAATAGCATTAACTTCCCTGTGCTTCCTCCACAGTTTATCCTGCTAGTTTCTGCCATCCTCAATTTCAACATGTTTTCATCCTCCTTTTCTTCCATCATTCAATCCTTTCCGCCCACTTAGCTGAGTAGCTCACTCTTGAGATGAGTAAGGGAAACAGAACAGCAGACGACTTGGCTAATTTCTTATAGGCATCATAAAAGAAATGGCTCTTTAGGGTTATTTGAATAAGTGAAAAGTAGTGACTTTGCAGACTACCTCAGAAAGGGCATTTTATTAATGAGGGTCAGTAATGAAGCCAAAATGCAGAGGTGGGAGAGATGCAGACACACGTGGGTTAGGACTCATTTTAGTTTTACACATCTACATCTGGGCTATTCACCTATGCTCTCTGCTAGGCAGTGCGGAGAAATATGCAGTTCCAAGGCACCACTCATCTCATCCTAAGGTCTAAAATAATACAGTCAAAACATACTTGTAATGTATCCTTCTTTGCTCTGAATGCGAAGTTAAGAACTAGCTCAGATGTAGACTTTTACATCTGTAGAGGCCTTAAGGCAGATGATGGCAGGGGGGCTGCAACAAGATGATCTTTATGGTCCCTTCCAACCCAAACCATTCTATGATTCTATGATACAAATGCTAAATAGAGTCCCTTAATGGGAGGCCGAGAGAAGCAGGGAAGAAGTATCACCCAGTACTTGCCACGTGTTCATCTAATGTTGCCTCAATATCTGCGACTGGCTGCTCTTACTGACAGGCTCTGTGTTTGGTTCACCTTTGGTTTGAGCTATCGAGCAATTTGTACTGAAAGCGGGACGAAGCTGGTAACTGAACAGAATGAGTGGGAGAAATACTGTTGTGACTAGAAGCAAACATAGCTCTATAGGAAGAAAAAGACAGGGGAAGAGTATCAATGCTTATCACAAAATGGGAGATCATCAGTGTAAAAGGGCCTAAAAGCATTCACAAGGTGACCAGAGAGTGACGGTAAAGAGAAAATTACATTATCTAGTCTCTGAGAGGCATGAAAGGAGACAGAATGGCTGGGGAGTGTACCACAATAGTGACATATGTAAAAAAAAAAAAAAAAATTCAAAATATTCATTTGGGGCAAGAATAGAGTTTCCACTTAATCAATAGGAAACAGGTACTCTGTACCTTTTCTTTGAAAAAAACCCCCAACCCCGAACTTCGTTAAAAGGTTTCAAGAGACTCTAAAAATACATATATGTTTTTAAAGTACAAATAAAAAAGACTTGCAGATTTTGTGTCTTAGACTTCTTATCATCTGGTCAGCTGAATCCACTAATATTCAGCCAGGATTTTTCTATGACAAGAAAAATAAAGGGAGATTACATCCTGATGAGATTTTCTGCACTGCTATTTCCTCTGTGGAAAATGAGGTTGGAGGAAACCTCTGTCTAACTCAGTCAGCCACGAGCTAAAATGGGAAAGAAAATTAAAAGCCAAAACCCAAATAACTGCAGAACTGGGACAGTAAATCAGATGACCACTAACTCTGGCGAGCGTAAGGAGTGGATTGCAGCACCAAGGAAAAGTCACATTGCTGCAGTCCAAGAAGACGATCTAGAAGCAGAATACTCCAGGTATTCTCACAGAATGTGATTTAGAATGGCTATTGCCTTGGCAATATCCTAAGGCATTAAGCAAAAATAAAGACTTTCTCTCTTTGAAACATCTACAAATTCCATAATTAAAGCATATATAAAGCACTGAAAAAACACACCGTGCTATATTGTAACTTCATCTGAGAGAAGACAGCGAGACGGGTTTTCATTTGCTTCATTTAACAACAGAGGAATGGAATTCAACCAGGATTAACCACAGAGGCTAAAGAAAGGGATTTTCCTAATCTACAGAAGGCATCAGCGTACAAAATGTGTAAGGTTTATCAAAACACTACTCAAAAGGACTCAGATAGAAAATAATCATATTACATTGTTACTTCTGTTGACAAATTCCCTTTCTTTCTCTTCAGTCTATAAAGATGCTACGTAAGTTAAACGTCATCTTCGGTTTCTGTCCTCAGGTAAAAAAAACAACAACAACCACCACCAAAAAAAAACCAAAAAAAAAGCTGTACAACACATTAACTCTCAAGGGAAAGCTTCCACCTTTCCATTTTTTCTAAAATTCTTTCTGGACAATTTTACCAAAATTCAAACATTCAAAGCATGTGTTCAACATCATACGGTAAGAAACATGCAGAATAAATTTTCAGTTCTACTGCATTAAAGAATTACCGCTCATGTCCTTATATCCTACTGTATGTTGGTCATCTGCCAAAAAAAGGTAACGTATGCTATGTGAGCACAAGAGAAATAAAAACTCTCTCCTCCCACTGAGTTAACCTTGGAAAAGTAGTTTAATTTAACATTCTTTATACTGACTTCTTGGCAGTGTCAGAGAAAGAATAATTTTAGGACTGTTTCAAAGGACTAGGAATCTATGCAAGATGACTTGTGCTTGGATATAGAATTTATCACTGCTACGAATGGATTTAGAAAGAGGGAACTCTTTGTACATATGATACTCCTTGTACACTCCTTGTGTGCACTGCAGGTTAATAGAGGATGGTATCAACACCTGATCCAGTGACTATGTGGAAATACTGTTGAGCCCAAATCCAAGTATTTCATGACAATTATTTAATCTTCATTTTGTCCCCCAATTTGCTTTCCTCCAGTGCTTACTGTGCTGTACAGGAAATGATAAATAACTGAAAATTTACTGGGCTAAATAAAAGAGAAAGTTAAAGTTAACGTATTTCTATCTAAAATTATTTACACCTCACCAATTAAGATTTTAGTATTGCCCACAAACAGATAATTCAGAATGCATAAGAAATATCATAAGGACAGAAGGCACTGATTGGTCTTGGAACATTACCATAACGTAAACTTTAATAAAAAATACAAAATGTGTTATCTGTTCTTTTTGCACTGCAAATGGATAAATGAGGGATATTCATATTGGAGGTCTATATAGCAAATATAGAAATAAAATTACATCTAAGTATTGTGTGAATTAAGCGTTTCTTTTTAGTGTGGGCTAAATATTTTTAGCAAGTTTAACACATTTTATAAGCTAAAGGAAAAGGACCTCTGTATTTATAGGCCACATTTCATCTGTAGAAATACATCAATGTATTTCAGCACTTCCACATTTAAATCCATGATTTCTTGGCCGTACACTGAATGCATGCAAGGAAGGATTAGTAGGACTGGGCAGAGGGCTGGATTCTGTGCAGTTCCTGTATGGAAGGAGCAGTTGCTCCTCCTGTAGGTTCCTGCTGTGGGTGGCCAGCCGCCAGCCGGACACACAGCCCCGATTCTTTCTGATGCAGCCTGTGCCTGGAGAGAACTGAGACAGTCTGTGGCAGTTCCTGCCCAGCCCAAAACAGGGAGTTACGCTGGATCCTCCCAAAGCAACGTGCAGCCCCTGCACTATTCTGTGCTGCCTGCAGTTTGGCCCCCTGCAGTAAAATTAATATACGTGCTGGCACACGTGGCATACTCCCACCGCTCTAGGTGCACAACGGAAAACATCACTCTACATCTCGAATTAGTCCCAAACACTGCTAGACATGAAACACCTATATCTACAGCTTCACACACCTTCTTTACTTTCTGAAATGGAGGCTATCTGAAAAATGATGAAAATCCCTACAAAAATTATTTTCTTATTTGAATTCCTACAAGAATACTCTTGCAATTCTCTGAAGATGAAATCTACCATCCACTCAATCATAAAGCAGGTATTAATCTTTTTTTTAAGTTTAATTGAATTTTATTTTATTTTATTTACAGTTCAGCTCTTCTATAGTTCATAGAGCTGTTTGGTAACTAAATTTTGCACAAATACTTCCAGCTTCAGAGATTGTCTGATTTTTTTCCAGTAATCGGTATTTTGGTATAATATCTTTTAACTGGCCTAACCGGACCCTAGTCTACTACACCAAGAAAACTACACGGTAAGTTTATCTTGTGAATGCACTGATGTATCATACAGGAAATAAGAAAAAACTGTATCGTTAAAGGTATTTAGCTTGGGGCCTCTGCAAGAACAAACTTCGCACTACAGTCCCATCTTTTCTCCAGCAGACTCTTACAGGAAAAAATTTTTAATTTCCTAACTCTCCTCTTTTTGTGCTGCAGTCCTTTTTCAGGATAATAAGGATAATAGTGGTTCCCATTTCCATACTATCTGAAGCGTCCCTTTCATAGTTTAAAAAAAAAAAAAGGGTAAGTAAACAAAAAATAAGTGAAAAAACCCAATTCCTTCTTGCATGAGGAGAGACTAGCTCAAAGTATTAGACTAAGGGGTTCATTTTGGGTTTGGTTTTTTTTTTTTTTTCTGCAATCCTGCTAACTTCCTTTAGGCATACAGCAATTTTTCATTACCTTCCTTTCCCTGATTGTATTAGAGGATGACAATTACACTTTGCTACCTGCAGATCACTTTAACACTGAAATATATGGCCATTGGAGTAGAAGATAGTAAGTAGATGTAAGTAACACTCATTTTGTGAGTAAGTCTTCCTTCCCTTTGAAAAAATGTGCTCTGATGGACACCCAAGAATGCTGCAAACAGAAAGAGCCATCACTGACACACCTTTTGACAGGCTGACTTAACAGACTGGACACTAAATAATTACATACAGATCAGTTCCCAGAGAATACAAATTAATACTACAAATCCATCAAAAGTCCACCCGCATTTATAAGATGACCTAAGCGCCGTCTGTGACCAAGCAGTTAATGCAGAGCAGAGAGAGGGCAGGGAGCAACAGCCTGGCTGCTCCCAGGTGAGAATGTCCGTAGTTCTCGAAAGTCCCTCTCCTCACATGAAAGAGTTCAGAGAGCAAAATACCTAGCAAATAAGGCAGTATTTGGAATTATCCCCACCCCCTCCAAACACACAGTAAGGAACACAATTTTTTTAATAGATACCAAAAAGAAAAAAATATCTGTTACAGACATCTAGAACTCTTGTTTCTAAAACAGAACTACTCAGAGCTTTTCACAATCGCACTGAGGAAACGGAGTCAGTACCCTGAAACTAAAAAAGGCGTACATACCACGTCTATCAAAGCAAGACAAACCCTGTCTGTTTATTGATATTAGTGTATTACCAATGTCAAGCTTAGAAAGCACTTGGATTAGTGCTTCCTTAGTGCAAAAGGTTTTATAAATCTGCAAACCACGAACTAACAAGAACTACTGAAACAATCTATCAGCTGCAGCAGGAAATCAGTGGTCTCATAATATTAAGGTGGCTTAATCTTAAAGGTGATCTAAAAGGGCTTTTTACCTGCCAAAGACTAATTCTGGGTTCTGTCTTTCTTCTGTAACAACTGACAACATGACTAAGAACTAAAATCAGATAAGCAATTGCATTCCATAAATGGTTTTAGTTGTTTGCAAAGACACAATCAATCTGGGAGGAGAAGAGGGAGTCCAGAAATGTGACATAAGCAAGGAAGCACAAGGGAAAGTTATATTTAATGATTTCATTCTAAAATGCATTTGCTGCTGTTAAGCAAATAAATAAATCTACCGATTGTGTCACATTTTAAATGGAATTGAAAAAAAAAAACTTTTTCATTTTTAAATTCCACAGCCCACTAAGTTAAAAAGTATTTTCTGTTCATTAGCACACTTTCACTCCAATCTGAACACCTCAAACCTTCCTTTGGAATAAACAAAAAGTAAGGCATTTGTTTTGACACAAAGAACACACTTAGCACACACTCAGTTTTTACCCACTTCATTCTGTGACATGACTTTTCTCAATAACTTTGCAGATCTCCTGAGAGCGTGTGTGGGATAGCTGTTAAGACTCCCAGTATTGGCAAGAGTCTGCTCTCTCTCAGCCAGGTACAGTAGCCGTTAATATTAGTTCATAGTACAGTACACTGTGTTCTGGCTAAAAAGGCAACAGTCTATTTTCATAGCTTCTTGATGTAATAATGTTTCAGTGGAGATCTACTACTGTTTGTCTCTTTCAGCTGATTCTTCATCCTACTGCTCCTGGTTAAGTGGGATCCTATGCTTCGTTCTGTTAAAAAGTTGGTTTTCTATTAATTTTTCCTGTATTAAGAATATGTTTTTCCATGTAAACGGATTTGGTCTGGGCTAAAACTCTTGCCTCAAGAAATTTCTTGTTCTCTCATTCTTTCCCTTAAAGGGATAAAACTACCCTTCCCTATCTTTCTCGATTTTTTTAATGTATTGTGTAGAGTAAATGAATTTTAATAGAAATAAACTGGGCTTCTGGTTGACTCATGGACAGTCCTCTATTTCAGTTCATACTTGAGCTCCCGTTGCCATCCCCTCAATATCAAAGAAGCTTGCAAACATTAGAGCCCTGATGGTAGGTAAAAAGTTGTGTCATTTTGGAAATAACCATAACTATGATATCTGAAACTATGTTCTAAAAATTTAGATGTAAGCATCTGCTAGATCACTAGATTTCTACACGACGACTGCAAGAGAAATCTCCCAGAAGATCTGTGATGAAAGTGAGCTACAGTGGCCATCGCACCAGCTCACATCTAAAAGGTTACAGCCCTAATCGAGGCTACAAAGGAGGAAAATAAGAAAGCAGATGGAAGAGAAGATTCTGCTGGAAAGCACACTAGCATTTCATTAAGTAAAGAGAAATTAAAGTGGCAAATTCAGGATCAGTCAGGAGATTACAAAAAAAACAAAATAAAATCATCAATCTGAGTTTCTGTTGCTTTGCAACTGAGACACAACTGACCAAATTACGTCACTGATAATCAGAACGAAACTAAAGTGGAAGCACTACAGCTTATCGTTATTTTCAGAGTCACCCAAAGCCCCCACATTTCTACTTTCTGACAACTAGACCCTAATTTTTTATTTTCTGGTAGCAAAGAAAAGCAAAACACAGGAGCTACAAATCTATAAGTCTTAATCTGCCATGAAACTAATCTTGCAAATTGAAGTGCTGATTATTAAGAAACGAAGCCAACAACAGAACCTTCTTCCCCAATGTGTTTATGCAGGTGTGCCATCTGGTGGAGATGTTTCATTTTCTTATGTCAAACCTCAGTGATGGATTTTTATTATTTCAAAATACATACTGAGATTCAGCAGCAGGCTTTCAAGCTACTGAAAAGACTGTGTGAAAGGTAAAGCATACAGGCTAGCTGTACGTCCAACCAAGGAAGCCTAACAGCAAGGACCCTGAACATCTTAGGATGTTCAGGATTTTTAGGATGAAGGTATTTGAATCCAACTGTTGAGACACCACAGCCTCTTGACTTGTGAGCACAACTGTAAGAAAGGCACGCCATCTGCCCACTCTCCTGTTTAACTATGAACTGTAAATGGATGTCTCGGGAACATTAAGAACAGGACAAGCATATATAATCCTCTTTACTAATCCCTTTCTTGTCGCCATTTTCAGCTTAGGAATTTCTTGGGCTCGATGTAGTTTACTAAAACTGCAGTAATGCAGGTAAACTTTTAGCATCTGCATGATTGTTGTCAATGAGTTCCATACACCTAATTGCACACTGCAGGAAGAATTACCATCTTTGGTTTCTTCTGAACCTGGCTCCATCTTCATTCTGTGCTCCCTCATTCTGGTACCAGGAAGCACGGCACCCAACCAACACCCATGCCATTTTTCCATGCCATTAATAGATCCCTGTAACATATCCCCATTACGACTTCCTCCCATTATCAGATTTTTCTCCAGAACGAGTAGTACTAGTTTACCTAATCTCTAATACAGAAGTCGTATGAGAAATTATTACTGTTTTCCTTTCCTGCCTTCTCTGAACCTGTAACAATTCTAGCATACCCTTTCTGAGATGAAGAACCAGAACTGCACATAGTATTCAAAAGATGCAGATGACACAGGCGTTTGTACAAAATGACATTCTGGTTTTGCTCCTTTCCAAATAATTTTAACAAAGGATTTCCTTTAACTGCTAAGAGTACTGAGCCGATATTTTCTTGGAACTACCCACACTTGGTATGTGAAGATATAATTGAGCTCTGCCTTCACCCTCCATTGTGTAGCACTTAATATACACTGGATTTCACCTGTTGCTTTACCGCTGAGTCACTCGCTCTCTTCAAAACCATCATTCAGTATCAGTTTTTGTCCCTACTATCCTGAATATCTTTGCATCATCATCAAACTGTGTCACCCCACTGCCTGCCGTCTTTTTCCAAGTCACTTGTGAACATGATGAACATCGTTGGACTGCAGAACTCTACCGGTAACCTCCCAGTTCTGCAAAGACTGATCATACACTCCATTTCTTTTCAGTTTTTTAACTGATTTTCTGATGCTACAGCTATATAGTTTCTTTTAAAAGTTTTGGTGAGAAATCTTGTCAAAAGCTTTTTGTAAATCCAAATATTCTGCATCGTTTGCCAACCCGTTTCAGTGGAATCAGAAAGCAAAAGCTGAGCAATTTTCAGTTTCAAACTAAGAGGAGGAATTTGCCAGTGATACTATGTCGTGTTTTAATATTACCATCCAATGTTTTCATTTGTGCCTTATCTTAGACAATAAAAAGGTCTATTCTTTAAAAAGCTCAATGCCAGATTAAGACATTTATGCATTAAAATATCTGCACTTTTACCCTATGAACCTCTGTTTCTGACAAATGGAGGCCAAACATAAGATTTTCAGTCCCAGAACTCTAGTGCCGAATTTTTACCATCAGTCTTGATGTACAAAGCTTCTTGCTTCCAGGTAAATAAAGGATGAACATTATGTTCAATTTAATATTGCATTTTACATGTTCTAAGATACACAAAGCCTTCAGAAAAAATCGCATTTATAAGGTCTGACCTTTTGTATTAGCAACTGATCCGTAATCGAAGATGGCACTATGCCCCATATTGAATGAGAACCCAACCACACCTGCTCCACCAGAAATTTCAGAAGCACTTCTGCTACAGACAAGGGGAAAAAGAAAGCGTTTATGTCTAAAATACATAAAGTTAAATGCTTACTTGGCTTTAAATGGGGAATCAGAGACAGCATTTTTTCCTTCCATCAAACTCTCATACTCCTTTGCCCTGAAGAAGAAAATATTCATTATTATTGACTGTTGCCTAAAGTGTACAAATGTAAGATCAGCAAGATAATTCTAAACCTTTGGGTTTTTTTCTATTTCATAGCAATGCACAGCATTTCCGTCTGTTCTTGCCTGTCACAATCCATACTGATGCTTAACTATTAGCCATTAACAATTTACTATTAATATCACTACTTTAGAATAACTTTAATACACCATTTGTGCACTGATGTTGACTTTCCAAATGGTAAAAACTGGTACAAGTGATATATAGAATTGCAGTAACCTACAGCTTATTATAAAATTATCATATTTGTCAGAGGAAAATATTAGTAATTTAGTGCAGATCAGAAGATCACTACATCACAGAGATTATAATTAACATATAAATAATTTGTTATACTTACAGGTTCAGGAGTATTTTTTATGTAATGAATGACTATGGTATGAGGTTCAACAAGGCCAAGTGCCGGGTCCTGCACTTGGGTCACAACAACCCCATGCAGCGCTACAGGATTGGGGCAGAGTGGCTTGAAAGCAGCTCGACAGAAAAGGACTTGGGAGTGTTGGTTGACAGCCGGCTGAATATGAGCCAGCAGTGTGCCCAGGTGGCCAAGAAGGCCAACAGCATCCTAGCCTGTATCAGGAATAGTGTGGTGAGCCGGACTAGGGAAGTGATCATCCCCCTGTACTCGGCACTGGTGAGGCCCCACCTCGAGTACTGCGTTCAGTTTTGGGCCCCTCGCTACAAGAGGGACATTGAGGTGTTGGAGCGTGTCCAGAGAAGGGCTACAAAGCTGGTGAGGGGCCTGGAGGACAAACCTTATGAAGAACGACTGAGGGAGCTGGGGTTGTTTAGCCTGGAGAAGAGGAGGCTGAGGGGAGACCTTATCACCCTCTACAACTACCTGAAAGGAGGTTGTAAAGAGATGGGGGCTGACCTCTTCTCCCTGGTGACAAGTGATAGGACGAGGGGAAACGGGTTCAAGTTACGTCAGGGGAGGTTTAGATTAGATATTAGGAGACATTTTTTCACTGAAAGGGTTATTAAACATTGGAATAGGTTGCCCAGGGAGGTGGTGGATTCACCATCTCTGGAGGTGTTTAAAAAAAGGGTAGATGGGGCACTGAGGGACATGGTTTAGAAGTGGCTCTTGTCAGGGTAGGCTAAAGGTTGGACTCGATGATCTTAAAGGTCCCTTCCAACCTCAACAATTCTATGATTCTATGATTCTATTATAATGAACCTTGTTAGGCACAGAACATAGTAGTAAATACTTACACCAGTGAGTGTTTTACTGCTGGAAACAGAAACACAAACCTCTTTAGTCCCTTGAAAGTATTATTTACGCTGGCCATATGCCAAAAAGCAGAAAGAGGAAGACAGGACTTTTTTTTCCTACTGCTTGTTTTGACTCCAGCCAGCCTGTGCCAAAAGGTGAAAGTCATCACCAGCTCATCAACCAAACCAGGATGCGCAGTCGTAATCCTGTAATAATCTTTTATAACGACATACACACACAAAGTAAAACTAATCCAGACACTACAGTGATACAGAAAAACTCAATTCTCAGAAAGACTTCTGCAATGAAGAAACATCCAGCAGGCAGTTTTACAGCATTTAGCTGTTAAAAATAGCTAACTTGATCCATTAAAATTGCGCTTTCGATTTTTATTCTGAAATGAAGACTTCAGAAATGCAAGACGGATCTCTAGGGAGTTCAGGAAGATCCACTGTTCAAGCCTCTTGAGGTTGTGTTCTCAGATGAACAAGGGACAACATCATTCACGGCTTGGAAAATTCTTCAAAAAACCTGTACACGCACCTGAAAAAACTTAACTGGCACGCTGGACTAAATCTGCCATCAGGTATGTGATCTGTCTCTCTCTACTAAGAGCATCCATAACAAGCCCCAGAGGAAAGTGCCAAAACCCCCTTAGGACAGCAGTAGGAAAAAAAAATGCCTCAGGGCAACTTCCACTCATAAAAATGGTGTTTCCTATTAATTTTAAGGGTATTCTGAATATTAGCTGCGGTCAGTTGACATTCTTGCCAACTTTACAAATGTCCAATTGGGTTTTTTTCAAATTTAAGATTTTGACAATGGCTTCCAATGGGAAATATGGTTCATTGCTGCACTGCAAAAAATATTATTTAATTCCTGTTATTTCTCTCGGATACATACACTAAATGTTTCTTTATATTTTCTGTTCAATCAAGTGGATCAAGGTTTGCAAAGCTACTCAAATTTTCCCTTGGCTTGTTTAACCTATACAACTTACGCTACACACAAACATTGTTACATTAGCAGTAGCTCTGATTTGTGGATCATTAATAAAGCTATTAATCACAAATGAATTTAGTATTAAACATGAAGGTGAGATTTCTTTATTAACCTCTTGCCTTCTCTCCTGCCTCTCAGCCAGAAACAACACATTTCAGCTTCGAGTTTTGTACAGACAAGTCAGTCAAACATGAATAATCACCTAAAAATATCTGTTATTAAATGAAGATGACTGGAGTGCTTTAACCCCATGGCAAAGCGTACCTCAGCTGTACGTACTTCCCAGCTGCAAACTACACCTCCTACTGCTGGAGCTTTCATCAAGCCTCCTTTTGCCATGCGGGTACCCAAGTATTCTGCTCACAGCACATACGCATTTAACCTGAGATAATTTACTTAGCTATATATCAGTTGTTGCTATAGCACCAGTTTAATGGCTTAGGGTTATAAATATAATTAATAAGACTAAAAAAAACTTCTCAACATATCTAATAACCCATTGACCACAATTTGTCCCCTCGTTCACCCTTGCCCTTCATTGCTTTGCTATTGTGATAGTGATTTAAGATCTAGGAACTCAGGAGTGCAACAGGAACCTATTTGGATGCAGTTGCTTATTTTTTTCAAGTTTAAAATATCACAGCTTCCTAGAAACTGAAATGAATGTATAATTTCAAGTCTTGAGGAATAAGGGGGTTTGTTATAACTATTTATTTTTCTAGAGAAGAGGAATAGTTGCAAATATGTACTAAAACACGGTTTGCAGATAATCTGCTAACACCTGTGAAACTATGTGAATTATTGACATCAAATGCTCTTCACCTTCAAACCATGCTCAATAGATTAATTATTAAGTACTTTAACTATACATTCCACCTGAGTTTTGACTTGATTTTAAGCGGTAAACTCCCAGCCATCTGGTGGTCTAAGGTACATCAGTACTGTCCAGATTGTTGGGCAAACATAGTAGACGTTACCTAAATTGTTTAATTTCGTATTTCATATTGTAATTCTGAGGTTATTGCTTTAATTGCTTTAGCCACATAACTTAAGATAATCCTCTTTCATTTTCTGAATATGGAAAACCTCCCCACCTTACCAGTAATAAGCTTAAATGCAGGAACATCCAGGCAGTATTTCTCATTACTATGCCCATTACTATTACTCAAGTGTCAATTATAGTAACTGTAGGAGACTGGCAAGACTTGCATGGCTAAAGTTAATTTCCCAAATGGATTTCCCCCCCTCCCATCAATTTTTTGTTTGAAATTCCATGGAACAAGCCTTGCTTCATATTGGTACTCGACATTTTTATTAGCAAATCTTTTGTGTTAACATTAGAGAACTCATGATGAAATCTACAATTTAACTCTCAGTCACCTTCAAGGACAGTAATCCCATTGAAAAGTTTAGTCACCCTTTAAAACTAAAAACAAGCTTAATGAACACGAATTTCATGTCTTGCCAATAGAACTCCTCTTAGGATTTTGAAACTTTCGCTGTATTTTTCAACAGTATATCACCTTTTAAAATGATGCCCCTTTATTACTGTTTAATTATAATTTTTGATGATGAATATGCTGACTCACCCAACAGTCTGACACATAAGAATTCAAAGCGTTCTGAAAAAGTTTTTCAACTGTCAGTGCCAATAAAAAATTATTATTTAAGCTTGCATTCCTAGGTCTGACAAATCTTTGACAAATTCAACAGAAGCAGCTCTTGAGAAAGAATTAAAATTGGATCCAATAACTGCACTAAATCAACAGGTAATGTTAATAACACTGCATCTTGAGCAATCAGAAACCTGGAAGAATATGTTATCCAGTATCAACAGCGTGTTCAAATATGGTATTCAGATAATGGATTAGCTCACCCAAAGATGAAAACAATCAGAAACAGTAATACATTGTAAAAGTATTGTTTTTGAAGACTAATGTGCCATTATTAGCACTGTCATGAGTTAATAAAACATCTCATTTTTACTGCAGCTCTAAAAATCCGTTCAGCTGTTTTTCTCTTATTTGTAGCCCTTCTTGCTTAAAAACAAAGCAGAGAAAATTTGTAACAATGATTCTTACCTTCTGAAAAGTATTTTTAGAGATAAATGCAAAAATACGTTATAATATTCAGTTAAGCATTAACCTCAGCTGGGGACTATTCGGCTATGAAGACTGACACTGCCAGTTCATGATATAATGATGTCCTGCATATCATATTGATTTGCAGACGTCACCTCTTAGACTAATAACAAATTGCAGGTCTGACAACTCACTTTCCATTTTAAGATATTTTTAACTTTTTTTTTTGTTGTGGCAGGCAACAAAAAATGATTAAATTTAGTCATGGGATTTGACACTACAGCAGGCTGACTTCTATTTGTTGATTACTATTGATTTTCTTTGATACTTCATTTAAAAATCAATAGGTCGAAAGAAAAATAGGCATGGTTTACACAAATTTAAACATGCTATTGTATGCTAGAAGAGGCTACAGTTTTGGCAGGGCACTGGCATCCAATTATGAGAAAAGCTCTTAACAGGTGAAACCAAGGGCTCCCAATCGATATTCAGTTTTCTTTCTCAATCAGAGAAAGTGGCCATAAATTAGGCTCATCAGTGTTATTTTCAAGACACTCCCAAAGCAAATAATTTTTAAATCTTTTTTCAGCCTTCCACTGCACTCATACTAAAGGTCAAAAGATAAAGTTTAGACAAAACTTAAAGAAAAAAAATTAAAAAGAAATTTGTACCACCTGGAGTTCATCCGCGCCTTTAGCTTTTTGGCTTTCTTTTTGGTTTTTTGTTTCTCCTCTCCGTCTTTTAAAGGTTCCACAGGAACAGAACTCTCAATCACAATATCCACAATGTACTTTTTTAATGACAGGTGCTCCTGCAGAAAATATGGAAATAATATTTACTCTCACAGAATGCGATGGACATTATAGATTATCTTCCCAGGAAACAACAGCGGTAAATATTTAACAAAAGGTTAAGAAAATGAAGAAAAAATTTAAAATACATTTTGGGAAAGAGATTATTTCACACTGGAAAGAACACATTGTAAGTGTTTTGTAATAAGGGAGAATAATTACTGAGTGAAGTAAAGGAGAATAAATATTGTCCCTCATTTTCAAGAGCTGTTACTTAAGAAGTACGAGCTCCAAGTCGACATCCTCTCTTTTCTCCAAGCTGCCTTTTGCAGCTACATAAAACCAATGCCCTGCCCTACCAACATAACTCATTATATTAAACGAACTAATTCTGGTTTATGACTTCTATTCTTCATGAAAACCTAAACTTAACTTTTGTTAAAATACACTGAAACTATTCACTACTTACAATGTTACAGAACCACAGAACGGTGGGGTTGGAAGGGACCTCTGGAGATCATCTAGTCCAACCCCCTGCCAGAGCAGGGTCACCCAGAGCAGGTTACACACAGGAATGCGTCCAGGTGGGTTTGGAATGTCTCCAGAGACGGAGTCTCCACCACCTCTCTGGGCAGCCTGTGCCAGGGCTCTGACACTGTCACAGGAAAGAAGTTCCTCCTCATGTTTAGGTGGAACTTCCTATGCTCAAGTTTGTGCCTGTTACCTCTTGTCCTGTCACTGGGCACCGCTGAAAAGAGCCTGGCCCCATCCTCCTGACACCCACCCTTTCAGTATTTATAAGCATAGGTAAGATCCCCCCTCAGTCGTCTTTTTTCCAGACTGAAGAGACCCAATTCCCTCAGTCTTTCTTCATAAGAGAGGTGTTCCAGTCCCCTCATCATTTATTGATGAGAGTATTACTTTTCCTCTCACATTAATAAATTTGCATTGAACTAAAATATTGGTAAAATCTCAGTTGCACACAGAAGAAATGCTTTAATTATGAAATAGTACAGTTTTTACATGACGGCATGCAAGAAAAGGGAATGTGATTACACCATGTGATTTTAAATAAATGCTTTGTTTCAAGATTTTTAGAAGACATTACAAAAGATTTCCTGTTTCATCAGAAGTACTTTCAGTGAAAGCATAAAGTACCCCAGTACAGTTCAAGGTCTACATTTAAAATAAATATTTATCATTTAGAGATGAATAACCAACAAAGCTATTCCCCGAAAGCTGTTCGCAATTGTGATTGACCTATGCTATCCATGAATGGACACGTAGGTGCTTGTAACAATTCCAATGACCAGCGGCCTATCCAGAAACTACACATACAAACAATCCCTCCAAAAAACCCCAAACCAACAAACTGCCAAAAAACCCACAGCTGCTGAACCGTTAAGTACCTTACTTTTCCTTAGTTCTCTCAAGTTAGAAATTTACTCGAAGTACTCTATGCAGCAAGTTAGATTTCAACAATCAAGAAGGATTTATACTCGAGTGCCCCTTCTAAACTTACTTTTCAATTTAACTGTGCATTACTGAATTTAACCTCTTCTGAACTATCAACGTACTTCAGACCCTTCCTCGTCAGTGCAAGAAACTTAAACAAATTTAATCAACACAATTTTAAAAGTGACCCACTTAAACCACTACAATGCCCACAATTAGCCTACTTCAGTTGAAAAATATGTGTAACCTGATGTTCTGTGTGATACTGCAGCGTCCTTCTATGCTAATAAAAGACTAACAGACACGTTCCCACTGTTGAAATCTCTCACACAAACACCTCGATGCAACAAGTGGACACTGTATCTCCACACTGCATTATGGCTGCTTGTACAACTACTAATTGTTCATTTTTACAAATAACAACAAACAACTAGTTTAATGAGCATTAATCAGAATGTATTTACCTCATTTTTAATATACTGAGGCTTATATTTGTTTTCTTACAGAATACTGAACACATCATGAAGTGTAGGTCACCACTGCTTATTAGGATAATTTATCCTGGAAAGCGATTAGTGCTACAATCAGATGTGGTTACTCCTTCCTTTTTACTAAGTATCCTTAAAATTCAAAGTAAAAGGCGAAGTGTTCAAAAATTTATAGACAATATTTTCCAGAAAATAACCTATATTTTCTTTCACTTATTCAGGAAAATATTATGCCCATTGAAAACAAAATAAATCTCTGTGAAATTTCCTGGAAAAAGACCGTTTAGTTTCTGTAAAGCACTGCTGCATGATATACCCTAGCAATGTATATTTGGTCAAAATAGTAATTGAAATTTCTATCTTAAATCATATGAATGCAAAACGAATACTGAATTAATATTCGACATATGAAATAAAGCATAATAATCTAAGCAAATTGTAAAAGTACCGCTGACTTTAACTTTGCCACACTGCCTACCCTGGATAACTCCCCAGGACACCTGAGCTTTTTTCCCCTCAATGTATTGGTCCAAGTGGTTCAAACCATGGCTACTGCTGTATCCATACGTAACATAATTCTAACAGCTTTTGTAAGCATTTGCCCCCCCCACACCTTAATAGTATCCATTTAATTTTAGCAAGAAGTGCTTAAAGGAAAATGTTCTTTAGGTATCTTAAAAGGCTGTCCCCTTTGAGCATGACTCAGTAGTACAAGACTAGCAAAATATCCCAGTTTTTGAGGAGCTGGTTCTTAACCAGTCTGTAGTAGCACAGAACACAAACCATTGAAACCCCAGTTCATTTTTGGGGTTACAAAACCCCAGTTCATTTTTGTCTCCTCAGAGAGATGTATCCCTCAACACTCACTGAAAAATAACTTTTCCCTTAAACTTTCTTTTAAAAAACAGAAACTTGGTCATAAGGCTGAAACTTCACAGGAAACTGATGGGTTTGAGTTCTTCAATTTAAGAAAGGACTTCCTCAGAACAGACTATGACACTACTTAACCTGTGACATTTTGGGATTCTCAGTTATTTAAAAAAAAAAATAAATACAATTTTGGTGGGATTTGATATGTACCTCCCTGCTTTCCAAACTGAACTAGCATAGCCTAGCACTGTAATATACCATTAGTGTACCTCATGTCTTATGACTGCCATGAGCACTTGTAATATACCAAACTAACATGGACTATGACTATGGTTCTATGTCTTTGTTTACAGTGAAACTGTTTTTTCTGGTTCAGCAAATCTTCAAACTATTTATCCTTCCAAGTGACAGCAGCACAAAATGAAGGTAACACTGGACTTTGCAATGGACATCACCTTACAAAAGGGGCAGAACTTTTCCATCCAGGTGCCGGCAGCCTCCTGTCCTCCCACCGCGTGACCACAGCTGCACACATGGCAGCAGGCTTCTGCTCGGCAGAAATCAGTGAGACGACGCCTTGTATCCCCTCAGCAGACATTCGTCTCTTTTTCCTAATCCTACCTGTGGTGTAGCAGATGACTCAAAAAGAACTACAGGGTTCAACAAGCACATTCATCTCTTGGCCCATGAGGGCCAAAAGAGGTCATGCTGTCAATAGCACACAGGGTGGTTTCAAACCATTTTGTTCACATGAACTTCGTGAATGACGTTTCTCAGAGTTCTCAGCTTTCACATGTGGCAGTTCGGATTAATATCAGGCTTCATATGCACAGCTCATTAAAGTCAGAGTAGAGTAATAACACCCTGTGTCACAAAAAGAGTCACTTTTTGAAGGTAGAGATCAAAGTGCAGGATTAGCACAGCAGGCAGATCTACACCACTCAGGTGTGAAACTAGTATAACGACGAGCTTGGTATTGAATGACAAGTGACACCCGAAGAGAGCTGCTGCTATATTATGCTTCAGAGCACTGTAAAAATGTTTATTCCCTACTAGTTATCCAAAAAAATAAAGGTTTTTAAATCCACTGAGTCACACTGAAGTACAGTATGTCCAATCCTTTAAATAATTCAATTCCTGAGTAACTTTACTTGCACAACCATTGGTTGGACAGGTTTAACGTACCAACAAAGTAATTGCTGTTAAGTGTATGAAAGTGAGTGAAGCCAGCGCAGTGTTTAGAAAGTAAACTTGTTTCATCTTCGGAATGCTTTTATTTCAGCAATAATGAAAATATTAAATTTCAGGTTTTTTTAATTTTTAATAAAGGTAATGCAGAGTAACCGGGTAACCTAGTCACTTCTTCCCAAAAGCCTTTTACTGTTTTTTATTAGTATTTTTATATAAGCAAACGCTAAATGCAGTAGGAATTACAAAGACTAATTTCCCCTCTCCATAGAGACATTCTGGGGTTTGTTTTTATGACAATGTGAAGGGCCATTACTGATTCTCCGCTATGCTGAGCACATGCTGACTGATAACCACTCAAATCCTCAGATATTAATAAACCATGAGATCTTTGGAGACTTTAGGCCATTATAAACGCAAAGCATTACTAAGTAAAGGCTCTTTTCTAATGAAAGGTTCTGTTATTAAGATCTGTATTCACACCTACCAAAAACTGGAGTTTCAGTTGCTATACTAGCAATCTCAATTTTAGCTGCACAAGTTCTCAAAAGCTTTGTTTTAAAGACTTACATACGACAAAAGACACATATATGACAAAACCAGCAACATTCTAACACAATACTTTTTTTCTCAGGACTAAAATACCACCAGCTGTAATGGTCATTACGCATCAGATTTCTGCCATCATTTTTCATACTTCGTAACTTATCCTTTAGTTGCACAGCTGAGATCAACTATGTGGCAAAATAAGGTATCAACTTTTATGAAGATGGCAGAATCCATGCCAGGGAGCAGTCAGTCTGTACTACACTGATGTACAGCTGCAAAATATGGAAACAAGAACTGACTGCCGATACATTTCTTCAGGATAACCTGTAAATATTCCTCTATATATTCTCAGATGGTGATGGCTCAGTGATGTGTTAGAGTAGAAATGCTCTTGTTATTTCTCTCCAGTGTTATTTACACGCATTCAGCAAAACTAAAGGTTGTTTTTAACAATCGCAAGGTACGCTGGACCTGCTTCTCAGCGGGAGACTGTCTCTTGCTGAAAAAGCTTACGAAACATGAAAGTAACCTGGTAAATACATACAATTTGATACTTAATGGCATTCTGTGTACACACATCTTGTCATTTAAGATCTTTAAAAATCAAGACATATAAACCTCTAATAATTTTTATATAACACTGAAGGTATTTTTAGAACAACTGAAATAAATTTCCTGTACAAGCTTCAGTACTTCATTTACAAGCAAGGTGATACGAACCGACATTAAATGCACGTGTAAAACCACAGCCCCAGCAAAGCAGACAAGATAGAAATTAGATTATTCACAAAAAAGTCTTTGCCTTTCCTCTCTTCTCCCTCCACCCTCAACTGCTCTGCCTTTTATTCACTGAGAATCCTGAAGCTTTCCAAAAGCAACAGATGGGCCTCATCTACAAACTACATGAGGAATCCAGTTGCCAGAACCATTATAGCTAAAACTAATAAGGTCACCCATGAAGTCACATTCTTGCTGGTTACTGCCTAGTCCCATGCAGCTGCCTGAAAAACTACCCAGTTCATTTCCTATCTTGCAGTTGATAATTTTAGATGACTAAGCACTTCTAATAATCAAGTTTTTCTCTACACACTGAATTACACCCCTTTTTCTTATATGACTTATTTCTATTACAAGTACTAGGGCATTACTACCAACATTCTCTGAAACAAAGTAAGTTCTTCAGACTCCAGAACAAACATAATTGGAAAATTTTTCCGTGAAAAGTGTAGCAAATACTACAAAATGCTGAAATGCTATACAGTTGAGTACAGTCCACTTCAGTTTGGATGAGGAAAACCATACCATAAACTGGATTCTGAACCTTGGTAATCTATATAAAATACAACAGCTGGAGAATAAATTTCCTAATTGAAACTCTCTTCATACAATACCCATTCACAAGACCAGTTCTCTTGACTAGCTCTCCCCATCTGATGTCCTGATTACAGCAACAACATCCGTGTATCTGGCCTTGACAGACAAAATCTTGGATATGTAAGTATTTATCAAACCAGAAGACAACCACAAAATTATTTTCCTAGCCAATCTCTTTGAGTATGACACTTTTGGCCCTCTGTATTACATACAAGCTACTATTCATTTCACTACTCAGCAAATATTTATAGTAACACTACTAAATTGTGATGTAAAGTGTGCCAAACAGAATTCTTCCTAACAAAATCTCCTCATTCTAAAACTAGGAGTAAGCATAACCCAAATACTTATTTCCCTTTCCTTTCTTTTAAAGTAAGTGTCGCCTCTTTATGAATTCTGCCCAGGGCAGGACTGCACAGGTAGGACAATATTGCAGTAAAGCATCTGTATTCGCTCAAGCTGAGAAAAAAATCCCAGCCTGGCATTTGTTGCTGCAGGGCAGTCCTAACTTAAGATCCTCTGTTCTCTTGAGCACACGTTGCTCCTTGTTGGCTCCCACGAAGCACAATATCCCTCCGAACACGGGCAGTAACAGCCGGAGAAGGAAGGCTCTGAAAGTCCTCTGCTCTGAAGCCAGCCAGTCGCTGGCAGGAGTGGCCAGGATCATCACCTACTATATCAAGTATTTTCTGCCGCTTTCCATAAGCTCTGGAGCGTCCTGTGCTAGCACAAAGCAGCGCTGGAGGCAAATCCCACTGTCCGGCAACAGGCATGTGAAGGCCAGACCCTTCCAACCTATAGCCCCTTTTATACAATGTGGGACACGGTGCTTAATTAGCTACCTTGCCATTATGCACCAACTAACCAATTCATAGAAGAGGAAAACCCTTCTGGCTATTGGACTTTCCCACAAAAAAATGAGACAAAATGACCTTCTTGGAAGCCGAGAAGTTTATAGAGATTTTTTTTTCTCTATTATTTTTCATTTTCATTCCCTTCCGTATTTCTGGATTCTGGCCAGAACTGAAGCAGAAGTGCCAGAATACCATACGACTGGTTATTCTTATTATTTTTGTATTCTTTCCAACCTTGAATCCTCAAGTTTGGGAAAAAAAAAAAAAAAAAGGCATTCTTATTAGTTTTCTAACCCAATTCTGCAGACCAAGGCAGTCTGAAAAATATCTGACTCTAGCTATTTATCTAAATTCCATCTTCAGAACTTCCCAACACTTGTTTTTACTTGCCCTCTCATATCAGCATTAAAATAATAAACATGAGGATAATTCTAAAGAAATACTTGTAATAGCTTATATCACATAATAACTGCTGTCATTCATTTACCATTTTAATAAAAAAAATTAATAGCAAACTGAGTATTTTATATAAACGTATGGTACATAAAGAATATATTCTAGCAAATCAATAGGTAACTATTCTGAAGCCTACATATATCTTTTGGATTAACATCTTTACCTGTTTCAAAATAAACAATATCCTGTAACTGCAGAAAATAATTTAAAAAATATTTTCAATATTTATTACGAATGTCAGGAATAACGGTTTCTCACTTGTATATAATCACTTAAGGGAGGTATTTGCCAAATTTTAAAGAAGTTTTTAAGGTTCAATACTAAATCATGTTACCACAGGAATATTTGTTCATGATTTTATTACATGTTTCAACAAAACTCCTCAGTATTTTATTTTTTTCCTCACAGTCCAGGACAATATTTAATATGGAAAACAGATGCTGAAGCAGACTGAGTTATATCAAATGTAAAATTCAATTTTCAACATTATAACCAATGACAGCTTGAAACACAAATGGTCATTAATGCTTAACGATAAAGAGATCAGATGTTTGTGGTCAAATACTGGTTTAATACCACAAGTGATGATCCACTCCAAAATATGGAGAAGATTCAAAAAAAAGAAGGTATTTACCTGTTACCATTAGTAGGAGTTATTACAAGTGCTTCATATATGAAAAAACAAGTCATAAAAATAAAGGATATTCAAATATTATTTTCTCAAAATCAAGATTTTAATTAGTCACATTTCTGTGCTAAAACGCAGTTTAGAAGATGAGTGTAAAGCGTTAAAAACCTTTTATTATTCATTCAAAACTGAAGATTGACCTTTCATTGTAAAAGTAGTTTTTCCTTCACTTCTTGAATTTAATTAAGATTAAATTTTTTTAATGAGGGACTAATACTGCTTTTTAGTATGTCCAAACTAAGTACTATTTTTACTGCTATTACTAACTGCACTTTTAGTCACCTTGCTTGTCCGTAAATTCAATGATATGATGGCCTGCCACTAAAATGAATAGCAAATAATATTCTGAAATGGAGGTTTGGATATTTCTTGGGATTTTTAATATCATTCCTTTTCCCACTTGTCACTCCAAAATGTGAGAACAGAAGGCAACATAAAGCTGTTTCTTCCACAAGAATGAGAATTCTGCGTGCTGGACATCGAAAGCATCACTCTGCAGATTAGGGAAGAAAGCTGGAAGGCACTGACATTATCATCTGGCTGCAAGGGCGAGCAAGAGAAAGGGGGAAATGAGAGTGCACTTGGCCACTGCCAGCAGCAGTTTTTCTTACTAGCTGTGAATATTTAAGATATCCAAGCCAAAAGGAGGAAGGGTGCAGCTGTTGGCAATGATCTATCACAATTAAGGACACAGCCAATAAACAATTAATCATGTACATTTTTGCCAAGAAAAACAACACTTTATAATATATTAAAGGTAAGAAGCTCTCGCTGCGTAAAGTACAAAAAACTAGAATTGATGTATAGAGTACTGAGAGACCTTCTGCAAACTGCATCGTGGATTAAACTTTATAATGACATGATCGTGACAGCTTCTTCCAGGACAAGTGCGTTCCCAGCAGAATGACAAGCCCAGAGTTCCTGTGCTGAAAGGACCACAGGTATCCAACAGACATGAAACATTCATAAACAAAAATGGACCACAGATGCGTGGCTTAAGTCCATCCCTCTAGCAACACACAACCCCTCTAAAAAAAAATCCTCCCTTCCTCAGGAAAAAATAATAGTAATAATAAAAAAAAATAATTTAAGTAAAGCAAACTCAACTGGAACCTCAGGCTTTATTGGGATGGGGAATTCTTGTTTGTAAGTGATTTACGGATTGCTTCCACTGAGTAATAGAGAAGAAAAATGGGCTACTGTTGGAAAAAATAATCAGATGCCAAGAAAAAAGAATGAATTTACAATGAAGTCTATATTCTGTAACTCTGTGGATAAAAGAAATGAGAATATTTTTCAATATGTGACCAAACCATATGTATCACTGTATCACCGAGAAATTATTAAGTATTATATACCACCAGAGCTGAGTCAAGACCATCTCCTTGTACTGTAACGGTCATAGTGGATCCTTCAAACAGTAACAGACATTTGAAAGAGACTGGAGTGCAAATATACACCAAAATAAGACCAAGGCTGCAGACCATAGACACACAGAGATTGCAGCTGAAAAAAATCAGACCCATATGAAAGCCTTATTCCAGAGCCTTGAATAATCAAACACAAGAGAAGAGCTTAAAACTGAATGCTAAGGATTTTCATTACTTAGAGTGAAAATCAGAATAAAGATGGCTAAAAACACACTTGGCGACACAAGCAGACATGTAACACACATATAAATGTTCAAGAAGAAAAAAAGAGAACTATTGATCTTGCACAACAATTTTTGTAAGATCACACACCCACAGGTATAAATACCTCAAACTCCTCTTAGATGAAATGAAAAAACTGTTCATCTTTAGTGTCTTTATTTTCCATTTTGCTTAGTGATATCTTTTAGCTAGATTGCAAAAGGAGTTCATAGGACAGTATTCTTCATTTAAATGAAGGAACTTGAAAACACTCTGATTCAGAAAGGAAAACAAAAAGCATTTTCCCCAATACTGCTAAGGCTGAAACAATAAAACCATAATTACATAGAATTTAATTCTAATGAAAACATAGTGAATAAAAAAAAAAATTAGCGAAGTCCGGGCATCACCATGTCTCTAGACAAAAAAGCTCCTTGTAAATACAGAACAAAAAAGAGGAAAGGTTAGGCATGAAAACATTCCCACATCTCTTTCCCTCAGTAATTTCCTCTGTAAGGAATAATGGAAGCAGCACGCAACTTTGAGAAAACAGCTCGGTTTCTTAAAGAAAAACAACCCCTCACCCCAAAAAAGCTTTTAGAAATTCAAACTCCTATGAACATCAGCTTTGCTTGTGTGTTGTGCTACCTATAAACCTTCCATGGCTGGAACAGGACTTGTAGCTGCCCTGCTCGGCTTTCTCCGGCAGCCCCTCACCACATCCTGGCAAAAGCGCCGTCCTGCCCGAGCAAGAGCGGCTGTACCAGGGGAACTTGCCAGCACAGTCACGCACCTTGTAAATCAGACCCCGCTGCAAATCTAGGCAGACCTATGCCAGAAAAGGCTTGCTCTGCAACCCCAGCCAACTTGACAACCCACGCTACAGAGCACGCTTTAGGCACTGACAATCTGGGTTTGTTTTTTTTTTTTTTTTAAAAGGAATGTGGGTGGGCTCAACCAACCGTGTCTTTCTATAAATCCTCACATTTTAATGCTGTCAATCTTCAGACAACAATCTCTTTGCTCTATCATGGGATTATATTTTCATTTGATCTAAATATGCCTCTAAGAAGCTCTTTGTTTTGTTTATATCATGACAACAGAGTTAGTTTTCCTCCCTAATAAAAAAAGCATTTTTCACATATGCAAACAAAGGTACATTAATACTCCTCCATCCTGATTTGGGATAAATAAAATTCTAGCGTGCACCTTATATAAATTAACCAAACCCCTGCCAAGTTATTTATTTTCTATGTTTTTTAGAAGTACTTACTAGAAACATTCATAGACTGCACAGAATTACATGGTTTATACTCTAAAAGTGCCTTTAAACCAGGGTATTTAAATGACAGCAGACACTGCAAGAGCTACAACAACGGTCCAGAGGAAGCACGCTATAAGGATTACTGATGTCACGTGTATTTCTCAAAGCAACTAGGATAGACAAGAAAGGCAAGGGAAAAAGGGAAAGTAGAGGGACATAAAAATGAATAAATAATCCAAAAGCTACAGGTGGGAGCAAATGCCTACAGGGTCCCTGCAGAGACTCCTCAGGCTAATGAAATCACCACGGGTTGTCCCATGGCTTTCAGCAGGCATCTTTGCCGTGGTGGCCTTTGTGTCAGAAGCCCTTTGTGTCACACAGGCTCCAATTCAGCAAAACAATTAGTCATAACTTCAAACATCCTAATTGATTCCAGTGAAGTCAATGAAACCAAATTGCATACATTGTTTACATCTTTTGCTGAACCGAAGTAATATGAATATTAAGGGAGGTGACAGGAAATCAATAGCACAGAAAATAGCAATGTAAAAAGAAAGTGAAGCTGCAAGTTTGATGGAAGACGACATGCATTTAGGCAGGGATAAAATGTAGACAGAACACTGTCACTGCACTGAAGATAATGGTGAAATGGCGTGGGACAGAGACAGCATTGCAAGTTTCATAAATCTAATGAAAGAAAGACAACTTTTAGGCTGAAGCCTACCTTACTGAAAGCGTTTTGCCGTCTACATGAATGAATGTATTTGTAAGAGACTGGACAAAAGAAAAGTTAAAACAGAAGTAAAAAATGTGAATAGAACTTACTTTGTTTTCATATGATAACCACTGTTTCAAAATCAATAGATTTTTGCTCTAAGAGAAACTTACATCCTTTTCAGCTGGAGAGTAACAAATACCCACGTGAAGAAAACCCAAAAAGCGGAGATGAAGCGAAGCTGTCGTACAATCTTAAAAGTAACTTCATATGTTTCATTTTTAGTATCTTCATTCAAAACAAAACTATTTTCTTTGTGAGTTTCACCAAATTATCACATTTACAAGTGAATTTACTTTATTGATTAAACATCTAATACTAGCTATCGTCTCTTGCACAACGGAAGTGGAAAACTGCTCCAACACAAAGTCTACTTTTACCTCTGAAAACATTTGTAAAATTACAGAACCTATAGATGCTACAGTAAAGAGGAAAAACCGAGGGTATAATTGTTTCTTTTTAGACCTGGCAAGATCAACTACTAGCATCCACCTGGCCCAGGGAAATTAGTGTCATTTGACACAGCTTTTAACTTTTTGCTTACAGTCAAATCAACCCACAAAAATCCTTACTCTACAAAGAGATATTATACAAACACTTACTTAAATCAGTTTCCAAGGTCTTAAGAAGATACTTAAATTTTACCTTCTGTGGTACTGATGTGGGCAGAATAAACATATTTCAAGTCCTTCTGTGATTTCTCAAGTAATAATAAAGAAATTCTATGGTCAGATTACAATTTAAAAAAAGCTTCCTTTCTAGGCAGCTACCTATTTTACTTAACAGGCTTAACACAAAATGAGTCAAAGATCAAGAGTAAGTTATCTGAGGTGTCAAGTGCATAAGGTTAAAGGTGAAATTTTATTAGGTCAAAGGTGATATAAATAAAATCTTTTATGTCAAAGAAGAAGGGTCACAGACAAGATGTATATAATCTAAAGACATCACAGATGACAAGTAATAACTTTAAGTAGTACAAGTGTGTTCTTACTACAGATACCTTCTCTGACTAAAAAATTGGAAACAGTGATGAATAAGTAACTATGAATATTTTAATGTTTCCCTGGAATACAGTTTTACTTCTATATAATACTTCAGAAATTTTTTCTTAAGTATTTCAAAACTTAACTAAAGTTACTGAATGCTTTAGTTAAGGGGGAAGCAAAGTTTGGCGTTAACCATGCATGCTGAATAAAGAGGTACACAAAGGAGATTGCTCTGATAAATAAAATTGCTTTTCTACTTTACAGTGACCATATCTCTAGCATGTATATCTTATTACTGCCCTTTGAAAAAAGAAAACCAGAGGGGGCCTCAGGCCAAGGAAATTTCTGATTACAATAGTATAGTTCAGAATTGTATACTCAGACTAATTAAAATATAGCTATAAATAATATATTAAATATCTAACAATGGAAGTATCCGTGTGTTGCCAGTATGCCAAATACTATGCACCATCTTGATTAAGGATATTTAAATCTGCTATTGTAATCATCAAGCTGTTCATTCAGTTAAAACTGTTCTCTGCTTTTGCTCCTGCACTAAGCACGCATTCAAGAAATCCCATACATTTAACCTTAATCTTGATCTTAAGTTCACATTAAAATGTTTTGCTGAAAAACACTGGATTTAAGCATATGAAGTTGTACACCACAAAAATCAAGATATCTGTGCCCTCTAGTGGAACTTCTTTTTCACCAACTGGGCACAAATGCAGCTGTTATAACGGGATCCCTTTTTCTGGAAGCCAGGACTGTTAAACTATCAAACTAGATGCTGTGAATAGTGTATAACACCCAGTCAAAAAAAAAAAAAAAAATCTAGTTCACTGGTTTCCTCCATAGTCATCTGAGACAGCTGCCCAGCAAGAACCACAGTTCAGTCATCAGTGACCAGACAGACACAAGCAAAGCCTAGATAAAGAAAATGTCAATATTATAGATTACCCACACTTTGGTGCGTGTACCAACAGGAAAGATTCTGGGAAATCTCACAGCTTACATTCCTAGGAAAACAGATGCAGTATAAAGCCTTCTCCCATATATCCAGTTAGGTAAACCTGGCATCTAAAACCAAATCCAAAACCACAGAACTCCCACTAACCACTGTGAAAGAGGAAAAAAGGAACTGAAAAAACAGTTTATGTACTTCTGTTACAGTGAGGAAGGGGCAGGCAAACTGCAACTCCGCAAAAAACTTATTCCTCCAGACTACTGTATCCCTTCAGTTTTCTTTTCCTGTTTTTCCCCGTGATAACCAACTCTGTAGATTTCAGTATCTCAGAGACTTAACTTTCCAAAGCTTTTGAAAAAGGAAATGAAAAGATGTTACTACTGAATGTAAGAAGCTGAAAACAAAGAGAAAATTTCAACAAATAAAAATAGTAACAAGAACTGTGACGGAAAGAAGGAGAAGGAGACAAAAATTAGATGTACTGTGCAGCACCATTTAAATCAGCTTGGCTGCAAACAGATTTTTGAACACAATGAATTTAGGTCTGAATCAGCTCTGGAGAATTGGCTTGTACAGTATTTCTTCCTAACATCTGACAGGAATAATACACGGGCATTCACAAATTTTTTTGGATAAGACAGAACTCGAAGTCTGACTGTTACAATTTGTCTCACAGAAAAGGCCTTGACTTGATACTGTAGGTCAATTCAGGCAGCAGCAACAAGAAATTAAATCAGACAACCATTCACAAGTCTCTTCAAAACAGCATCATTTCTTAATTTAATATACAATGTCCTCAATGCTTCCTAAAAATCACCCTAAGTGACAATTCTTCTAAAGAGACTACCGAAAAACTAGGTATTGTTTTTTCTAGCAATGCTAATACTTGCAAAGTGTTTCCAATCTTACATTTTAAAGTAATTTAGCACTACAATTTTCAGTATTATTGACCTTGATGCACAGGATAGCACATCTGATAACCTAAAAACGGACTAAGATATTTTAAGCAACAGGAAGGAACAACAACAACAAAGTAAACCAAAATGCAGACACTTACAACACATCAGATTTTTACAATGAAAAGATAAATATAGTGAGATGAAAAACACCCCTGGATGAATAGAAAAGCAACTACTCACATTTTACACACTATTTCAAATGGCAATTGCCTGAAGCATTTGAGTCCGCTGTTTGTTTCGTTCCTTTTCATTGGTAGTCCATATTCAAAAAGGCACTACTATTCCCATGCTAATACAAATATTCTTGTTCAACTCCTTTACAAGAATTTTCAAGACCTTCTTAGGCTACTCAGCTGGATGACATTTAAAACTAGAGGTAATATGGAAAAAAAATATTACAAAACTTACCACTTCTTCATCTGAAAGCTCTCGGCCCTGTATACTGCTGTTTTCTCTCACAGCTTGTTGGTGTTTTTTCCCTTTGATGTGGCTAAAAAGATATACTTCTGACGAAATCTGTAATGACAAGGACTTAATAGTAATCTTTTTCCTCGATAATTCCGTAATCTATAAATAACAGTATTTTAAACAGAATATAATATGTGTCAAATTGTCAGGAGTATGTTCAGAATTTCAAGCACAGTACATTATTTCTCAGCCTAATTTACATAAACATCTTTTACGCAGACCTAGGAGTAAATTAGATAATTAGATACTATACTGGTAGCCAGCAGTATAATAAGAGATTAAAAAAAATCTTGGCTTCTCATCTCATTTTGACACCAATCTGACTTCGTGTATTGGACTTTCATTCTGAAATGCATGCTCAGTGAATATACAAGACTCCCGTCTGCCAAACCTGAGTTTCTGTTCCAGCACTGCCTGAAGTGATCCCGTGCAATCTTGTTTAATTCAGCAATTGAAGAGAAACCATGCTTACCAGGATATAAGGCTTTATTCAATAACACATACTCTTTCAAATCAATAAAACCAGTTATCAACAAGAACAGATCTCCCTGCTTCCTACTCAGGGACTGTATGGCTTCCTCTTCTCCACCATTCCCGGGACACATGGAACAGTGGACACAAGAAGAAATACCCTGGTGAGATCAGAGGTCTGCCCAGCAAAGCACCTGGCTTCCATCAGTGACCAAAAAAGCAAACCAACAGTCAAAGTGAACACCAGTTCTCCCCTTAAACACTTTTAAGCCTCCAACCAAACTCAGCTCAAGAACTTCTCGAGATTGATGTGGTTCCTCTGTGTCTAGTAGCCTTCAGTGAATTTCAGTCTGATTTAGAGACAGAACAATCCAAAAATTCCAAAAAAGAATCCAAAAATCTGCACATTACAAGAGCGTGCAGTACTCTCATCTGTGAATGAAGCGTAATTTGTAGCTTCCAGGCTTAGGCTGGCCTTGCAATTCTGACATTCCCTCGACGCAACTTACCATTACGTTGCATAATGAGCACTGTTTTTTTCGTTCGTACGGGGTAAGTTTTGGTGCATAATCAGTATTAGCATGTCTTCCACTACTTAACTCTGCTGCTTTCTCTTTTCTTTGTTCAATTTGTTCCATGTGCCTTCTAATACTTTCATCATGCTGAATGGAAAATAATCAAAGCAACAGAGAAAAAGCACATCGAATTACAGCAAAGGGAATTAAACTGTGCAAAGAAATGTTGGGAATTACCAAAAATTGTACAGTTAAGATGAACTTCTGTTAAACTGAAACGATTTATTTCTGAAAGGCATTCAAAGTCACCAAACACCATAGACATTTTAACATTTTACTATGATTTAAAAATCAATAAGCACTATTTTTGTTTTATAGGTAATTATCAATTAATAATCTGCTGCAAATCCTTCTGTAAACATTTTTGTAACATTTAACATCTCAGTTCTGGTTTTGGTCCTAATGAAACACTCTAGTATAGAATACAAGCTCCACTTCCAATTCTACAAATGTGTAACTTATGTAGTGCTGTTTTCACTGACAGATATGAAATCATAAAGTACAAATTAAAGTAAAATAAATTACTTGTTATTTATCTGCAGTAGCAGGCATGGTTCACTGGATTCTTTCAGAGGGTCTTCATACCTAACCCTCATGAGAATGGAACAAACTCTCAACTATTATTTAAAATCAGACGATGGGGTATGAACCTGAATTTAATAACAAATCTGCACTTTACAGGACAAGTAAATGTAGCTGTGGTGCTTCAGACTAGGACTGTAGCAAAGAATAACAGTGAAATTAAAAATTATTTGTACATATACATAAACCATCCTAGAATAAAAATTTACATAATTTATCATTAATTAAAACTTTGATACATAGTTCTACCTCAGAACCTTAAAAATATAATTTATGATTTTAGAAGTCTTTGCATCTGAAAAATAGTGGATATCTCTTCAAAATTTCTAATACCTTCGTTCTCCACTGGACAGTCAATTCAGCTGAACAGGTGAACTACAAGGGGCTCGATGCTTATGCTTATTTTATGAAATAACTGGAGCCCTTCATGAAACAACAGGAAATAAAATGCCACACTTGACACAGCATCAATTTCCATACTTAGATAGCACCTGTTTGGTGAACTGTCTTCACAAAACAGTTGGATAGTTTTTACAGATTGATTTTCCTCATGATTTAATTCAAAATTACTCTGACTTCTCTTGGAAAGTACAATTTTACATTTTCTCATGTTGCAAGCTTTGAAATTAATGAATTCCATAGGGCTTTCCAAACTACACAATGTATGTTATACAGCGAGGTCCGCTTCTTAATGCCAGAGTTTAAATAAAAATCTCCTGTAAAGTTGCATAATTCAGGCCACTGTACAGCGAGTGCACTGTAACACCTTCGCATATATAAAGCATATATACAGAAAATAGTTTTGCAGAAATTCTATATTGCTGATGTGTTTTTCAACTAAAGCATCTTTTTATACCTTCAGTTGAATCTTCTTCTGTAGTTCTTCCATGGCTTCTTGTTGAGCTGCAGTAAGAGCTGCCAACCTCTCTTCTCGATCTCTGACCAAAAGATAATAAATATAGAGAAAACTTGTAATCATGTCAAGCATGCATAATGACTAATTTATTCTTGAAATGGAGAACCAGCACCCCAAAAAATGAAGCTGAGGTGGCTCAGCAGAAAAGACAGACAACAAAAAGCAACTTAGTTAACAGAGAATACAGATGCTTTAATTTCAATGACTTAATCAAGGCAGACACTTGAGCCTCTGTAGCAGAACCTGGATCATACCTCAGTCCAAACCAGAGCAATGACAGCCAACACGACGCTACAAGATAGTGACGAATGTGATACCCTGCCACCACTAGCATTCTTCAGCCAATGGCTACAGTCAGTGAACCGAAGGGGAGGAATACAATGGCAAATGGAAGAAAAACCATACAGCAATGAGGGCAGAGTGCTTTGTAAACATGATGATCAGTGGAAGCTTGAATTTATAAATATATCTATGAAACTCTGACCAACATCAAATGATACAGTCATGAGTGATAACTTGATGCTCTAGAATATTGCAATTCTAAATGTTCAAGACACCAAAGGATAGCAAAGCATTAGGCATTTATCTTACTGTCATCATCTGTGCACAACTGCAGTCAGGACCTGTTTTCCTCACTGAACCTGTCTGCCCTACGTTCCCGTTCCAAAAACTGAATCACACCTCACGCTTCAGTTGTCCTCTTAACTTTTAGCAACTCTCCTTCCCCTCCCCAGCAAAGTGCCAAAGCACAGCTAACGTGGATGTCAGTAAGAGCCTGTGAATGCACGAAGCATCACCCTACTGAAGAGATTAAGATTATATTTTTCTGTCTGAGAAAAGCAGAGGAGGTATAACTTGATCTGTTACTGTGACTATTAAGCAGAAACCTGCAGATAACAGTTTCATCAAGAACAACTTACTAGTGATCAGCAAACCAAGGGAGCTATTAAACCCTAAAACGGCAGAAATTCAGCTACTCGGGCTGTTCGTACAAAAAGAACTGAGATGAAACACTTCTGGAAGTCTGGTGGCTGTGAAGGGCCAAAAGTAGTAACAGAAGTTTTGCATAAAACTGAGCAATGAAGTTATTCACAGCTGTTAGCCATCTTTTTAAAAGGCATTCCAAAATTAAAGCAGTTTGAGTGACAAAACTAGAAAAGATAACATACGAATATTATCCAAACTGCAGTGGTTTCTGGTTTGTGTGGATTTCTGTTTGTTCAGTTTTTTTAAACGGAAAACTCACAGAAAAACAAAGACATTTCAGTAAAAGTAGAAGGCTCAGATAAAGTAACATTTTCAAACAAAAAGACACAGAAAATACAAAAGCACATACGAAAGAAGCCGGGGGAGGAAGCAAGTCTAACGATAAACACTACACACAATTGTTCTTTCAGAAAGTATAAGTGAACTCTTCCAGTCACCATGGGTGTGGAGGGGGGTGAGGAAGAGATGATGGATGAGAAGCATTAGGTAGTTTATGTGCTATCTCCCCTGAGGTATATAAAGAAAGACTGAAGTACAGTCTTTGTTTGTGTTTTAAAGAGCTCCTGACTCACACCGTGAGCTGAAACAAATCACAACTAATACATGACCCAAACCCAAAGCTTATTTTAGCTATTTCTTTCAGTATGCTTTTTTACACATTTGTTTAATCCTACAAGCTATGATACATTAATATCATTGCATAATTTGTATTAATAATATTTGAGACAAAATTCTAAAGCTTCAGTTTTTAGAGCATCAACATTATTCCTGTACAAGCCCGTCTGAAAAGCATGCTTTTTACATGATTAGGTTACATTATATAGTTTTATGATTTCTATTGACAAGAAAAAAATTTTCCGTATTATGGATTTCAACTCTCTGGAATATAAAATACTCTGAAATTACATCTAAAACCTTACTGGAATCAAGTTAATGTACCATAAGGGCAGAGGGGCTTTTAGAGTCAGTTTTAAGTACACTATTCCTTTCATACAGATGCTTTAATCACCACCAGATGCACATGGTAAAGCTTATACTGAAGAAACTTTAGGCAGATATTCCAAAAATTATTCATTCCAGCAAGTATTAAATCTTCAGGATAAGAGTCAAATCCTAGCAGCAGGGAAAAAAACAAACAACAAAATAAAACACCAAATGATACCCCAAGGTTCCACCAAAAGCTGCCAAAATCCAAGATGGAAGGGACAGTAGAGCCAGCTTCCTGTCAAGCTCATCTCTCCCCAAACTTCTAAACCAGGAGACTTTGAATCCTCCTCTAATTCTACCGTGCTAGAGAAACCTCAGAACCGCTATTAAGGAGATGCAATGACTCTGAGGCCACTCTGACATAACTGAATCACCCAATTTCAGGGCACCACACATACATTCTTTCCTACTCTTTCCCAAAACTATCAAGAAAAAAAAAAGAGGAAAAAACCTCTCTTATATAATCAGCTCATCTGGCAAAGAAAAACAAATGCAAGCACAGTACTGCAATATCAAGTACAAAGCATTTGAAAGCTGAGTGCTACAGTAGCAAATATAGAGGAAGTTTCCTGAAACACACTACTAGGAGAAAGTAAATGGAAACTGCTGTTCTTCAACAAAAGGAAAGTGACAGATTAAAATCGATTTAAAAAAAAAGAGCAAAGAATTATATGCCTTGAGCATTTAGACAAGTTCTAATCGCAGAAGACCTCAGAAGGCAAAGATGTCAATGCGACAATTATCTCACATTTGCTTACTGTGAGGATTTCCCCAAATTTCAGAAAGATGTAGAAGCCTTACACGTGCAGCATCTATCTTCCCAAAACAGCATAACAAAAATTCTCCCTGTTAGTCCTAATCTTCCTCAAATGCCTGTGAATGAGAATAAGATACTGAAGGATCCTTTCCAGCTGACTCTATCCCACTGTGACTTTGCCTCAATATATTGATGAAAGATCCATGAAGTCCTGGGCAAGGCCATAGATCCTACCCACAATTCCTTAAACATCTAATTGAAAGTTGAATCTCTTTATGATGTCAAGCTAGAATTACTTTTGAATTTGAAAGATGAAAGAAGGTGATCAATGCATTTCTGAATATTTTACTAGGAATAATGTCTTCATGACAACTTTGAAGAAAACAAGCTGTGACAATAAAAGTGTCTGAAGAACCACTAGTGAATACTTGTTGTCATAGGAATAATGTAACTTCTACTTAGGTTTTATGGAATGCTTGTGGCAGCAGAACTGTAGGGAAAGAGGGAAAAATAGGAGGTGAATACAAATAGAATTTGGCAAATTAAACTATAAGCAGAAAGCAGTTTTCCTGAATCAAACTTGAAAGTAAACCTTTCTCACACACAGCAATGCCACCCAACATTCATTCTCTCTGCACCTCATGTCTGGCTCAAAAGAAAGAGAGAGAAGAGCCATTATAAAAACGCCTTTATGAACTTCTGATTATGGGCAAAACCATAAACCAAGTAGTTCGTAGGCAGTAGAATTAATGAAGCCTGATTTCCCAGCTTTGTGCTTCACAAATGTAATCTCTGGTGTCTACAAAAAAGGTGAACTCAAACTGATGCCAGTAAGTCCAAAAGTTACTGGAGAGTGGAGGAAATGGGGAACACAGGGACATTAATCTTGCTTCCCTTGAAAACTAAGCTAAAATATTAAAAAGGCAAATTACTAAAAGGTCTTGTTAGCAATAAAACTAAGATGAATATAATAAAATACAGCCTTGCATGTTCTAATCTGCATGTATCTAAGGAATACAAAAACCTATTAAAAAATTTCAGACTACTCACCTGATTTCTTCTTTCAAACCATTCATCAAGAATATTTATTAATGTTACTTTTTAAAATATTAAGCCTGAAGAGCTAAGAAGGTACAGTTGCTGTAGAGAAGCTGCAGTTTGCTGGAAAGGATAACGGTGAAGGGCAAGGCACCAATGAAATTATTGCAAAGTTACCTGGCCCTCTCCCGTGCCGCATCTTCTCGTGCTTTTTCTTTCTCTTGCCTCTGCTGCTCAATCCGCGCTTCTTGTTCTTTCCTCTTCATCAGCAGCTCCTCAACTCGGGCTTGTCTTTCTGCTTCTAGGGCTCTTTTGCGCTCCTAGGCATAGAAAAATAAATTCTAACTTTTCTTTTAGGAAGAAACAAAAAGGAATTAATGGAAACTGTATTTTAACATCTGCTTATAGAATTTTGTTTTACTTTTACGATGGAGTAAGAACTGTGACTTTGTTAGATAAAGGAATAATACGCAAATACGAGTATATTCAGAAGCTTGAACATACATTGAAAGCACAGTTGTATGAACTAAGCTACACATTAATTGGCCGTGTATTTTGCTCATCCTGAAAAAGTCTATCCACTCTAGAAGATTATACAACTAGTTCATTAATGAGAGTGCTTGAAAACATTACCTGTATCCTGTAGGATGTTTAAAACGTAGAAATAGTATATGCTCCCATGGAATATTAATATTTAAATTATGATTCTGAACTATCTGAATGTTATAAAACAAAACAGATTTTGACAATTAATTTTTGCGCTATCACTGAATACATGATTTCTTTCTCACTACTCGTTTTTTTACTTTTTTTCTGACTAATTAAGAAATGGCATTATAAATCTTTCTGACAGACTTCTACCAGCTTCTTCCACCATGACTATACTTCTACCAGCAACAAATGTAAAAATAAAGCATATTTGAAACTGTGTATTTAAGTAAGACATTTATAAGTAGACGTTAAGTTGGTGAGTTTTACTAACAGGAAATTTCCGTCTTAATAAAATAAATAAGACAAGATATATCCTACTTTACTACAACTGTACTATTAAATTGACAAGAATGCAAACTGTTTTACAGAATACACCCAGTGCACCGTAAAAACAAATACTAGTTCTGCTGGATGTTCCTTACAAAGACCTCTAAGGCTGCAGTACAGCTTGCACATTTTGAATTAAGATACCAGTGCTACTAAATGGAAAGGAAAGCAAAAGCTAACAAGAAAAAAAATGTTTAGTAGATCCTGTAATTATAAAGTTAAAATAAGCTGGATGGCAGGAAGGGTTTAAAGGTGAATCTGCAAAATTTGGTGTCAGGAAAAAGCAAGTAGATTTTATCAAATGGATCTGAGGCTGACAAAGGTTCAGGTAGATAAGCAGAAGCAGCCCAGTTTCCACAGATACCAAAATTTTATACCATTTTGAGAATCCTTGTGATTTTAAGTTACTCAATTCCATGTACAGTAATAGTCCATCACTGTTACAGAAAAAGTAAACTAGTTATGCTTAGAAGTTATGTATTCTTCCAGTGTTTGAGGAAGTTTTTTTTCCATAAAATTAATTCATACTTATAGGCCAGAACTCCTGCGATGCATTTCAGTTCAATGAAGTGGAATTATTTGTTTGTAGTTATACTAACTGCTAAAAACATTATTATTATAGTGGGAGTGGGTCCAGCTCCACAACAATGCAGGAAAAGAAGCCCTGTGAGGGGAATGCACACTGTTTTATAGAGGACAGCAGGGAAAGCTACAGCATACCTCAAAATACAGGGCTTTGCTCAACTGTTAAGCAAGTTGTGCACGGAAAAAACACAGCAGAAAGCTTCAGCTTGATCCCTGGTCTGTCAGAAAGGACATGGACAGAACAGTGTGGTTGTAAGTGGCTGGGATTTAGTACTAAAAGCTGCCTGCAGTGTTTGCTCTAGTTCAACTACCAGCCTAAGAAAAGCCTACTGACTACACAACCCAGGAAAGGACTAAATAAAACAGTAGAGACAAGAAAGAGTTAAAAATACCCAAAATCCCAGAAAGGGACTCCACGATTATAGAATAAGTGAGTACGAGTAACTATAAAAAACAGGATCACCAAGGGGAGGTTTTTCATAGACAATCTGGAAGGGTACTTTTCACTGATTGCGCAATCAACCCTCGGAAAACCAGAAACTTTTAATAATATATTCTCTCAAAAAGGGTTTTATCCAGCACCTTTGGAGTACCTTCTGTGTCACTATGGCTTCTGAGCCACTGAAGTCAGTAACATGCCCCATTTTTCAACAAGGGGACAGAACCCACTGCTAACGCTAAGTACTAAGCTCTGGCAGAATCTGGTTTCACAGGAGGTCTACAGCTGTGGTGACCTGATGTACATCTGGAGAGGGAGGAAGAGTTCACATAAGAAGAAAACTTATGTTTTAGATTCTGATGTAGAGAACTGTGCCAAAAAAAGTGGATGCGTGAGGCTGAGGAAACTTAGTATTGGAATGCTGTATTAAAAAAAACCAACAACAACAAAATCACAAAAAACAGGATTCCAGGAACACAAACACATTTGCATTGTGGTTTTCACTGATCCTGTAAGAAGTATTGTAATTATGACAGTAGGCACAGGATAGGGTCTATTTTTCTGTTTCCTCTCTCAAAGTTTTAAGTGTTACCAAAACATAAGGATTTTCTTATAATGGAGTAAGAAATATTTTTTAAAAAAAAAGCTTAAGACAGGCATGAATTATCCACCCAGCATCGACAACACCTCTGCTACAGAGGCATTAAGACTTACCTTTCTCTCTCTCACTGATGAAACATTATAAAGAAACATGTTATACTTTTCTGAAGTTGAACAAAGGAGGTAAGATAAAAAGCAACAAAGACTGCACAGCCAAAATGAAAAACAAATATGTATTTCGTTGTCCCCCTGCAACTACAGATATATTATACCTGAACTGCTTCATCACGTGCTTGTTTTTCCTCTTGTCTTCGTTGACGTTCTTCTTGTAATTCATTTAAGCGTTGTTCATATTCTTTTAGTTTATTCAACACATCATGACGTTTGTTCTGAGCTTCTAAGGTGTTTATAAATGCAATTTCATTCACCTGCAAATAACCAGAAAATGTAAGAAAAGATCTGAAATGTTAAAATAAGTTTCATTCTTCATTCATTATCCATTTGATAATTAAACTGGTGGGACGTTTCTCCAGAATGGGTTGGAAAACTATCAAGTTCTAAAATAAGGTTTTGATTTTTTTGTTGGTTTGTTTGCTTTGGTTGTTTTGAGTGTTGTTTTTTGTTTATTTGTTTTGTTTTTTTAAAGAGGATAGCGCATGGAATATGAAAAAAGAGAAACTGAATTGTATCAGAAAAGCTTTGGGTAAATACCAGGAAAATCTTCCCAGTCTTCTCAGCAACAAGACTTCATTAGTCTATTTTCTCATTCACAAAATGTGGAATGCTAAGACCCAGATGGATAAATCACTAAAATACTTAAGTCTTTTGATCTAACTTTAAATAGATGGGTACTTAGTGAATAAAAAAGTGAAACTTTACATACTATGAATAAGAAAAAAATGAACAAGCTCATTGTCTTAATATTTCTTATCAGTACAGCCTATTTCACAAACATATATATTATTTTTTTCAACCACAGGACAGTGCAATACACAAGAATAAAAAAAGAAAATAAAATGAAAAGGCTAACTTAAGTACTTTAATGTGTATACTAAAAATATCAAAGAATATGCTTTTCTACTACTTAGGTTCATGAAGGTATTCAATATTTTGTCCTGGCTACAAAGTTGTTGAATAAAATTCTTGTCAACTTTAGGCTTTTAAATGCAAAGTCCTTAGAAACTTACATGGATGCGAAAAACTAATTTAACTTAACTTTGATTTAACAAAATCAAAATTATAGAATTCAAGTTGAGGAAAATCATAAAAATGTATTAGCTATAATACACTCAAACCTATGACTGAAACAGAAATTCTTTCGTTGTACTCCAAGTTCATGCTCTGTCTGTATACACAAAAGAAATGAGCAAAGAGAAGATACATGGACAGACAACAACGGATCACGTCAAAGGTGGTGGGATAATATTTGTAGCTTTGTTTACTGACTAGAATCCATTTACAGAATGGATTTCACAGTTCAGCAAACAAGTAAGCACTGGGAATTTAGATAACCAACTGGGCAGCAACAGTTACCATGGTCTTCAGCTATACATACTGCTCATTAGCTGTTTCTCTAAAGCCTTCTGTCCCAATTAACCTTTATTTCCAGCACACAAGAACCTCAAGAGGCAGCAGATCTTACACAGTTAAACACGCACAGTACTTGAAACATCTGCTTAGCTGGGGAATTATGGCAAGTGTGATTTAGTTAATATGATTATAGAAGTCACACCGGTGTAATGAAATAATAATGAAGGCACGTTACACTGAATTAGGTAATGTAGAAATCATTTTAATCCAAGAGACAGAAACAGCAACTAAGTAAAAAAGCTAAATCAGTTTTGTTGTGCTTTTCTTAAATAATACTGATGAACAGCTGCATCAATCACAGCTGGGATACATGCTCATTATATAATCTAACATTCTAATTTTAAGTAGATGCATGTATCTTTACTTGGGAAAAAACAGTCTTTAAAATAAAATATTTCATTTCTGTTGTTCTCATTTTGTCTGGGATAAGAGTTAATTTTCTTCAAAGTAGCTAGTACAGGGCTATGTTTTGGATTTGTGCTGGGAACAGTGTTGATAACACAGGGATGTTTTAGTTATTGCTGAGCAGCACTTACACAGAGTCAAAGCCTTTCCTGCTCCTCACACCACCCACCACCAGCACAAGGGGCTGGGGTGTGGGCTGGGGGTGCACAAGGAATTGGGAAGGGACACAGCCAGGACAGCGGACCTCAACTGACCAAAGGGACATTCCAGACCATATAACGTCGTGCTCAGCAATAAAACTAGGGGAGAGACTGGCGGGCGGGACTGCTGCTCATGGACTGGCTGAGCACTGGGGACTGGTGGTGAGCACTTGTTTTCATTTGCATCGCTTGTCTTTCTTGGGTGGTATTTCTTTCTCTTTGTTATTTTCCTTTTCATTACATTTTTTTATTATTATTATTACTACTATTATTATTGCTTTTTTTTTTTCCAACTACTAAACTGTTTTTATCTCAACCTGAGTTTTCTCACTTTTACACTTCTGATTCTCCCCACCATGCCCCCAGGGCAGGGGTGCAGAGTGAGTGAGGGCCTGTGTGGTGCTTAGTTGCTGGCTGGGGTTAAACCACGACAATGTTTATCAAAGTAATCTGAATAAGACAAACCAAAAAGCATTCATCTAGTGCTTGTCTTACAAAATTACATATTAAAGTACTAAAGGCATTTATCCGCTTCATGGTTCACACATGTTCATATCTAACTTCCACCAGCCTTCACAACCTACTCATGAACACTCTGAGGTACACAAAACATATACAAGCAAAACTATTAAACAGTTCCCCTTCAAAACAAAATAAGTTACCTTAGCTTCTTCCTCTTGTGCTTTTTTCACAATTGCTTGTAGCTGTACTTCACGTTTAAATTCTGCGTGGAGTAATTTTTCCTCCATCATCCTGCGTCTTTGGTCTAATAATTCTTCTTTCCATTTCCGTACATCTTTCTCCTACACGTGAGTAAATTCACTACTGATACAGTAACTGAAAACAGGGTCTGAATTTTCCTCAGAATTTTCTAATATTTGAAGCTTTCTTTATGGTAATAAAAGATTTTGATGGCCTACACAAAGCCTGCATTAAGTTTAACCCAAAGTACACTGGATTGCTAACTGCTTCAGTTTGGTGAGGTTAGCATTTATGTTGGAAACATGCAACACATTTCTACTTTTATTGTGCCTCCCCTGAATGTGAGTCAGTATAGTACGTCAGCAACACTCTCACAGAAGTTCACGGTTTGCAGCAGTGCTTTTTTAATACCTGTGATGTGTGAGCCATCTGTGAAAACTACATGAACTCAGAGGAAAATTTCATTGCACTGCTAGTTTTAATCTCTTACCATTTCTAGACTATGTGGTAAAAACAGCTTTTCTGAAATGCGGCAGACCGGCTCCCTTGCATTATAGAAAGCTTACCCTCTCCATTAATTTTTGAAGCTTCAGCGTCTTTTCTTCACGTAACTTTTCTCTCAGCTGTTGAGCTTTCATTTGTTTCTCTTCATGTTTCTTTTTGGATTCTGCTATTGTTCTTTTAATAAAAGACAAAAGCAGAGCAAAAGCAAGTGAGACAACATTAACTGACAGTGTTGCAAACAAATCCATGTCATTTTCAGTAAGAGAAAACCAACAGGCCACTGGAGGGCAATTGTTTCCCCTAAATGTAAATAGTGTTCTGCTAGTCTTCACATCTTTATTTACTGGACAACGCAGCATGAGCTTAGTTCATTATGAAAACAATATACTGATTTCTAGAACACTTTCCACCCACAGAATCAAAGAAAGTAGATTTATGAACAGTTTCAGGCAGCCATGAGTTTGGTTGCTTGCTTTCACCAGCTAATCAAGACAGGTAACAACTCTCAAACCTTTTGCGTGACGGTGACGACAGTTTCTCATGCATGTGTATTCCATGCCCAGGTGGACGTGCAGGCTCTTCTTCCACTCTGTCTCCCCAAGAATTACTCTGGCGCCATGATTCACGAGCTGTACATAAAGAAAACAAAGACTTAACTAATTTAAACACACTTTTCTGGGAGAAGTGCAATTAATAAGGCTTAGTTCCTCTTGAAGTTCTCTCCCAAATGGGTTCTCTTAAGCCTGAGCAAGGTGCAAACAGACTAAAGTATCTCTAATCCCTGTGCATTTTCAATGCTTAATGATTTTATTACACTTTTATCGAAACGTTAAGACAAAACTAGATGACAAATTTTCAAATTCTAATATAGAGATGGGGGAAGAGAGCTGAAGAACAAAGACACACAGAGACGGTCTGAACACCCAAGTCCATCTTTCCTAAGGAAATAACATAAAAAATTACATCACTTGAAATAGTATTTAGATGTTAGGGGGATCTTCTGAAACCTTAACTAGCCATGAGTAAAATGGGCGTTTTTCTACATTGTGCTGCCATTTCAACATAAGCACGGTAATATATGGAATATGAGCCAGCAGTGTGCCCAGGTGGCCAAGAAAGCCAATGGCATCCTGGCTTCTATTAGAAATAGTGTGACCAGCAGAAGTAAGGAGGTGATTGTCCCCCTGTGTTCAACACTGGTGAGGCCACACCTTGAGTATTGTGTCCAGTTCTGGGCACCTCAATACAAGAGAGATATCGAGGTGCTGGAGCGAGTGCAGAGGAGGGTAATGAAGCTGGTGAAGGGCCTGGAGAATAAATCTTATGAGGAGTGATTGAAGGAGTTGGGACTGCTTAGTTTGAGGAAGAGGAGGCTGAGGGGAGACCTCATCACTCTCTACAACTACTTGAAAGGACACTGTAGAGAGATTGGTGCTGGTCTCTTCTCACAGGTAATTAGTGATAGACCAAGAGGGAATGCGTTCAAGCTGCAGCAGGGTAGGTTTAGGCTGGACATTAGGAAAAAATTCTTCACAGAAAGAGTGGTCAGACACTGGAATAGGCTGCCCAGGGAGGTGGTGGAGTCACTATCCCTGAATGTGTTTAAGAGTCATTTAGATGTGGTGTTAGGGGATATGGTGTAGGGGAGAACTTTGTAGAGTGGGGTTGATGGTTGGACTCGATGATCCCAGGGTCTTTTCCAACTTAAATGATTTTATGATTCTACATGAAAATTTACCTTCGTAATCTGCCAGAACATCATTCCAGTCCATAGACAAACCGCAGAAAGATATGCTTCCATTGCCCATACCAGCCTGAAACGTAATATGATCCAGACAGTAAAAACATAAGCCTTAATGCACAGGTGTACACACACACACTAAACAGTGCCAACTCAGTGATACTCAGCAATGTTTCCAAACTGAACTTGCCATCTCAAAAACAGATGCTGTTCCTGCTGTTTCTGACAGTAGAGATGGAGACTTCTGCTGCACCGAGAGTAGCTCCTGTGTGGTAGCAATGAAAATAGCAAGTCCCAGCTCTCCCAGTTTCACACACAAAAACAGGCAGCAGAATGACTGCAACACCAGAGGACTTTGTACCACTCAGCAGCACAGTGCTGATGAGGTTGGTAAGACTAAATATACCTTAGACAGTATGGCATAACTATTACATGACACTATTTACTTTATCTGCATGTAAAACAGGCTACAGTAATGCAAAACCAAACACTAACAAATTCTGTATTCATACTCTGCTAACATCAAAGACCGCTTGAAGTTGGGTACTTTAAAATAAATTGAACACTCACAGAGAAATCACTATCATTGTCAGTCTCGATATTAATGTCGTTGTTTTCCTCTGCTTCAATCTCTCTAGTTAATTGCTCTTCTTCTGCAATAGCACTAGCAATGGCTTCTTCATTTGCCTTTTCCAGGCGATCTGCTAACTCTTCTTTCTTGGCAAGGACTTCTGCCATAGACTGTAGGAAACATGAAACCAGAAAAAAACCCCAAATCAGCAGCAGGTGCAAAAAAGCGGTTACCATATAGTCAATATGAATTATACATTTTGTTCAACTTCTAACTACTTGTAGTTCCTTTACTGCTATATTTTGTGTAGGTAACTGAAATATAAACCCTGCTAAAACTGTTAGCAACTATTAACTCATTTAATAGCTACGTGAAACATGAAATTAATTCTCATTCACATCATTCCAAAACATTATTACACAAACACCGTCATTAAAAGCAACAAAGGCAGTTGTTCTCTAATTATTTTTTTAAATACCTAGTCTTACGGACTAAGCAATGCACACTCCGAAACATTAATGGCATGCCCTGCTGTGACCTCCAGAGAAGGAATCATGGTCCAAAGCATTATTTAAAGATGAAAATGGATCTGCAGATGAACTGTATCTGGAAACTTTACTGTAATTAATACAACAGAATCTCAGGCTACACAACGGCAAGACAGTTAGGCAAGAATGTAAGCCTGAACATGCTGACTGATTGTCTTCGCCCTCTCTGATGTCCACTATTAACTGGTTCATTTCCACTCCAGCTACCAAACAATACGCCACAATACACAAATCAGTGTTCAAAGCAATCTAATCAGGAGTAGCAATACGCTCACAGAAGATACAGATCCCACCAAACTGTCAGCGTCCTGAACTGTTAATAACTGAGAATCGGAAACAATGTTAGTGGATGAGATACTAGAAATCATCTCTAAAAACAAACGGATACTTGACTTGGAAATTACCTAGCAGAAGTCCACTTTGTAAAAGATGATAAAGGGAAAGCGATTTACAGGAAAACAACTGCAAATTAGAATTTTAATCTGATCTCTGAAAAAAATAAAACAAAACATAACCTGAAAGCATAACCTGGATTTTACGTAGCATTACTGCAATTCTCCGCTCAGAGAACCCAGTAAAACAGACACACCTTGAAACCTGATGAATTCTACAGACAATAAAGGACATTCTTTTCAGGAAGCCACATGAAAACAGAATACTGACTTCACATTTCTTGCTTAAGAATGGCATTCATCCAAACTGCTAGTTGTATAGAAAGATCCAAGAGAGCAGTTTAGCTGGTCTTAAAAGGCAGAGGTCTACATTTGTTTCTAACAGAATTTTGATATCCCATGTGTTTCCAGTCTGAATAAGTAGAAAAATGAGCCTGACTTAAAACAACTGATAGCGGAAGGAAATGAAAAATTATGGCAGACATATATGCAAAAAAAGTAATGAGAGCACAGATCTCTCTATTCCAAGTAACACTTTCGTATATTTCTAGTTTAAGTTCAGAAACTTTATTGGAATTAAATTCTATCACAAAAAGTACCTGTGCAACAAATTATTTTTTCTACAGCAAGTACCTTATAGACTTTACAGTTTCTACAGCAGGCTAACAATAAACACTGTGCAACACAGAATGAGAAAACTAAGGCTTATATTTATTATTTACTCAGAAATCTTGTAAGATTTCTTACCAATCTGGCAGCACTCACATTTGAAATATCCGACGGATCCATTTCAGTTTCAGTTTTAGCCTTTTCTGTTTGATGCTGGTCTGTAGTATTAGTGCTTAGGGAGGATGCTTCATTAATCTGCACAGTTTTTGAAGTACAGTCAGTATTTGTGAGAACTGGAGGCATCTCAGAAACCGTTTGTGAGGAATCTCCTTGCAATGGTGTGCCAGTGCTCCCATTGTCTTCTGAGGCGTGTGCTGTGAACTAACAAGTAGCATTGACAAAATTAACAAAATGTAACACACTGATTTTTAAAGTCACTAGAGTCAAAAGGATTTTAACAAAACACCTGGTGACCTCACAGTGAGCAATGCAAATAACACCACATGTATTTCAGTTGCTCAAAACCTCGCGGAAGTTGGATCCTTCTCCCGGAAATCTTCTATGTATGACATGCGCCTAATGCTGAGTTTTTGGAAAACATGGGAAACCCATACACAGCATTGTAAAATATATGGTTCATCTCATGATTTTTAACTTGCCTATTTGTGCCAATCTCTTAATGTGTTTCCATAAATGCAACCGAAATAGCCATTATTAGTGAATAAAAACTCTAGACAACACTACCTTTAGAAAATGCTCTAAAGAAAAAGTTTCAAGATTTAAGGTTAGAGTGTGGTTCAAAATTCTACCAACCTGAGTCTTTTCAGTAAGAGGACCATCAGACTGATGGAAAGGATCTTTCTGTACAAGCTCCGTGCTTATGGATGCACCACTGTCAGTGAGTGAACTCCCACACTTATTCTCTGCTGGTGGTGAAATGACATTTTCTTTGTCACTGTCACCTTTGGACTTTTGTGATTCTGCAGCTACAGGAGTTTTTGTTGCCAAAGCTGTGGAACGAGATCGAACAGGCCTTCCACGCTGAACTGTTTCCCAGCCCTCTGCATCCTTTCGATCTACATAAAAAATAAAACACCCATTTTCAGAAAGGAAGACTTATAAATAGAAGTATCATAAACAACTATTTTATTACAGCACTACAGAAGTTACATGATAAAAATGTTCTCTTTAAAAATCAATACCAAGAAAATAAATTAAATATTTTTAGCAAAGCTTTTTACTTCAAGGAGTGCTATCAGTTCCACAAACACTGAACAACTATTCATGGGACCAGACCTGTTACTTCAAGAAGCTAAGCTGCTCATACACAAAACCATGTGAAAAACGGCAACATTTACTTAAGGGTTTTGTGCCTGTGTTGCTAGTTCACAAGGTGGTAAAGCACAACAAAGCAACCACATTCTAGTTCTTCTTTGTAGCAACAGTAATGCAAGAGGTCTTTTCTGAAAATGCAAATTGCGGACATAACTGTAGGTCTTAGTGTGGAAGGTGTTGTCCAGAATGTGGCTTACTATTCTTCCAGAAATTTTTTCTTTACTTTTTCAATTTCTTTCATTCTGATAACAAAAATACACCCATCAGTGTCAGCTTCTGGAAAATTTCTTTTCCTGAATTCCGGGAAATAGCAAAATATTGCTACAACGGGACTGCAAACTGAAGGAGAAAACAGAGTCATTTTCTTCAGTTTACTGTGATGGCTAAATAGCTGTTAAATACAACTTGCTGATCAACATTTCTGATATCTAATCTTGGTACACACCTAAAAACCCTTTAAAGTTACATTTGTCTGCCTAAAGTATCAGGTTTCAGTGTGATCAGACTTCTAGAATATCAAGGTGAACCCTACTCTCCATTTATAACATTTTTGTGGCCAGCACTTAATACCAGTACATAATTTCCCATACATCTTGAAATGACTGTGATTCTTTTGAGATGGTACAAATCACAAGTGTGAAAGGTAAGCTCATGTGTGTCTGTTTGCTGAACAAAAGTTCTTGCAAAAAACTCAAAAACTAACTATGCACAGTATTTTCCGATATACTTTTGGCATAATCTATTTTTAGGATCGTTCACATAAAGGGAAGAGAAGGGTGATTATTTTTACCTGGAGGAGAAGAGAATCCGAAAACCAACACTAAATTGCCTGCTTTACAGAGGGGAAAAAACAATCTACAATAGGAAACAACTTGTACAACAAGCTGCATTTTCTGGGTTCTAAAGCTTTTACTAACAAAGATGGTCCTGCAGCTCAGGCATAAAGATCAGAACTCAAACATTCAAGTTTAACATAAATATGAACAGCAATAAATATGAGTCTATTTAGTTGTCAAATAACATAATTTGGAACACCCAAGTGGTGGTGAGAAAACTGAATGATTTGTATATTATGATGAATTGCACGTTACCAACTTAAAGATGGACTTAAAACTTGCATTTCTAGAGATCTGATTTTTAAAAGCAAGATATAAAGTGGTGTAAAAAAAAAAAAAAAAAAGTGTTATGCTCTCTAAAACTACTGCCTGCTTTCAGTAGGAACACATGATGGTTAGGTTACCAGAAGTGAACCATCTTTATGGACTGCCCATAACATCTATATGCAGGTCAACACACCCATAAGGAGATAAGAGAACAAAATATTTTTTCTTCCTTTCAGAACATGTACGTTTATTTTAAAGCAATTTACAGTACATAAAAAGGACCTATCTCAACACTAATTTTCATGGTCAAAAATCCTTGAGACTTTTTAAATTTCCCTCCAGGGCATGTGTTTCTGGCAACTCAAATTCTGGTACCACCACTTTCACCAGAAGCGCTATGCTACAAAGCAGTGCAGCGCCACGGTCACAGGACTGTCAATAAAAATTACGATTATTTTAGGTAAAAGATAAAACTATTGTACCTACGGGACTGACACATCAGCAGTAACCAGTAAACTGGCCCAAACCAGAACTAATGGTACTTGCATACTTCGCTACCCTTGGCATCTAGTATTTTAGAAACATTAAGTGCTCATTTAACTACTGGGTTCTTTTAACATCTCAGGATGAAACACAGCAGCATAGACCAGTGGCTGGTGTTAATCATGGGTTACCAGTGAAGTTAACAGGACTGTAATGAAATTTATCTTAGCTGAGCAGCTCACACAATAGCTGTTTTCACATAACTATAAATTGTTCACAAACCTTAACAATATTGATAATATGACAGATGCAAAAAGATAATTCGATTCGATATTTTACTGTTGAAACTGTTTTTACTGTAGAAAATTTGATGTACATTTTAAAGTAAACAAAATTCCAAAACTTTGTGTGAATGACTATAGCTGATCTCTTCGGATTACTGAGAGTAACCAGAGACAGCACACCTCTGCAAAAAGCCTTTCTGTGTTCATTCCCCTTCTGTGCACTTGCACATGCTTCAGTATGCACCACTGATTAGAGAGGTGAATGGCAGTCGAAAAGATACAGATTTTATTTTTTGCTTTACCACACTTTCCATTTGACCCCTGTAAGCAACTTTGGCTTTATTTTTATTTCTTCATCTTTATATGGAAAAAATCGTATTACCTACAGGACCAAGTGATGGAAACATGTTATTACCCTCTCAGAGACAATCTTATCTCCAACAATACTCTAGGGAACAGGGTTTCAATTCCGCAAGAATCACAAACAGATTTACTGCAGAAAGCTCGAGGCACACAGCCTGGCTAGAATATGGCCCTGCGGTACACGGGACAAGGCCTGCTTAGGCACCTTGTATATCACAGCTGCTCCTACCCCACTCACTTTTGTAATTGGTAGGACCAAAAAGATTTTGCTGTATATAGCTTATGATAAAATTCGGCCAAAACACTTCTCTGGCAAGTAATATGCAGACAACAAAGACACCGTTCAGAAGCCTGCTGAAATCAGCCAAAAAACATCTATTGCTTTACTGCAGCAAGCAGACTTTTGGATTGCGATTCCTTTTTCTTATTATTTGCAAAACAATATTGTTGAAAGATTTCACTTGTATTTGTTCCAAAAATTGAAGTCAGCTCTTAAGGCATATTTTCTACATTAAAAAAGATCAGCAGATCCCTTTAGTAGTATCTACTATGTAAGGATAATTTTACTATCATCTAGATAATAAGATATATTAATCTTATATATAATTTAATAATAATTGTACTAATATCTTCTACTTTTAATAATATCTTTAATAATATCTACTGAAGTTAATTCCACCAATAAAAAAAAAAAATATTCTTGCCTGCCTTGCCTAGTTGATTTCTTGTTTCACGGCATAATTCTTAGTACTCTAAAATGATAGCATTAATCATAATAAAATTGTTCAGAGCATAGCAATGCCATAATCACACTTACTACACTACAATAAGAACGAATCTTTTACTAAGTCATACCTGTTCAATATTTATTTTGTATTTGTTCACTCTCAGATTCATAATTATAATTCAAGACTCATCCAATTATTTTAACAGCACAGAAATACTTGTGTTTGAAAGAATATTGTTTGGCGAATTCTTTAAATAGAAAACAGTTTTTAATGCAAACACGGATTCAGACTGTTGAAATATCTGGAATCAGTTTTAGCAGTTTTATGCCATTTGACAAGTAGCTGTGCAAAAAGAGTTACTTTTTCATTTTAATTCACTTATCAGTTTAGTATTCAATCACTTGCAGGCATGTTTATAACAAAAAGTTTGCACAGCCAATACATTTATTGACATTAGATCACACAGTTCCTAACCTGAAGCAAAGTAATACTCAGTAGGGCATCACCCTTCCTCCCTTCCTTCACTTCTTTCCCCATTGCCTGGAATTGTTTTCATATAGCCCGGTAGCCATCTCCACATGCAAAGCATCACATGCTTTGGGTTTGATTACTCCCAGAGTTTTGTTAATGAATAATTCATTTGACTACCTTGATCATTCTCTAGTTTCACTTGAACTTCCCTGTCCCTCCTTGCTCTTGTATTACATGGATGTGACAAGCCATCTGTTATCTTGAGGCCCTCAGAGCCACCAGGGCCCTTATTCTTTCGAAGTTACTCCATCTGGAAGAACTGGCCAAGCAGCCTTACAGGCAACATCAATAAAATAAATCTAGGCAAGCTTGTGCAAAAACTCTTAGGAGTTCTCCTCAGGAGATGAGTGTCCCTTCTTAAAAATTTACTTGCAAGTGATATACTACCAAAGCCTATTTGACCTTCCCCAGCCACTACTAAACTTCAGCCCCTATTTTATTTTCTAAATCTAAAGTAGTATTACTGGATCTGAGAGGCATTTTGTAAAACCATGATTACTTGAGAATCTCGAAGCAAATCTAGAAACATGAATTCAGTTCAAACACAGTTACAGGGCAGAAGACATGAAAACCAGAACAATAAAATAAATGAATAAAAAAAACACATGAAGAAACCGTAGTGGTGCAACAAGTAGTAATTTTACAAACCATAACAAGAGCTGATGAGTTAACAGGAGAGACTTTAATTAGAGATGTTAATTGCCAGACTACTTTTAATGGTCATTTAAAATTACAAGAGAGGGGAAAAAAAAATTAAAAAAAGAAAATTAATACAAAATTTTCAACACAAATTGTGCTTAAGAATTCGCAACCCAGTCAGGAATAAACTGTCCTTTGCTGTCTGTGATGACATTGTTCTCAACACGCAGAAGTTACATCTTCCACAAGACCAGGTGCCAGCATGTCTGAGCCCAAACCAGGACAGTTACTTTAGAGCACTGTATGTCCTGCAAAGTCTGAACTTTTAGCTACAGTACAAAGAATATCTATTCACAACTATCGACATGAGCAATTAATACAGGAAAGATAATTAATAAAACTAGATTTCAAGTCCACCATCAGAAAAAAAAACGTTCGCTATTTCCGAGAAGTTTACATGTTCTTGACTGCCCTTTCTCCTAAATTATGTACTACAAGAGAGATATGGACATACGTGCTGGAATGTGTCCAGAGAAGGGCCACGAGGATGACCAGAGGGCTGGAGCACCTCTCCTATGAGGACAGACTGAGAGAGCTGGGGTTGTTCAGTCTGGAGAAAAGAAGGCTCCGAGGAGACCTTGTAGTGGCCTACCAGTATCTTAAGGGGACCTACAAGAAAGCTGGTGAGGGACTTTTTAGGATGTCGGGTATTGGTAGGACTAGAGGGAATGGATTAAAACTAGAGACGGGTCGATTCAGATCGGACGTTAGGAAGAAGTTCTTCACCATGAGGGTGGTGAGACACTGGAACAGGTTGCCCAGAGAGGTGGTGGAAGCCCCATCCCTGGAAGTGTTCAAGGCCAGGCTGGATGGGGCTCTGAGCAACCTGATCTAGTGGGAGGCGTCCCTGCCCATGGCAGGGGTGTTGGAACTGGATGATCTTTAAGGTCCCTTCCAACCCTGACAATTCTATGATTCTCTGTACAAACAATAAAAAAATTACACTAATTGCAAGCACCTACTTCTGGTATTAATACACACTCTAAACTTGTATCACCTATCTCACCTCTTGCCACGAGCAACTGGGAATCCATTTCATGCTAGGCTATTGCCTCTGTGTACTACTGCTACTAAACCAATCTTTTCTCTTGCCACAAACTGGTCAGATAATAAGACTAGACTACGTTTCGTGCTGTAGAAAACACTCAAGCATGAAAGACAATATTATTATTCTTAAAAATTCATTAGAATATTGAGGGTAACAGTAAGTTTAACGAGGGAAATGAGATATGATGATTTAACCTAATTTAATTATGCATCCAGAAAATAAATAATTAAAGAAATATCTGGAAAAATAATGCATTTTCTCTCTCCCTAAGGACTTATTTAGCTAAATTTGGAAATTTCATCAACCATGAAACAGATACAGTATCATGGGCGATACCACTCACCTACTTCACAAAACCACTGTGAGACCTAATGATAATGCTATTGGGAAATCACTGGAGAAAAGGTGTTTTAGGGAAATCTTGCCACTGTCAGGCCCAGCTGAGCTTTAGGGCAGGCAAGAAAGCATTAGAGGGAGGCAGGAGGAGCCCTCCCTCCCACAAGGCCAGAATGCACCCAAGAGCTGCGAGTCCATTAGCTGGTGAACAGGCAGAGCAGATGATACACAAGCCTCATATCTGCTTCAATAATGCATATGAAGAGCCTTTGTGAGTCCCTTTGCGTCAACTTCACAGATTCTCTTGTGCTCCAATCAGTGAGGTTAATCTGATTTTACCAAAGTGATTCTAGCCTCCATACAAAGGATAACATGCTCCTAAAGAGAATCTGAATCGTTAAAAACATTACAATTCAGCCATGTGAAAACAATTTTAATTCTCCAATGTTGAATGTTAGAGATAAGAGATTCTTAAGAAAAAACAAAGCCTCTAGAAGAAGTGACTGTTATTTCTTAAAATGAAGTGTTTCACGTCTGAACTGTATAGTACATTTAATTTTGAAAATTACTGAACACTTACAGGCCAGTACTAAAGGACCTAAGTGGTTTTGCTCTTTTTGGAGCTCATCAGCTATAGGTAAATGCCAGTAAAACAGCACAACACTGACTCTTCAACCCTTTAAATGCCTAAAATTAGCATAAGGGTAAGGCCTTTTGTTTTCCTTTTAGCCTCTTAAAAATGTGTTATCCATATGGAAGTGCAGATCAGTTTTATTCCCTGTGTAGCTAATAAAATTCTCCATATACACAAGAATGTCTAATAAAGGTATTTTAACAACAGCTTGGAGTCTGTCACTTTAACATGAGTGATAATCAACAGAAAAAGGTTTCGTTATGAATAGCATCAACTACTGGCAAAAATTAAAAGTGGAATTACACCTTCAGTTACAGTGCTGAAAACTCAGCGAAAGGGCTACTGTTCTCTCACCAGCTCACTGCAACTATAGACAGCAAGGAATTCCCTCATGCAAACAGCATCAATCAATACCCATTCAAACAACCATTTTTAGAGTACGGCTTTGGTTATTCTTTTCTAAGCACAAGAATCCACAAGCTGCTGAACTCACTTATGTTAAATTGCAAGACACTTGGATAAGGTAGTTTAGTTCCATAATATACCACAAGTCTCCAAACCACTATACGTGACTTCTACTACTACTAGGTTGAACATAAAACTATCTTAAATTAATACATGCTTTTCCAGTAATTTTTCTTTAAATAAATAAAAAAATAAATAAATTATAAACATTTCTTTTTAATTTCTTTCAGAATATCCAGTTCTACATCCTGCCTGCTGATTTTGCACGAAGTCATCCAGGACCACACATGAAAAAAATAAATGGAAAAAATGCATCTCTGAAGACAATCTCATGGTTCCAGTGTGTGCAAAGAAACTAACTTTATAAACCAAATGGTAAAGCTTTTTATGTTTACAACTAGACAAATCTCTTCTAGAACAAAAGACTCTGCATCAAACGTTCTCCAAGGAGAATCTTTAGAGAAACAATTCATAACTGAATGTGGTAACTCTTGTCTTCAAAGAACAAAACATCACTTGTTACTTCAGCACAGTTCTAATAACATCGTCTCCCTGGGCACATAAAAATATCTTGAGCTCTTTTACAGATTCCTGGACACACATTATTCTTTATATTGTTAAACCATTCCAAATTGCAGTCAGTTAGATTGTTAGTTTGTGACCAAAGACCTTCTGTTTCTCAAAATATGTACCAGTATTTTAACAGATCAAATTCTAGTTAGTGGAAATACAGTGGAATGTTACCTACACATGAAAACACAACTTTGTCTCAAACTTAACTATTACAATATAAGGCTGCATTAATCTTTTATCTCAATACTTAAACATTGTATTTTGCAAAATTAGACTTAATTTTGGTTTGAAAATGGGTCATCACCCCGAACTAACTTTATGCCACACATTTTGCGAAAATAACTTAAGTCACTTAAAGAGACTTGCCATTTTTCCGTGATGACTTCTGTGCTGGAGGTGGCAGACAGGTTTGTGCTGTCACTAGCTCAGGGTTGGCAGCTTTCGTTCCATGATTGGCTTTTACCTTATCAGCCCAACTTACACCAGAAGGAGCCAGGCGTGTTGCAGAAATTGTCACTGCAGGGTTCCTAAATGAAAGTCATAGCTCTTTTTACTGTCTAATCAAATAACAAAATGGTTCATTAGAAAACTTTGTCAGGACACTCACTCAATCTTGGCGTCCAATGATTGGGAAGAGATGAAGATGACCAAAGGTATGAACTTCTACAGTGGTACACCACCACCTTCTCTTCTGTCCTCTATTCCTTTCCTAATAATTCCTAGCATTCTGTCAAACATTTCCATAGTACCAAGTATGTCTAATCCCTTATTTTCTATCCTATTTTCTCAAACACACAAAATACTGTAGTTGTCTGGTGTTGCCTTGAGACAGACAAGCAGACTAAGACAGAAGAAAAAGTCTGCAAGTCCGAAGGACAGAAAACTCATCTTGTTATCAGCTGCTTTAAAACACACAGTTGCTAATCATCTCCCTGTGATGGTGAATAAAACAGCTCCAGTAACAACAGCGACATATAATTACATACAAAAAAAGGCTTAGCTGAAAAACATCATTATGCTGACCTGTTGTTTATGTTCTAATAAAAAGAAGAGTATTGATTTCCACCAGATTCAACTTTTTCATGTGACTACTTATGCGTATTTTCTCCCCATCATCATGCATTTAAGCAGACACCTCTCAAATATTGTCAGTTAAGTATCAATACATACATTACAAAGAGAATAGCACCATTGGAGCAATTTTTCGAAGCAGACTTTGTAGTATTTTTGCAGAAATATTTTATATTCAAAATTTAAGAGAGCTCAATACTCAGAGGGTACTGACCAAACATTCTAATATTACATCTCTGCTGAGGACATTGTAACCACTTATGAAACAATATAGATGTGCTCTAGGTTCCAACAAACCTGACTGAATAAAAAAAAAAAAACGCACCCTGAGAAAGATTTAAATTGGACATATACATACTCTCCAGAACTGAAACAGCACCAGACTGTGCTGCTCTAAACTGGTGTTTATGCACATTTTTGCTGAATTGCTTTCAAGCAATCATTTTCATTTTAACAAGTAAAAGATGCTTTATTGTAGTATACAATATGCTCTATATTTAAACTAGTATCAGTTTTGCTAGTCATCAGAATCATAATAATCTCACTTTACATTCACTCTTTTTTACCTGTATTTACTGTTGCACACTCGGTTGATTACTTGCATTGCATGCACTGGCAATTTTAAATGCCAGCTACAGATATTTCGACCTTTTTTAGTCTTGTAGTGGGAAGAGAGTACTAAACAGATAACATGAAATACACTAATTGTATTTTATCTTCAGGTCTTTGGAATGACCAGTAATTAAATACATAATGAAATAAGTAAAACATTAAGTCCTTGATACGATTTTCTGTTACAGAAAAAAGCACTGTTACCATGTGCTTTTCTTCCATGAATGAAAATAATTGCATGTATGACTTAATAAACAGCAAAACAATATATTGATTATTATAGAAAAATATTGTATTCATGAACTCTGCTTCAAATGAATCTTTATTTTAGCTTTAATAAACTTCTGATCTGGTTTCATACCCAAAATTTAAACTTCTTCGAGCATTTGATGTCACACTAATTCTATCTGTTGACGGACTTGGAATCACATGGCGTCCCGGAGACATTTTCTTTACTTCCCAGGCTAATGAAGTAGGTCTGCAAATTCAGGAAAGAAACGTTTAAAAATAAAATTTGCAATAGCTATTCCTCTATCAGCTTAAAGGAAAAAAAGCACCAACAAATGCTATAAAGTATTAATGAATACTGATTAATTTAGTCATACATCTTAGCAATTATTTCTACACTAACTCTAAACCATATTAACCAGACTCATATAAAAAAAATAATCATACTCTAAGACTACAATGCTTATTATAATGTCAATGTGGGACTAAACATCAAACCAGTCAAAAGGAAAGGATCAGAGGTAGGACTGGAAATATCCTCTAGTTCTAATGACAATAACCATGCACATAAAAGGCCACAACCATTTAAGATACCCTATGTTGTCCTATCCTGTGTAACAGAGCACTCAATACAGTTTAAGTGCTGCTTTGGTTAATAAAGGTATCAAATATCTCCAGAACACTAAAAAAAACTTTAGAACTAACCAAATATATCACCATCCACTCCTCCTATTATTATTCTATCGACATACGAAACTTTGTCCGCAATAACATTTACTGAGAAATGTCTACTTGCAAAGCTAACTGAACAGGCTGGTTTAAGTTAACTGCCACTAACATAAAATGTTATCATCCCACCAGACCTAATTTGAGGCGAAAGCCAGGGTAGCAGTTTCATTACGTATCTCATTGAAGCTGATGCTGTTTTCCTTTTTAACTCTTGCTCCTGAAGCTATCTGATTACATGAAAATTACTACTGCCATTTAAAAACAACATCGAACTTGCAGGACTCAGCGCTGGTGAAGACAGATTCAGAAAAACACTTACAGAAATTATTTTTTAACTGGTTCCAGTAGTACTAGTAGCATTAACAATCTATAATTGACTAATGAAACCACTCTGTCATATTTGGTGTACTTTTTTTTTTCTACCTAGGCAGATTAGCGATTGAACTAGAGTGTATCACTGCACACATACTACAGGTCTCCCATCTCCTACATGCACAGATTATACCAGCAAAACCCTACTTCTATTTACCTCTCAAAGCTAAAACTTAGGCATTGAGGCACAAATTCAACACTAGGCTCAAACTGTAATGACGTAATCAGTTTTACCTTTCTGATACTATACTTCCAAACCCTTCAGCATTTCCAGCACAGCTATTCATTGATAGAACTACCAGGGAGGATAAAATCCCCTCTGTGTCCTCACACCAATTCTGTCCAAAAGGAAGATTTCCTTCCTGATGCCCCAGAGCAAACATTAAAATTGGTACTATTTGCTGAATCTCTGCTACAAAATGAAGTTTACTATGAGACAGTATTTGGATGTAGATTAAAAAAATATATAAGTTTAATTACCTGCTTTGAGCATCAGCTTTTTCTAGCTTCTCCTGTAGCTGTATCCAGTCAATCAATGCTTTGAAGTCCCTTACATAGTTATCAAGCATCATCAGGACTTCCTGAAAAGCAACCATTACATCAGCCTTTGTATTTAAAAAACAATCTCCCCCCAATAAAGGAACTGAAAAGAAAGTAGAAAATTTACTACCCTGTACACAAAAAAGCAAAAAAGAATCCTGGGATCCCTGCCCTAGAAAATATTAGTTCTTAGGCCTCCGAAGTTGAGCAAACCGTATCTTGTTCCTGCGGACCCTCAAGTGTGCAGAACTTTCAAGTGATGTCTGCTTCTGCAAGTCCAGATTAATGACAGATATTCTACTGTCACCTGAGATTATCAGCACTATTGTATTAATACAGCAGTTTTTAATCAAAAAGACTCTCAGGGTGATATTTTGAGAGGCAAAAAGACAAAGACCACAGCACCATACTTGGTTTATAAAATCATCATCTTTGACATAAACTTACTGAGAAATAAACAAGATATTTGCAAGATGCAAAGTTTACATTCTCTTCTCCGATAAGCACACTTTAACAGGTGAAAAAAAAGTCATTAATTGCACATTCTTGTCTATGGAATAATTACGTGTCCAGAACCTAGAACTCCAGTACTCAGATTATATTTCTTGACCATTACAAACCAATTAATTTTTTACAATTTTAAAAATTACTTTCAAACTATATGGAGTTATTGAAGAATTTACGCATTTTTACGTGAATTAATCACTGAAAGCTGTAGTCATGAACATATTTTATGGCTTGCATGACTTACACATTATCATAAAATAACACAACTGGAAGGACTCTTAAGAGCAATCTAGTCCATCTCATAATTACTGGGTAGGATTAAACATACACTGTCAGAAATGATGTGGGCATGCTGGAGTTTTATTCAAAAATTGCAAAATCTTGATTAAGTAGTTAGAATCTTGTAAATTGCGTGCTGGTCTCTAGCAAATAAAATTAGCTTTTATGAAGAGACATAAAATTAACTTGACTTCACACTATATCAGGAAGAAATTGATAGATAAAATGCCAGTGGCTGAACAGTAGGAAACTAAAAGACTTGTTTCTGATAAAAATATCCTTAACTTTCCGAAATTATTGACTATACCTACTGATTCCCAGTTTGGTTAAACGTACAAGTGTAGTAAGTATAGTAAGGTCAGATTACATACGGAAACAATAAAAAATTAAAAGATAAATTGGGATCTTGCAGTCTTTATTTGGACAATACTGCCATTTTTTCACAGCAAAGCAGAGCAAAAGACCGTATAATTAAACTCTTGCTTTGTTCCCTGAGCAAACTATAGTTATCTGCTGTCACCAGTAGGGAAAAAAGCAATTCTTCACCATGCAGGAAGCTGGGAAATCACTTATATTCTACATATAAACTCAAAAATCATTTATTGAATGTGACGAAAACCACACAGACCATCACAGCCCAGAGGCATAGAGCACATTCTCAGCAGAGCTGATGAGCACCCAAGGAAGCACACCAATGCATTTCTAAAGGAGATAGTTCGAGATCACATCAATCAGAAATAGAAACTTTCATAACTACTCTTCCAAAGACAAGAAAAATGTATACTGTACGCTGTGATGACAACATGTTGAAAATAATAAAAATCCATAAATGAAGGTTGAATTTTATGAAAACTTAGACCAATTTCACAGGCCCCGTTTAAAATACAGGCATAATTTCATGGTATAAGGAAAAACACTAATGACAAAGTGTTGCTGTTTTGCAAATTCTTTGTAATGTCAAAGTTATTCCCGTTGGTATTAAGAGAAATCTCTGCTCAAAGCAAATAATTATTACTTTAAAATATTTTAGAAACAATTACAAATGAAAATGTATTGGTTCCTAAGTGTATAATTACGAATTTTAACAGTAAAACTTTAACACTGGAAACAGTAAAAACACTCTACTACAATACAGGTAACTAATGCACATTTTTGTAGCATCACATCCTATTCATCTTTACTTTTACTTGTTCTGTTAATAGAAAAATGACCCTTAATGTATGCAAAAAGCCTTTATTATAAAATTATATGGATGGAAAAAATTCATTTTGTGTAACACAAATTCAAGTTTGAAATTCAGCCTCAGTTTTCACATAAGTATCCGCTTAACTACTACGTATGACAGATCTAGAGCATATGCTGGTTGTTATAAGGGAAAAGTCACAAGAAAGTCAAACACAAGGGAAACCAAACGGAACACCACTGCTGATGTAAAAGTTGCTCTTTGTTTTGAAATATTCCACAAAAAAGGCAACAAAAGTCTTTCTTACAAGGCAGTCGCTTTACAGCACCAAAATAATTCTTAAGTCTGCTACAAGAAATGAACAAGTCAAGTATTTTAGCCAGTTCTTTTTTCAGTTTCACTAATAAAATTTCAGTTTTCTAATTCAATTCATGTCCATTTAAGTTAGCCCACACTAAGCTGTGCTGACTGTTACTAACAATAAGAGCATAGAAAGCAAAATTTAATTCTGAATCATTTACTTTTCAAGACTGCCACTGAGATATTCCTCACAAAAAAATAAGAATAAATCTGAATATGAGTTATATTTCTGAAGTTAGTCAGCACAGGGGGGAAAAATACAATAAATGGCTTAACCTATTTTAAGGAATGTTTAGCTACACATTATCAGAAATGATCAGAGCAGAACCATGCAGCTGTAACCCGAGTCATGTTTTACGAACAAGGGAATACAAACAAGACAAGCAGCTGGAGCGGCCCCATATTCACTGATGCGCATCTTTCTCCCTAAAGCTATGAGGGCCATTTTGTCAAGCAGGATGAAGCAGAACAAAAGTGGCTCTGAAAGCGCCGTTACAGGCATCCAGATAACTACATATAGATGTACAGCTAAAATTACCAATTAGTTTACCAATTGGCTGCAACGGATTCGATTGGTTTGTAATTAATTCTAGTTACTGGCGCATACAGCAGGACGGTTGGCGCCATCCCTTTGTCCTACTGACACACAATCCTGGCGTGCAGGGCTCTGGGGTCTTGGACATCAATACGGCTCTCCAGCTCACCTACCCTGCCCAGTGTAGCAGATATACCCTGTGGTGCTGAAGCAGTGGAAACTTGTACCACTTGAGAAGGTGCTGACAAAAAAGAACCTTTATGAGGTAGACTACGGCTGCACTAGAGTCAAAACAATTTTAAATCCCATTATTTTTCAAGGTCATATCCATCCTATACCATTTTTAAAGAGCGAGTTCAAACTAAAAAAGAAAGTAATACTGTTAAAAAACAACACTCAAAGGAAAATCGGTGACATAAAACTAAAAACACTCACAATACGGCTCCTGTTTCTTTCTCCCCTCTGTTCAATTCTCTGATCAATACTCCTGCACGTCAAAAAGCTCTTTTTGTGCTTTTCCTTCTTTTCTCCAGCTCCCAGTCATTCCTTTGGTTTCTACATATTTATCTTAAAGTTGTACTTCTAGTATTTTCAATGGGGTGATAATATTAATTACTTTGCAATCAAGAAGGATCTCTAATATACAGAGGAGCTACATCAAAATAATCCTATATTCCTGAATCAGGAAAATCTTGACTTAGGTCCTAGATAGGCCTATTATAATCCTTAAAAACTGAAGTTCACTTTGTTTGGAAATCCCATAACAGCTTTGAAACGTCGTCTTCTCCATTTATTCTCCCATTCTCAAACAAGGAGGAAAACAGGGTAGCATGGAAAATTGTAGAATTTTTAAGGCTACTGCAATTCAAAATAGTAAAATGTATGTCAGAAAAATTAACTCAGACAGCACATCTGTACTTTAGCTTGTTCTCAAGGCTAGAAATGTGTGCCTTATTTTACAAACTGTGCATACTTTATACTGTTTCATTATTTATACTGAATCTTTTAGATTACGTATTTACCAAAATAAACTTCATTTTCTTGTACTGGAGTACATTTTTACCAGGCAACCTAAGTTCCTTCTTTCCTTCTTTAAATTTATGTTTTTAAGGCTAACCGAGTGTTTTAGTAATTTGACAGAAAAAAACTGCTTCAAAAAATTCCTTGTAGCCTTTTTCATTCAGTTGAATTACAAACACTTAAAGCCAGCTCTGGGGTTAGGTTAAACGAAGATGATTGCCAAAGCAGTTCTTACAGCTTTGGGAAAGGATGAAAGGAAGCAGCTCCTCTAGGCAAAGGACTCTCATTATACCAACGTCAGAATATGGTAGGTAATATTTAAAAAATAAAAAAAACCCACAGAATAATTTTCCAGGAACAAAAATCTAAAAGTCTAAAGTTCTCCCAATTGGTGTGCCTTTTTAAACGCTCTCGCACTAGCCTTGCGGAAGCCACTAAGCATTAAACTCTAGATTGTAAAGCTGCAGGAACACATGGCCTCTGAGATCCAAGCATGAAATGCACCATATCTGACCCGTTTGTTCCTCATTGATTCACCTACAACACGACAGCCATAATCCACTATCTGCCAAGGATGTGCTCCTGAGAAGTAAATTTTCTCCACAAGAATGAATATCATGGTCAGGGTGCACACGCAGGGACTTAATCACACAATTTATTTACACCAGAAACGTAAAAAAATAATAATAATAATAATAAAAAAATATATATACACGCACACACGATGTGAAGGATGGAGAGGCAGTACAGGATTATCCAGACTGCCAACTGGAAGAGATGCTGGCTTTTCAGTATCTGGCTTTATAGAATAGATTACCATTCTGAAAGATCTCACCCATTTCCATCTGTGAGACTGAACGCACAATCATTACCCTGTTTTCCTGTCCTTCACTGCTGACAGATGACAACAACGAAAATGTAAATGTCCAAAAAGAGGCAGGAGAAATGCTCACAAAAGAGATTTTCACTTAGCGTTAGCACAATACCATCACAGGGTATTTATTTAGAAAGAGACATAAACATACTCTTCCTAAATATCTCCAAATTCAGATACAGAAGGCATGTACTTTTTATAAGTGAGTGGTAAGTGGCAGCCTAGCACGCTTCTGACATATTCCAACTGCAGAATTAGACCTTCTCAAACATACTTTGAGAATTTTGAGAATTCCATATATTATGGAATATATATTCCATAAAACCTATTGATCTGAAAGACTGTCTTGTGACTAACACGGAAAAGAATTATACATGTTCTAATACGTAAATAACTTGCATAGGCTTTCAGGGAAACTCATAATCACCTTGGTTTTATTGAATGAAAAAAAGAATAGATTCAGTCATACAGAATACTTCATTCCATGCTTAAATTCTCCTAACTCAAAACGTTCTAGAGGTTCAAATAATGAAGGTATCAGTACAACAAGGTATTAAGTTAATGCTCATTATGGTTAAAAAACTGCTAGAAATACACTTAAAAGAGGACTCTAGTGGGGAAACAATTGGCAATTAAAAGAATTTAGGTGTAAAAAGCAAAAGACGCTGAATAAATCTTAATTAAAAAACACTTGCAGATTTTGCAGTTTGGGTCATTTGGGTTTTGGGGTTTTTGGTGGTGTTTTATTTTTGGTTTTATTTTTGGTTTTGTTTGTTTTTTAATTCCTTTGTAAACAAAGATTTTTTTCACCCAGAGACCTAGAGGAATCCAGGACACTGGAACAAGAATAACGTACCTACACAGAATACTTAGAGGTCTGTGTTGAGGAAATAAATTACTTCTTGGGAGACCTTTCTTAGGGTTTGTAGTGCTACAAGGGAATATGTGAAATTCACAAATAACAAATTACCTCTCCCAAAAAGCCTTAAGTATCAAACCCTGATTCTGTATTTTTCCCTCCCTTGATCCAGGTACTTTTCACATTTGTAAAACTGAAAAGTTTGGAAAAAAAAAAATCAAAACTCATCCTCCAAAACAGTAAAATGGACAGTGTTGCACTGGCTCTTCTCAGTGGAAATGGGATCAAGATCCCATTTGGATCAACTTGACCATCATACCGAATTCTTGCAGATTTCCTTTTCAGTGAAGTTAGGAAAATCTTGGGGTTTCTACCTTCAGCTCCAACATGTTTAGAAACAGTTTTATTTTCTTGGCTGTCTGAAAAGTCAGTAATCAGCCTGGATGACCATGAGTCTCAGCCTGCATGCATAGATTGAAATCATCACAATTAGCATAGCCGGAACCAAAAGCAGCCCTCACAAGGCAATCTCAGCAAAAGAGGCTAACGAAGCAAGTTCCTCTCTCCTTCTGGGAGGCCTTCAATCAACTCAGACTCTCTCACAGATATCACCCTGATTGGAAGGCATTAACTAAAGTTGTTTCAGCTGGTTCTCTCGCATAATAACATCATGCAACATATCAAATCTTTTAAGGGAACGGCTTTACTCTTTAGAGTATTTGTGCTGTCTATGAGAATCAGAACAACAGAACCTCATTGTTGAATTTTCCATTTTATAAGAGGGAATAAGAATCTCAAGCAGAATGAAACTGATTTCACTGAACTATACTCAAGGCAGACTGATTTAAGAATGTATGTGTAAGAATTAGAAAGAAGGAGAGAAACTACCGTTGCCAAAACCTTATAGAAATCAATTCATTTCCACCAAATAGGTAGAAAGATAAAAGTTTGCACAAGCACTAAGTAATGCTAAACAGCAACTTTAAAAGAATATAAAACTAAATTTTCACATCATAAAATTCAGGTTTTTGAAAGATAAAAAAACACAAACAGGCAGCTGAAGCCATTAATTCTTCCTAGGAGAAAAAAACCCAGAAGAATTAAATTTGAAGTAGTTTGAGATTCTTCTAGACGTACCCACAGCCTTAGCTGCTGGATCCAGTTGCTCAAACTCTATCAATAAGAGTTTTATATATGCATGTGATGTGTTGTTTCTTTTATATATATATTTTTTATATATATATAAAACCAAAAACAAACAAAAAAAAACCCCACTGAGTTGCAGAGACACCTGAAGACCATAAAAGAACAGCAGCAGAAGACACATTTCTCTCTTGCTTTAGTCAAAATTCCATTGGCTGGAATTCCAAAACTGGCTGCGGAATCTGCCTTTCTCCTTCCACAAATAATTTTGGGCTTGTTTCCTTTTAGCATACAGAAAGCAATTTAAAGGTATTACTAATTCCTTTCTGCTTAAGCTCACCACCCAAAACTAGAAAATATTAGGTAATAAAACATTCATATAAATATTAGACAGACAGAAACCTAACTGATGTATAGAATACCCACACAATTTGCATTTTGAAATGTTGGAAGGTTAAAATAGCCAAATCTATTAGACTATATCCAATCACTATTGCACAAACTGATTTATGTACAGTAAAATGATGCTTCAACTTGAGAAATAATTCAGTCGTGTTCATTATATCTTTATATACAAAGCACCAAAGCCGTATCTATATATATCTATATACATGATTCGAGAGTTCTCAATTCCAAATCAATAGCAAAATACCAACCTCAGCAGTGCCCAAAGCTGAGAGAAAATATACACAACCACTGATCCTCTTACACACATTTCCACTGTTTGTATCCTTACCACAAGCCTTTCGTCTGCAGTTTCAACCACAACCAGCCACTAGAGCCCTTTCCGATTTGGGAGCATCAAACATTATCTTCAGTGACAATGTAATCAATAAAACTATACCAACTTGTAAGAATACAAGAGAGCAAAGGTACAAAATCCAAAAGAAAATTTTATACCAGATTAATTCAAAGGTTTTAAATGCCAGAAGTTGTCACACTTCATTTTTACACAGCCTTCTTTTAATACAATCTTTATACAACTAAAATGTTTAAACAGAACAGCACAGCCCCATTTGACCAAGAAATAAGTTTGAGGAGATGGTACTTCATGAAAAGACCTAACAAGATATTCTGTCAAATGAGTTTGGAAAGTAAATAGAGAAATGTGGCCATATGAAATTCTCATTTATCAAAATCATCTCAGTTCTTTAGGTAGAAATACATTAAACCATTTTCAACTGACCTGATGTGTCTGTTGGTATCTCTTGTAACATTTTAACCACTAGATACTTTTCTTTGTAGTATAAAAAGTTTGCAAAAAAACAGCATAAAAATGAAGCTAATCCATTCTCATTTTTAGAATGAGCTTTAGTGAAAGTTTATTATAAATGGAATTTTCATCTTAAATTTAAAAGATTCAGAAGACAAGTACTGCCATACGTAAAAAAGGAAAAGCTAGCTGAACTCCTCCTGCCCAAATTAAAAAACCAAACCAACAAACAAAAAAACCCACAACAGACCATCAAGCAAAAAAAGCCTAAATTGATCTGCAAACTGTGGATCTAGTGGAGCCTTTTTTCTCATTATCTCCTTACTGGTTTCTCTGGTGCCAGAAATGACATAATGACATGCACTTCAATTAATTCTTATTAAAAAAACCCAAAACCAACAAAGCAAAAAACACCACCACACACAATCCCTCTTTCCTCAGTTGGTGAATTCATGTTCTCTTGTTCTCTCTCTGAATTCCCTGGTGTTTAATAAGGATTGAGCGGCAGTTTTTTCTGCAATGTGAACCTTTAACAGGATGTCTTCTTCCAAGCTAGTCACCTACCTCTCATGAAATGTATAAGGACTAAATTAATTTAAATTGGTCCACTGATATTAAAAGTTATGGCAGGGATAACAGAAAATCATGGATGGACAAGGACAGCCAAGACACACCACTTTAAACCTGGCCTCCTAAGTCCAAAAGCTTACCAAAAGGATTATACACATCCACATTATTTTCCTGCCAATGAAGCTTAACATGTTTTGCCATGCCACATCTGCATTATTGGATTTCTGCTGATGACAGCAGAGTTGGGGAGATACCTCATTAGACCACACAGAATTCATAACCAGAGGCATAAAATGACTTTGCATCCTCCCAATCCTGCACATTCAAACGGTCGGAGCCATCCCTGGAGTAACACGCAGAACCTTGCTACAGCCATCTTTACCACAAAAGCAGAAACCCAAGCTGGCACAAAACAGGGAATCTAGATTCTGTTCACTGCTTTCATATTTTCAGCTAGCAAGAAAAGGCACGACCAGAGATCTTGCAAGATCTGGCCAGGCAGCATCAGAACAGTCAATACAAATTATGAAACTTGGTGCTTGGTAGTAACGTGATGGCAATGTATATAGGATGACCAAAGCCAAGGCAATAAAACAACTACGCGTTTTAGATAAGCAAATTAGGATTATTTACCTGGAGTCACATGTGGACAAACTGTAATGATCAAACTCAAGAGACTGAGGTAAGCTATTTTAAACACAGAATGTAGGCCTTCCACTAAGCTACATGAATTCTTGAAACAATATCACGAGTGCTTTTCAAATACCATTTCCCAACTGAACTCCGAGTCTAGATCAGTATTTTAATTTATGAACTCCTAAAAGCTTGAGGTACTACAGTAAACACTTTCTATATATTCCATAATATGAAAGCTGCACTTAGACAAGGTATTTCAGTTGACGGAGGACAGCAATCATCAGCTTTTCAGGATCAGAGGTGACGAAGACTCACAGTTTCCACAAGGATCTATTGTTTGTTATCACTAGTAATCCATATAAAATTAAAACATACCTCCATGCTAATGATGAGTTTCATCACTCCTTAGTTGAAGCCTATGTGTGTAGTACCAGAAATGTTATACGCCTATCTGTTACAAGTATGTATAACAGTCACTTCAAAAGACAGCAATTACGGCGCTCTGCTGTAAGCGATGAGCTAGAACACATGGACAACATCAACTCTGGTAGAAACTGGACTGTATCTGTCAACAATAACCACCCCAAAACAAATAATAGCAATCAACAGAACTGATAAAAGTAATTATTAGTAAAAATAATTTGCAAGACTCAACAGTTCTGGACTTCACAGCTTAATTAATAAAAATTTTAGTAATTTATCAAAAGAGTAACCATCATCATTTAACAGTAACCTTGAAAAGAAAATCTCACAGACAAAAGACCACAGCACCGACGCATATCCCAGCTACTCAGGTAAGGTACTTCGTGTGCTGAGAGGAAAAGATCTTTTAAAAGGTAAAAGCAACATGAATGTTACATAAGTTTTACAACACATGACATTGGACTACCCTGTTTACTCCTTTTTGTTTCTTTCCACCCCTGTTTTGCAAACAAGTAACATGATACACACAGATACATACATCACTGTCAAGTGGCTACTAAAATGAAGACTTTTCACTTAGGCTATGTAATATCCCCATCCGAGAACAGATCAAGTAGCATGATTAAAATGCTGAATGATATCTAACCTCCAAAATATGTGATAATGATACAAATACACTTCTGTTCTTCCAGTTGCAAAAGTTTAAAATGGTAATCTAATTACCATGCAAGGCTGACTGGTTTTCCTAAACCCAAAAATTCTCCAGAGAAGTTTCCTGAGCAGGAAGACAGTTCAGTAACAAAATGTTAAATTGTGTTAGGCCAACCAGCAATTTGGAAGCCTCTAGCTACTGTTCGGTTTTCAAACCTGCTTTCAATGAAATGTATTTGTACGCTAATCTCAAAGTCAATTTGGCCATGTCTGATTAAGGCAAAGAACTAGATACATATGATAAGAAAAAGGTTTACTTAAATTGATATATGTAATTTTTTACAGTGATTAGATAATCATTTCCAGAATGTGTTGAGTTTTCAGCTGTGTTTAATATGAAAACAGAAGTCGTGTCTTTAACATTTCTTTTATAATGTATTATTCTGGCTTCTCCTAACGTTTGCGCTAAATTCCATTTCTAAACAACGAATGATTTTTATTAAATGACGACGGTCTTTCTACAGATCTACTAGGAAATCATCATAAAACATAAAACAGATGCACAAGCTATTACAAACACAGGTTATTTGAAATTAGGAAGCACGCCTTACAGTGACATCCCAACCAGACATTGTTTACACTTGACCACCAAGCACTTTCTTAACGCCACAGGAAGAATTAGAAGAGTGATAACTATCACTGCAAAAAGGGAGCAATGTATAATTAAGCCACTTAACAGGAAGCAAACGAATGTGAAAAAATGCTGAATCACAACAGTGCCACCTACAGTAAAGAACATTACAGGGAAAAAATAAATAAATTGGTGTTCGGTCAGAAAAATAAAAAATAAGAACTCAAGAAGCAAAATCTGATTTCATCAAAAAACTGAGATCTAATAACATTATATACATCACTACAAGTTTCATACACTTCAAAAATTAGTCACTGCCTAAAATGAAAGAATCTTCCTAAATCTGAATAAATATGCTATCAGTTTTCCTACTTACAAGCCTTCACTAAATACAAATCAAAAAGTAAGATGTTTCTGAAGCTCTAATTCCTCTTTTGGCTTTTTTGTAAAGTACAAAAAAAGCACAATATGAGCCATGTGACAACAGACAAAGAACAGCTGAAGACTTACCTTGCATTCTACTACACTCTGATCCGATTCACATGTAACATAGATTTCATCAACTGCCCGTCTGAGATTGTCAAAAAGAAATGCCCAGTATCGAGCTCGCAGATCAACTTTTCGAGGCTGTCTTGTTTTTGTTGGGCTTTTGTCAAAGTTTTTATCTCCAGCTCCTGCTGCTGTTAATTTACAGTCTATGGTAGTGTTCTGAAAAAACAAGATACAAAGGAAAACAACAAACAGAAGTAAGATCAGGGGCTGGATTTGTGCGCAACACATTTTTTCAACATATTCAAACATTTATAAACAAGAAATTATTCAATTATTCACTGAAGACAACATCATCCCACTGATGTGAGCTTTTTAAAACTCACTTTCTTATATTAAATATAGGCAGCAGCTATGCAGAACCAGATTCTCTTTCTTTGACATTTATAACCCGACATTCACGTTGCACAACAGTACAAGATATTCTGCCTCTTAGCACATTGGAAAGTTACATTTTCTAATTAACACATCCCATATTACTTATTCTGACAAGTATGTGCATCCAGAGATGAAAATAACATTTTACTAATAATCATACCATCAATATTCCATCACAGTTAAATTCTACTACCAAGACATTACATACGACTTTATCATCTTTAAAGCCTCGTTCTACTCTATGAGCACTAGTGTCAGTGAAATGCTGATGCGGGCAGCCTTTTGATCAATATGTTATGGTTACACTGCAGAGGAGATGCCAGCAAGCACTGAATAAGTTACAAAAGGAAGCTTTCACGCTTTAGAAGACTACTTGTACTAAGGTTTCCATTCACCATACTGTTAACATTGTAAGCTCAATTCAACCCAGTGTAAGGGCTCTGCCAATGAATCAAGTTGTTCCTACTCACACCAAGCCTGAAAATGTCCTCATGCTGTTTTAAGTTGCAGTTTAACAGCTTTAACTACAACACATGTGTTTTGATCTTTAGTGTTAAAATGCAGACTAACTGATCCAGTACTGCTTTGCTGCACAGATACAGAGGACTGCCAACATGCAGCGTGACGGGGGCAGAGGGAGAACATCCAACTGTTTTCACAAACGTCCTACTTGGACGTACTGTTATGTCACCTCAAGTGTTATGTATCTGGTGACCTTGTGCGTTCAGCTTAGTCACTCATATGGGGACATGTCTCCTTGACAGATACACTGAGATACACTGTCGCTTACCTGCGCAGGATATTCCAAAGGATTCTGAAGCATGCCCATTTGGCTGAAAATAATAAATTAGCGCTTAGCCCCATGGCATTGTCCTTATTAAACTGGAAATTCTCTCCCACACCAAGAAACAGAAAAATGCTGCTCCCATGCCAGACTTCTATAAGCTTCTGCATTCCATAGTAGCCAGGTGGAAAAGCACCTCCAGTAAACACAGAGTGACACCCACCTGTGTTTTACAATGGAGGTATTAGCTACATGCTACAATACTCCTCTTTTTGGTTGTTTGGGTGTTTTTTTTCCCCATTAATGCATTCATTTTAATAGCACCTTTAATGCAGTTTTGATGCATTAGTCCACTGTGGCACAAATCTCTAGAAAAATCAATTCTTACTGGAATCCACTTGCAGAGATTATTGCAAAATCCGATTCTAAAAACTCTGCTTTTGCTGATTGAATAAAAACAATCAAACATTGCACATGCCAGTACACAGAGTTTATAATTTGAATATCTAATCACCAACTAGAAATACTGTAAATAGCAAAACATTTAACTGGGATTCAAGCCTTTTTGTCCCCTGTGTAAAAAGATGGGAAACGTTATTTCTTTGTGCCAAAAGATGAGTGTAATGGAAGGTAAGTTTATACTCAAAGACAGAGAACTCTTACAGAAAAGTCATTTCAGACCACAGCCAATATAAAGTAATCAGGAACTGTAACATAATCTTAGATGGATTTATCAATGAAAGTACTTCTAAGGAGGAATTATAATAAAATTTTAATGATTAAATATTTAGAATAGAGACCCAAAGATTGTACAAAGACTAGAGAAAATTTCCCTCATTCTTCTTAAGAGGATCTTTGGGTTTTGTGGATTCCTCTTGAATTCGGACAAATTGTGCCTAAGCTACAAAAAGTTCCCTGTATGTTTAGGAAACATATAAATGAGCTTATATTTCTCATGCTCAAATTACAGAATGGGCAAGTAGGCAATAACCAAATGATTTTTCAAGCACCGTATTTAAGAATATAAACACATTTCTTCTCTAGATTTTAGGGGCCTTATTTGATAAATTCATACCATAAACACAGCTTCCTGTTATAGGAGAACTGCACCCTGGCACGAAGATAGAACCTGCAGAACTGTTTAATAAATTCCAGAGCTCTGTTCCCTTGGCAGCCTCTCTGGGTTCCAGTCTGCTTACTCCCCCCAGCGCTCTGACTACCTGTACCACACAGCATCAAACACAGCAAATGCCGCTTTGTAATTAGGGAGGTAGACCCAGGGCTGCCAGGATGGTCATGCTCTCACCTGTGTTTGTTTTCAGATTCTAATTTTTCTGTAAGACAGGGAAGAATGGGAACCTGATCTACTACAACCACACCACCACCTCTGCTACCCTTACACGTATCTCAAAATGTTCTAAGTGTACTCCTGATGAACTCCAGCTAATGTATGCACGAGAGACACGTTCAAAAAAGCTGCATGTCACAAACAACCAGTTAGCAGGAATTTCAGAAGGGTTTCACATGTCAGAGTATTTCATATTTTTTCTTCTATGACGTAAGAGTCACCTCAAAGAACAGCGTGGAGAAAAGATGCTCCTTAGCTGAGGCCTTGTATATAAACCTTTAAAGCAAAGCTTATACTGGCTAATTTACAGCTCCTTTAAAATACAATTTACAATGACACAACCTTAACTACAGAATCATAAATAGCTATATTAAAATAACAGTGCTACCTTTTGCTGCCTGTATTTATAAAATGTGACCTTACTAAAGTGACTAGGTTTCTATGCGTTTGGCAAATATTGTTGATATAAAGGATCAGTTGCTTTGGAACAGGAACCATGCATAATTCCCCCCATTTGAAAGATACATTTTTTCAAATGTATCTTTAAGACAGTGTCATGGAATATGTTTTTATATTTAGTAATAAATGTTTTCCACCTTCTATATTTGGCATCCATTTATCAACTCTTTTATGTCAGCCATATTTTAATTAGGAAAACCACATGCTGAACTGCGTTAAGTACTACTGTAACTTGTAGCAGTTCCATTATTACCCCGTAAGCAGATTTCCAGTGTCTAAGTAAAACCTAAGCAACATTTACAGTTACTCATATTCCAGCAGAACACCTTTGAAAGGATGCAAACCCCTAAACTACCAAATTTATCGGACACCATCACACAAGCAGGTAAGCATTAAGTCGGTGGTTAGTTAATAAAAATAATATTTTAAGTTCCCAGTGCAAATCAGTTCTAACACCATACATTTGAATTTGTCACAGCCTGGTACCTGCCACTCAAGGAAACAGAAGTCAATTTTCAGAGAAGAACCCAAATTGTGTCCCATGTTTGGCACTTCAGTCTCCAGAAATTCCATGAAAAAAGATGAAACTCAGCAAGCTACTTCCAAATTTAATCAAGTCTGTCTGGCAGCAACTATAATGAAATGAAAGCTAGTACTTGCTTAAATGGAAGAGTTGCAGCAAAGACTACTTTTAATATAAAGATACTACTAATATTTTATACAGACTACTATATTCTGTACAAAGATTTAACACAAGCACCAAAAAATTACCAGGATTTCTGTGTTAATCTGTATATTGTTCAGCAGAATCTTTACCTGGAAGCATCTTAAGTAAATTTTCCAATGAACCAAACTAACCTTTCACTTTGAAAAGCAAGAAATGCTGGATTAGGTACAGACTTTTCAAGACTGTAGTTTCTGTGCTGATGTACAGCTATAGCTTTATTATTCTTATTCATCCTTCCTGGAATGAAGTTTCAATTAAACAGTATTTATTAGAAGTGCATACTTCTGACCAGATCATATATTTCAGTGTCATGCTCAGGTTGAGAGTGATGCAATAGTGAAATTCGATTTCCAGAGATGATCATCTCTCAATCTCCCTGGTATTCCGAGGGAACATAGGGACACCGGACAAAGTATTTCTAACAGTGTAGTCTGCAGAAAGACTATGTGACGATCCCGTATCTCCACCAAGAAGGACCTACACCCAAGCCACATAAGCTCCACCTACATCGTTGTGCCTTGCGCTTCCAACTAACTCTTGACAGATTTTTCACTTTGGTTTGTATTTGAGGCACAAGCCTCTTTCCACTGGTAAGACACAAGGACACAGAATTAAGTTCTTCTGAGCAGAGTTCTAAAGCTACAATCCTGCAAACATCTACACCCTTGGCCTTTGACAATACACTTATCCAAAATTTAACCTACGTTCAACAACTTTCCAGACCATCGCACATTACAAAAAACAGAAATAATAAAAAAATCGTAGTGTTTTCAAACACACCAAAAAATAGCTTGCCTTGGCCTCCCCCGACCCTCAAATAACATGCGTGTTTACCCGAAGTGCAATAATGGCTTATACAGACACGATCTAGCAGGCCTACACAGAAGCTTGTCATCACTAGAACAAAACCCACCTCAGAACGGCAAAGATTCAGAGGGTTCATATTATCTCACTTGTAGTGAGAGGTAAAACCTTCAGCTGCAGAAAATGCAAAGCTTTTGTGCCTTTGAAGTTAAGAAACAAGGCAATATTCCTTCTTTCATCTGAAGTAACTCAGTGTGGATGATAAAAGTAACATGAAAACAGAATCTTTTTTTTTTTTCTTTTCCAAAATAGTTTCAGTAACTTGCCTTGGAGATCTGGGAACTATGAATTGCATATTTATTCTCAGGATGCCAAAATTTATTGAATGTAGATTTGCCAGCACCCTACCAAGACGAAGATGAGGTTGATAAGATCACATGAAAGAGTTCTTGAAAGTTTATTTTCTTGAGATTAGTGGCGCATTAATATGCAAAGCAAAATTAAAACTGAAGGCTCAACAAAAGTAACCAAAAAAGCCACCAATTTACAGCAGTATCCAGTGTCCGAAATGCAGCAGAAATAAAGGTGCTGAAAGCCAAATTGAAGTGACAAACGCATAGACACACGGCAGCCCATTTCAACCCTTAATTGTAATCAATAGGAATGCACTGTTTTACAATACAGTTTTAGTATAGCAATCCCACACAGAGCCACTGAATAACAATCAAGTATTCTCCTGAAAATGCATTATTTACTTAATCCCAAGAGAGGAAAATGGACAGAACCCAAACTACATAGCGCACTACTCTTACACCCAAAAGGTTCTGAGAGTAAACCCTTACAGGGAGCCCCAACTATATCAATAAAATTCCACCTTCACAGAACAAGAAAACCAGGATCCACAGTGTTTGTAACATGCTAGTACGTGAAGAGAGAACACGAGTTAAACAGTTGCTAAATTAAATTGGGAAAATAACATGCCTGTGTTTTAAAGATGCAAATACATCTCTATGGAAGCAGAGCATTTTTTTCCTTTTTTTTTTTTCCCCCCAAAAAATAACATCTTCCATATACCATACTATCAAAATCCGACAGACTATCTCAAAATACTAAATGGATAAAGCCATACTAATGGCTAAATCCATTAATCAAAGAAAAGCAACTGTTAAAAATATTAAACATGATGAAATTGAGGTATTACTTTATTAATGTAACAGAAGTTGTCAGTCACATAAGAAAGACATGAATAAAAATAAGAGCAGTTTCTTCTTGACACTTCTCAGTTGGACTTGCTTTCCAGTCATAACTCTCAGAAATTTTACTCATCTGGACTAATTTTTTCCAAAATAGGATATACTGACTTCAGCCATTAATACAGGACATCAAGAAATAAAGCATTTCCTTAAATTAGAAACTGGGCAGAAAGGTAGCCTTTGCATAAGCAGCATGTTTATAGGAAGAATATCCTGTATTATTTCATTGAACAGCACTTTCCTTAAAATAACTTTAATGCCAAAAAGTCATGCATCCAGAGCTTAGGAAGTGCCAAAAGTAAAGGCTGAGGAAGATAACCTAAATTCTGGCATTTTTTAACTTCTGAATACTTGACTTTGAAACTTGTATGCTTTAAAAATACAATGTATGCACAGTTCTACATATGTATTATTCAGCCAGTAACGTATCAGAGATATCACAAAACATTTTTATGTCATAAATTTAATGTCATAATAAAAAAAATAAGCAGATACCTGTTTTGCAGTCTTGTGTGTTCCTTGAGTCACCCTCTTTGTTTTTCCACCAGATTGCCATTTCGATTTTCCTGTGGAAGAAGAAACTGTTTAAATCAACAATACAGCATTCTAAAACGCACACATCTCATCTTGCAATGCACTGATATGGGTACAATTTATGAGTTAAGAGGTTTGTAAAATTGTGTATTCCAAGTGTATATTCCACAGTTCAGAATGTGGATAATGCCAGAAGACACACAGAAAATGAAAAAAATTACAAAGAAAGGCAAGAATTACAGACTTCATTAAACAAAGATAACACACCTTTAAGTGCTCAGTGCCTCTGAAAATCACATCATTACAATCTACAGATCCAATATGACACTAGTTTTCTATTTAGATTAAAAAAGTCTGCTCTTGAATGATTGTTTAATCAGATATTACAGAATTAAAACAAATAATATCTTTCTTAGGAAAAACAAATGCAGTAATTTAGTTTTTCTCAAACTGTTCAAACAACCTACCAGTAGATCTAGGTATTTTCTGCCAAGAAAGATGGGTAAAAACAGAATTTAGGACTGGATTTAACCCACCTACATTTAGGTAGCCAAAGGAAGAGAGAAAAACATTCACAGAGCATGAGTCAGTCCCCTGAAGATCTGAAATGCCTTCTCAAACGTACCTGTCTCCTTCCACTGCTTACACGAACTGACTTTAGCAACGATGCTTCAAATCAGTTTAAATTCCCACAGTCAGAAAGGATGATTTCAGGCCTCAGTGCTGTGATGGTGGTAATTTCTTAACTGATTAATGAGTTATCTTTGCATAGATAAAGTTGTGTTACCCTAGACCTAACTGACATGTTTACATTTCATCTTTGAGATTTGTTATGGGGTAATTAAAACAAAAAGATTTTAAAGTTATTCCTACAACTTAGCATCTAACTTGCACAATGTGAAACTCACAGGATCCAATTACCAAAAACGTAAGCAAGTTAAGACAAAACACTAACTAAGGCAAGAATACTCTCCAGCACAGATTATATCTAAGTAAAAGTTTCGAGATTATTTAGCTGGATGAAGCCAAGCAAATAAATGTATTAGTTAAATATAGTTCCTTCCTAGACCATGAAGATCATTCTTGAATTTCAGAATTGTCCAGTTGAGTTTTTAACAGTTCTTAGGCCAATTGCCCTAACACAGTCCAGCTGTTTTACATTGCTCTGGTTATGTAAAGCAGCTGTAAACCTGTCTTAATCAAGCAGTTGTACAGCTGGTTTGCATCATTGGCTATTCCAGGGAACAAGGCCTTTAATTTTAAAACAAATTAAAAATTATTTGCTTGATAATTCATTTTTAAAATGCTGCATTAGCCAAAACAACAGGTACAAATTAATATATTGAACTCAATTTAGCAGAATTCAGGAAAAAATTTGATTCAACTACCGTACGTATAAAAACTTCCTATTCACTAAAAAGCTTAAACTGCAGGTCAGTTCCATGTCCCATTTATGATAACTGAAATATTCCGATCACCAAAATCTCTCTTCTGACATGATTTACATTCTGCAAAGACAAGATTTTGAATGCAATGGCATACAGAACTTGCACAGTGAAAAAGCTTGCAAACAAATATGGGTATGTTAAAATTAAAAAAGGGCCAGATGAACACACAAAAAAAGTTGCAGTCTCTTTAGATTCTACAAAAACTAATCCATCACCTAAGAGTGGAGAAATGTCTGAACAAGTCCCCTGTAAAGACAAAAATCAAGTTTTCAGGCACTTTCTCTATAAGGCAGACATTTAGATAAAGTAAAACTTTAAATACCAGGTTTTGCAAACTTAAAACCAAATAGTGTGTGGCAAGGACCTATTTTTTCTGAAGGTATATGGGCCAAAAAGTTTTTTATTTCAACAGCAGCCATATTTCCGAGCTTTATTATTCTTTTTCTTTTATAAGTGCCTCTGGTTCTTAAAAGACATCTTCCTTTCTGCTTTTGTCCTTTTATCTTCACAAGTAGTGACAACACAAGAGCACTGCTCAATGGTTATGTGTATGTTCAGTGACTACCAGGGTGTAACTATACAATACTAGCATTGCTATGAGATGCACAAGCACTCAATGACATATGAAGGGCATTACCTGCTAGGAATTTACTGAATTTTAAGAAAAGAACAATAGCAACCAAAGATGATAATCTCATTAGCTATTAAGTTGCCAATGTGAAATATACAAAGTAGCAAAGTTTTGCAGCATTCAGGGACCTACAGTCATATTTTACACTTGAAGTCCATTTCCTCTCTCTCTGGTAATTAAGTATGAAGCACACAGAGTTTATGATTTGTGAAGACTTCCTGTCACAAAAAGCTGAGGTGCTACTATCTCCAAAAAAGCACCACTGATAAATTATTTTCAAAAGCTATAATTTATACTAACAGTCTCAAAAAATCATCCCAAATGGGCAAGCATTCTGTTGTTTTCTGTTGTTTTCCGCCAGCTCTTATGCTCAGTGTGATAAATCCAGTTTGTCACATCTCTTCTTCCATATTATCTATAAAACCTGTAAGACGGTCAGTCTACGTTACAGTGCCATTGCTACATATAACCAGTCTGTACACCACAATCTATTTTACTAGCCCCAACTGGGGCAATTGTCCATCCTAAGAAATATTTTTGCAAAAATGAGGCTTGGATAAGACCTGGTTGTCCGAATCTCATGGAAAGTAAGGGAGAGGCACTCGCCTGGGGCAAGCAACCAGATGAGACTAATTATTTTTGACCCCTTAATTGAGGAAGCGTATTGAAGTTTCTAATATTATTATAACCCATATCTTTTTAAAAATTTGTAGAGCAGTAGTAGATATGATTTTTCTAGCTGTACAGTGCTAAGCATCTGGAATGACTGCCTTCAAGCATGGATAACCAAAATTATCCATATTTTTCCACCTCCAGATTGAATTACAGCAATATATTTTTGCATAAAATTACTTTTACAAATCACTGACACTGCCTCATCCAGAATATAATGGCCCTGTATTCACCTACCATGGCTTCCACTCATTTCAGTGAAACTGAAGGTTTGAAACTTACGAGCCCTAAAGGGTACCCTTCCCTTCATGTTATATTCTGCCAGTTATAACCAGATCCAACGTTGTTAGGGCTCACACACAATGTTTTCAGTCATGACTCTTACAACTTCCTTACTTGGCCAAAGAGAGCCAAGTTTCCTGACTTTCATCACATACTGCAAAACCTGTTTGCTCCATCAAGCTCTTGCTAAAGGAGCAGATTATACTGCAGGCTCCCCAAAGTGTGCCAGGTACCTTTCAAGCAATAAAATATGTTTCCTTACCCTGAAACGCTTCATCCACAAATGAATTCTATATGGCGAGAGCCCAGATGATTTTAAGCAAGTAGGAAATAAGAAAGGAACCGTTGCAAATACAAGATTTTCCATTTTTTTGACGCATCTCTTAAAGTTCCAAAGGTATGTTAACTTCTATTAACATTTATATGTCAAGCCTCTGGGATGTCTTAACTATCACTAATATCATAGCTGAAATTTTGTAATAAGATTTGTGTAGTGCTTATCTGCATGCAGTGCCTCTAATTTCATACTAGGCATATAAAATAATTACAAAGAAAAAATTCTGAAAACCTCTATTAGAATGATCACAGCTTTTCAAGGTGGGCAAGAACAAAGTGACTGCGATAGGCAGTGGCCATAGGTTTGGAACGCAAATTTAATTCTGGAGACAGAATATCAGACTAGTGAATTTTTCACAGTTAAAGACTCTCCTCCTAGGACACAAAGTCAACTGTGCTATTAGTTAGTCTATCCAATAGAATCTGCTGCATATTAATGAATTCTGTGAACAAATATTTTAATTTTAATACCTGAAATGTGTTAACAATCACTATCTCTTCTAGACCACTGCCACTATGTTTTGTATTTTCTCATGTTGTTGATCTGTATTCATAACTAGAATTTCAGATCTGACATAACAAGGGTGCATGCTGCTCCAAAACATGTAACAGAAGTGCCACATGCCATTTCAGAAATCTCTCTCATTTTTAAGGAAATATTCCCAATTGCCAGGAACTATCTATTTCCATTAAGGAATCTGAAGGTTTGGGCTACAATTCTTTTCATTATTGCTCTTTTACTCATATCCTCTATATAAAATACACAAGTCTTTCAGAGGAAAAATTAAATGGTAAGGAGGACACAATCACACAATCCTTAAAGGAAATAGAAAAAGAAAGGACACAAACTAAAAAAATTAACCCAGCATTTTAATTTATCAGCCCTCTCTAACACTACCACTAGTAATTGCGAATGCCCATACCTTCACTGTTTCTGCAGAAAAAAAAATAATCTGATAATGAATAGCAGTATATAATACAAAATGTTAAATCGCACACTGCTACTGCCAAAGCAATACCTCTGAACATTATGAGCAGAAGAAACTGCCCAAAGACAAAATTCTGCTTTGTACAGAAGAGTTGCAGGATTGGCTCAGGCAACCTGAACCTTTGGCCTGATTTACACAACTCCTGAACGAGTTAGAACTGTCCTAATTCATAATATTGCTGTATCATTCCTCAGGGACAAAACGCACATTGAAAGCTCAGCATAAAATGAATCAGAGCTCACTGACACCAACATATATACCCTCTATGCCAAGACAAGGGTCAAGTGGTAAAGGATCTGGCTCTGCCAGACTTTCATTAGCCACAAGTTCCCTTCCACAGAAAAATTTTCCATCAGGCAATTATCATCAGATTCTTTGTATTGTGCAAAAAGGTCAGGCTATGATTTAAAGAAGAATTTTTAAAAAGAAGAAATCACCAGTGACAAAAAGTTTAAAAATTACAATGGTGCTAATACAACCAAAAGAAGGAAATGAATATACCTACTTAGATTTTAATTATCATACATAACATCTATTTAATGAAGGCTAAAAATTCACTTTTACATTCATTCTTCATGTTTTGTTAGAAAACATTAGAGCAAACATTCATCTACAACTCACACTCATTTTTAAGGAAAAAATCTTACTTGAAAGTTTCTAAAAGAATATCATAAGCAAGGTAGTATTAAAAAATAGACTCTTCAAACAGAAATTGAACCAACTCACAAGTAACTCAAAAATACTCTTAGAAATATACTCCATGTTCCTTTCGCATATACACTCAGTCATATTACTACCTTGCCCAAAAGTGTAATTCAGAATCTATAAATACTTTGGGCCTCAATTCTATTCCGCTTAAGTGACATATATGACTAGTCCAATAATATCAATGGATCTATGAAAATACTCAAGACCATGCAGGCAAATGTAAGACTAGCAGATAGATAAATGCATCTTCTGGAGACAGACGTAAACAAAGCTGTCACAAGAACACACAACTGGCCCACTTAAGAAACCCACATATTCATGATAATGCAGTCGCATGTAGGTTGCAAGCTGGGAGGTACGCACTCTACTTGGTCAGATTATGCTCAAATCTTAAATTATTTCCATTTTCTCTTCCTACATGTAGCTAACAAAGATTCACAGCATGTTTTTCTGCTGACCAGCTAGTGCTTACTAAAAATGCCACTATACAAAATGTACTAAGATGGCTGGGACAACACTGAAGTAAAAGGATCAGAACATGAAACCAGAGCTTGTAAATGTGGACAACTGTAATTAGATTTTGGATGTTTAGCTGACAAACATAAATTAACCACCATTCTGCCTGCAACTGTTCAACAGAAGTACAGCTATGCCTTTGAAACTGAATGCAATTTCCTTAAATTGCACCTATACAAATGTCCATGTACAAACATCTGAATAGGTTTTCAAGCAACACTTTGTCTTCTGTGACTTTAGACTTTTCAGCTTTAAAAAGAAAAAAAAAAAAATCACAAATACAACTTAATGCATAAAGCAAGCCAAAGACATTTTAAACTTTGCATCAATTTGCTTCAAATATAGGGTTAATTTTCTTGTAACTTAGTGTCCTGGTCTGAGTGACACAGGACTAATTTCTCTTCCAATGCCTGGGAAAACTGCTCTTTTAAAAGACAATAGCATCTGAATTTGTGAAAATATTTACTTTATAGCCAGCTATAGTATGTGGGTTTCAAGGTCTCGGTGTTTTTCAGTTTGTCAGGCGTGGGGATGAAGAGGAGCGAGCATACCTGGGCACTTGACCAAGCTGTCCAACAGGATTATTTTATACCATGAATATGACATTCAATATAAATTAGAACTTTTAGGCACTCCCGCCTAAGTCTCAAAAGCAGCAGCACCTGCACAGGGACATGTGAGCTACAAAAATATTTCAGACGAAGTCCTCAAAAACAGCATTCTGTCATCTGGAACAGCTTGAGCTGTATAAAAATTTAAGTCAGTTCCTGGCTTCTTAAGGCATCATACCACAAGAGAATATTACAACAGTAACAAAACTGTTCTGACGCCTTGTATTATGGAAAACTGTCCCACATACCACCTTCCTTAAAGATTCTTCACAGATGTTTACCAAAGACTGAAGTGATACCAAAAGAAACTTCCAACCATTTGTTTCAGAGCACAGAGAGCAATTTGTTGGACTGTTCTAAGCCATCCCTACAGTTCTGAATTCCCAAGTTACAAGACATGAATTTAAGACAACATTATATTACACAAGTATCTTGATAATATCAGCAAGACAGAGCAATGTTAAATGTTACAGACAAAATGAAAACAGTTTTTAATCTGTCACTGTGAAGGTTTTATAAAGCGATCTGTCAACTGCAGGGTGCACTTAGGAAAAAAGCTTTAAAATTATACTATGGTTATTAAGCATTGAAACAGGCTGCCCAGGTAAGTGGTTGAGGTACCATCCCTGAGAGTTTTTAAAAGACAGGCAGACATAGTGCTTAATGATATGGTTTAGTGATGGGTTTTGTCACAGTTACCTTGATGGTTGGACTAGATGACCTGAAAGGTCCCTTCCGACCTAGGCATTTCTGTAATTCTATGTACACTAAAAATAAACATTTATTTTTTTGTAGAGGAATTCTATGTAAGAAATATGTTTCCAAGCAAGCACCTCCAGAGGACAAAGGGACCGAAGTGGAAAAAGCTGGTGGCAGACTGTTGAATACATACCATCATCCTCTTTGTTTTCCAGTGGAACACTCCATGCAATTAGGTTCCTTGCTGTACGTCCCTCTTCTGCAACTATTTTCCGCACTTTGTCATGGCTATTAGAGCGTTGGAAGGAAGCCTGAAAACAAGAAATACAAGTGATGGAAAAAAAAAATATAAATTTTTGTTTTGATATATTAATTTCATCCAATATGTGCGTTCAGTACCCTAATCCAGTGGGTACTGAATTTTCCTCAAATATCCGAAACAGGTGTACTTATTCACTTTCACAACGATTTTTCTGCATGACAACCAGACTGATTCATCAACATGACATGAGAGTTACTACCCAGCCCTCAGTATGTGTACATCTACACACCACCCATTTTTAACCTCCGTTGAATTGATTGTCAGTGCTGCTAGAGCATAACAGCAGACTTCACAAATGTTTTAGTTACCTTGTGTTAATTAGAAGTAATTATTCAAGATAAAAGCTGCATGAAACCAAAATACATATGTTAGCTGACCGAAGAGAGCCTGGAGAAAGGCACAGGATTTATTGGAATTGTCTGAAAAGTATGAAAACCCCAGCTCTCTTTCACTGAGAGGACAAGAAATCAGGAAGTATTTCCTGGCAAATAAAGTTAGCTGTTATTACTAGAAAGCTACAGCTGTTCAAAGACAGAATGAGAGGCCCTGAGGATGAACTTCATTTACCTAATAAGCATATTGCTTTGCACTTGCAAAATATACCATCTCAGACCTTTAAGACTGATTAAGAAATACTTGTATCAAGTGACAAATGTCAATTAGATAAAATCTTGCCTCTTCTACAGCATACCAAGTTATTCCTCAGAAAATAATTTGAAACAAAGCCAAACTATATACTGTAATGCTAAATTTATGTACCGTGATAGCACAAAACTGCTGACCAAGCTACCTTTAAACACGGGCAAACTTAACCACAAAGAAATTACATAAATCTAAACATTATTTCGGGCACAAACAGACTGATTTTCTATAGTAAAAATCAGAAGATGCATTTTTCCTCTTTTTGTTCTTACCATCACATGACTCAAGCCTGCAACCACTTTGTTTTATAGTACTAGTACATACTTAGAAAGAAAATACAGTAAAAATTAATATAGCAGATTAGTAGCTATAATTTATTAAGTTGGTAGGAAACACAAAACAAACGAGAAACTGCTTTTACTTCAATGCTTATATAGTAGTATTTAACTTAGGTTTCTCTCATTCCAGATGTCCTCGATTGCTTGTTTCAAAGCCACAGTGTGCCATCTAGCGCTCCACTGACCTACCTAGAGATATCACCATGTAAAACAACAAAACCAAAGACAAAAAGAAGTCACTGCTGTATTGGAAAACCTAGGGAAATAAATAAAGCAAATTATATATTTTGGCCCAAAGAAAGCAAAGCAAAGCACATAAAAAAACAGGATCTGTACTACACTGGTTCTAGTCTACCCGTATTCTATATAACTAATTTCCTATTCTCACTAGGAATTTGGAGTAAGAGTGACCATTTCTGCTGAATCAAGTTTCGTTTGGCATTTTAATCCCTTGTTGCTTAACAGTACACTTTCTATCATCGGTCTAAGAGTCAAAGATCCACAAATGTCACATAACTTTTAAAAACACTTTAAACTACTGTAAAAACTCCCAATGCAAATACGTGTGGTAGTCTACATCAGAAGAGAGTCAAATAATTTTAACTTAATCACCTATGAAACATGTCTGTCTTACAAGAAGAATGTTCAGGCTACATTTTGCATTAATTTATTTTCAAATCTTCAAAAAAGACCCAAACACTCACCATAGCTGGAAGTAAAGCTAATCTATGGCATCCCCAACTGCCAAAACCAAAGTAAACAAATACATCTTTCCTCATTTACTGCATCTTTTCTTTCAAATTCTCCACCAGCAGACAGTGTTCACTCAGCATCATCTATGTAATATTTAACTATAGCTTTCCTACAGCACAAACCCACTCATTCTTGCCATACACAGAAGATTTGGAAACCATTTGAATTTTTTTTCTTCCCTATTATTTTTTATGCTGTTTTTATGCTGAAATGTTCTATTTCATCCTTCATCAGTCTTCCACGCTTACCATCCCTATTCCTTTAATCTTTTTTATCATGTTTTCCAGATCTCAGATTTCAAGTTTTCTGAATCTGAGCACTTAGGGTTTTCTCTTCCAGATTGTCTCCAACTGATTCACACATGTCTTTGAAATACAATGTCCAAAAGCAGATACAAATACTTCAGTAAAGCCTTTCTCAATGATAAACACTGTGGACAGGTTATTCACGTCTTACAGATGATATTCCCATTTAATCATCTCAAAATGATGATGGGTATTTTTTTGCAATATGATACTACCTTTTCATCACTAATGATATAACACATATGTCATAACATATCACACATAAATTAGCACAACTTATACAGTCACAGAATAACAAAGCCTGGAAGGGACCTCTGCAGGTCTAGTCCAATCCCCAAGTCTCCATCCCCTGGTCAGAGCAGACCCAACTCAAATATATAATATATCATAATAAGAGATATATAAAATACATATATATAATAGATATAAGCAGAATTTCTCTTTTGCACCTGCGACCCTCTATAATCCCAAGGTTCCTTTATGAACAACTGCTGCTAAGACAGTTGTTTTCCATCCTTATTTCTGGAGGTCATTACTCCCATGTAAGTGTAAAACTTTGCATTAGTCCACACCAAACTGACTTGTAAATTATTTTGTCTATTTTTTTTACAAGCCAGAAAAGCTTTTAAGGAAAGCAGAAGTATCTCAACATGACATCTCCAAGTACTTTATATCATGAAACTGGAGTCTGACTTAAAATTCTTGTCTCTGTAAGTTAGATGTCAGTCAAAAGAAAACAACAAACCCTTAAAGGAGGTCTTAACAGGACAGTTAGCAACAGTGAAGTGTACAGCCACAAAGAAGTGCAAACTATTGTGCCAAAGGCCATACTGCGTATCAACACGGTCTTTGCATTTGACTAGACAAGAGCAAGCTTTAATACCCTCCTTCATACGAGTGAAGTGATACCGATGCATAGGTTTTCGACAACTTCCTCAACCTGATCCCTTCCCTATTTGCTACTCCATTATCCAAAGAAGTTACCTTCTTCAAAGTGCTCTAGATACAATCATTTAGGTATGTTGCATGTTAGGTAAAAGGAGTGACTACAAATTTGTTTAGCCTTAAATAGAAGATTTTTGTTATTTAGTCTGTACTGCTTCTTTGCATGGCTATGAATATTAAAGGACCTTTTATGAGGATTCTTGATTTAATGGTGTTCATAGTATAAATATACTGCTGTAAAAAAACCCACCAATTTTATCCATTGCATTCTCGAAGACAGTTAATTCAGTTCTAACCTCAGCTACATCAAAGAACACCACCCTATTACTGTAACCAAACATTATGGTCCTACACTAGAGCACAGGTCGGATGAAAAAAGATTAAAATGGGAATCAGCTGAAACAAATGTCCTAAAGTGCGAAAAACCTATATGCTGACAGAACTGGAAATGACGCAAAACCAGAAGAAATACTCGAATTTCTTCCACAGTAAAATTCATTTTTGAAGGTTTCTCATCTTGGCATTAATAAATTAAAGTCATTCATTTTCTAGAATCAATACTTTCAGAGAAGGTACAAATGAAATGATTTATCAATGAATTCCAACATGAAAAATCAGTTTTTCTTGCAGCAGGAAAAACCCTACCCCGCTGTTACAGCAGCTGAATGTCTTACCATCGTGTTATAGCCTTCCTCCACATCAACAGGCTCACTTATTACATTTTTGGATGACCCCATTGAGTTTTCATACCTGTGTCAAAATAAATGCAATCAATTATTTTCACTTAATCCACTTTTAAAATTAATTTTAGCTTCTTAGCAGCATTTAGGTCATGGACATCAGATGAACACAGTAAGGTTTTCAGAAGATTGTTTTATTTGTAGTGTTTGCACTGCTCCTTATTAAAAGTAGCCAAAGGCCCAAGAAGAAAAAAAAAGAATAACTTACAGAAAACATAAACGTATATGTAGTAAGATAGTAAGCAGTACAAAGAATATTAAAACTTTAAAACAAGTAATTGCATGGACTGCTCTACAATAGTGAATAATAAGCAGAATAATCTTTCCTATGAGGGAGAGCCAGGCAAGTTGATTATTAGTTCAAAAAGAAAAATGAATCAGAGACATACTAAGAAATTGGTATCAGATAATTAGTGGTGAAGAAAATAAAATGGAAAACTTCTGTTCTCGTTTTAAAAAAAGATGTCATGATTCCTGTAGAAGTCAACTCTAAGAAAGTGAATACTTCAGTCCAGTTTTGAACTACAAAACCATTGCCACAAATGCAAGTGCACACGACTAAATATTTATAGGTTTATCAGAACACTGACAACGATACTGAAATAAAACTAAACCCTCAGCTTCAAGGTTGGCATAAATGCTAGCCAGCTACTGATTAGAGTGCGAACACTCTCCTGCAACAGTTCTTATTCTGAAGAACCAGACGCTAACCAGAAGTTAAAGACACTTCTAAATTATCAGAAATTAGGTAACATAACAAGATTAACCTTTCATCAGATCCAAAGTTGGATTTTGTTGGTCTTTATCAGTAACGATACTGCTTTCAGTGAGCTGTTCACTTGTTCTCATATTACATCTTGTATTCCTCACAAATGGCTGGGTTTTCTAAAAGTAAATAGCCAAAACCTATGTCAACAAACAGGCAGTTGTTAAGATTTGCACTCGTTTGTATCCTTTAAGACAACCTAGTGAGCTTATCAAAACGGAAACGTTCTGCAGTTGGTCAAAGAAGCCGAGTTCTTGAAAACAAATTAAGAGTGTGTTTCAGCATCACTTCAGACATCAGGACAGGCCCAGCATGAGGAGTCCTCAACCACTGAGCTACCTTAGAAAACCGTGGTTTTGCCCACCAATTTAACTCAGTTAGAATCAAGGTGGAATAAAAGCTCAGTACATTGACACGTATTTGGGGAAAAAACCTGAGGGGCCAAGTATTTTCCCAGTACAGGAGGGCATTTGTAAATAATTTGGAAACAAGAACCTGTATTTAGAAAAACACGTAGAGAGGGGAAACCCTACCCCTGAGCAGGCTGCACGACCTACTGTTCTCTCAGCTTTTGTAACCATGATTTTCTCTCCAACAGCAAAGGAAGGCCACCAGTTTAAACTATGAACTCTGTTAATAGCTTTTAAAATGGAAATACTTATACACCTTATAGCAGTTTTTAAGAGTTTACAGTGAATTTCCTCAGAGAGTGTTCCTGTCCCTTCCATACACAGAAGACTAGACAAGCAGAGAAATCTCCCTCAGCCTCAGCAGGTTCCTTCACAGACTCATTTCCCTGAGGTTTCCTCACAGACCCCGCTCACGACGACGGGCAGGGGTGACGCGGGAGACCCTAATTCGGAGGGGCAGGTCCCCTCCACCCGCCGGGCCGAGGCCGGGCTCCCGCGGGGCACACCCGCGGGCTGCGGAGCCCGGCCAACCTCCCCCACAGAGCGAGGCCTAACCCACCGGCCCCGCTCGCCGCCACAGGCTTCCTGTAACAACCAGCCTCACTCCTTCCCCCGGCCCCGCGCAGAGCCGGGCCGGGCCGCCCGGGAAGGCCGCGGGCCCGCAGCCGCCCGCAGGGGCAATGCCTGGGGGCTTCGCGGGGCGGAGGAGGGGGTGAGGGCTGGCCCGCCGCCATCTTGCCCCGCCGTCGCCCCGCGCCGCCCTGCCCCGCCGCCGCGCGCCCCTCCCCCGCGCCGGGACGCGCGGAGCGGCCACTCACGCTCTCCGCCGCGCTGCGCCGTCCCGCCCGCGCGCGTCCCGCCGCGGTGATGTCATCGCATCCCGCCGCCAGCGGCCGCCCGCCGCCGTGTCTGTGGGTACCGTCCCCCCCGCCCCGGCCCGGCCGGCCGCGCATGCGCCATCCGCGCCGGTGAAGGCAGTGCCCTCACCTTGACCGCCTGGCGGGGGCTGAGGTGATGGCAGTGGGTCCCTCAGCACCGAGTCCTCACCCCACCAGTGAGGAGCTGGGAAAAGCGAGAACATCGAGTGTGTGCAGCAGCTGGGCAGCAGGGCGGGGGAGGGGATTCTGCCTCTCTGCTCCACGCTGGGGAGACCCCCCTGCAGTGCTGCCTCCAGCTCTGGGGACACCAACAGCAGAAGGACATGGACCTACTGGAGCGGGGCCAGAGGAGGCCACAGAGATGCTGTGAGGACAGGCTGAGAGAGTTGGGGGTGTTCAGCCTGGAGAAGAGAAGGCTCTGGGGAGACCTTAGAGCCCCTTCCAGTCCCTAAAGGGGGCCTACAAGAAAGCTGGAGAGGGACTTTTTACAAGGGCATGTAGCAATAGGACAAGGGGTAATGGCTTCAAACTGGAAGAAGGCAGATTTAGATTAGACATCAGGAAGAAATTTTTCTGAGTGCGGTGAGCCCCTGGCCCAGGTTGCCCAGGGAAGCTGTGGCTGCCCCATCCCTGGAGGTGTTCAAGGCCAGGCTGGATGGGGCTTTGAGCAGCCTGGTCTGGTGGGAGGTGTCCCTGCCCAGGGCAGGGGGTTGGAAGTAGATGATCGTTACGGTCCCTTCCAATCTAAACCATTCTATGATTCTATGAAAACGGGACCTAATCCTGGTGTTTAACACTGGTGAGGTGTGAGCAAGGGTGCTGCCTCTAGCTTGGGCACCATACTTGGAGAAAGATGGGGCTCACGTGGAGAGGCCAGTCCTTTTCTGAGGCCAGGATCTGAGGCCTGGAAAACATGACTTGTGAGGAAATATTGGACAACTTGAATCTATTCAGCCAAAAGAGAAGACAAAAGGGGATGTGAAAGGAGTGTTCAAGCATGTAAAAGCATGGTTGTGAAGAGAAAGAAAATAATCCATTTTGCCCACTGTGACAGGAATGATGAGAAGTAAGAGGCCTAAATTGCAACCAGGACAATTTAGGTTGCTGTCTCTAAAACATTAATACAAAGATTGGAATTGATGGCTTGGGAGGTTATACATGCTTCAGTTGAAGTCTCCAGGAACAGCAGCGCAAACATCTCTCAGAAATGGCACGTATACTTCACTCCATCTCAGCCCAGAAAGCTGAGCCAGGTGGCCCCTGAAGGTCCCATCCAAATCCTTTACACTGACATTGTTCAATAACGAGCTTGTTGATTATTTATCAGGCAGTTGTCTCAGTTTTCACAACTGCCTCTTTGGTCTGTGGCTGAGCTGAGCACCGTGGCACTGGGCCTTGCATCAAATCCTCCTATTCTGGTTCAATGCCACATCGGATACCACATCAGAAGAGTGTCATTTTATAACCTATTTCCTCAGATATTAATAACTGCACTAAATGCAAAGAAGTAGAAAAACAGGTCTGTAATGTCTGCAGAGTCTAAAATACTTCAGGATGCTTTGTGCAAGGTGTTACGAAGCAATTAATTAGAATACTCAGAAAGTCATATTTGGGTACTAGTAAAGCAAATTACTGCCATTTTGAAATCCAAACAGAGTATTTGAACCTGATTATCTTAATAAGTAAATTGTTGCTCAATTTTTTCCCTTACTTAAATCCACATGCCAAAATCCAACAACTTTATGGAAGAAGGAAGAATAATCATTGCATGCAGGTCTTTGATGCACTTAACTGTCTGGTATGCAGCTTAAAAAGTTTGCATGCGATAAAAACAATTAGGAGAATATGTCAAAATGGAAGCCTATCTAAATAAAGCTACTGTAAATCCATTCATTCTGAAAGTGTATAAAGCACATGAAAATTAAGGCTTATTCAAGTTGTGCAGTGATTTATAAAACTAAAAGGTAGAAATGTCAAGAAATTATAGTAGACACCAGGCAGAAAACTTCACTCACTAGGAATACCTGTTAAGAAACTGCTGTGTATGTTGCTGGACAACTGCTCTCCTGCTGACAGTTTAACAGGAAGAGATTTACATTTGCAGCTCTCATAGAGAAGTCATGTGTTGAACATGACCTTCTAACATTCATTCCTTTGTGACTGAAAGAACAGCTCCAAGCAGATTTGTGAAAGACTTTATGCAATTTGGCTTGAGGGAAGGCGGGGTGTGGAAAACTCAGAAAGTTCAGCACATAAAAAATCTTTTACATAGCATGACTTGTATTCTTATTTAAAAATAGCTTCACTGATACTCTCTTTTTACTTAGAAGTTGCAATAATGATGCATTTGCTAGGCGCTTGGTTAAATATATTGAGGAAACATGAGAGCCTCTCACTTTTTTCTTTTTTCCCTGCATCCGTACCAGAATGATCTTGAATTCTATTGTATGACTGATTAGCTGCGTGCTGGGAAGTGACTGGATTGTATTTTGACACAGGCTAACGACCAAGAGAATAATATGATTTCCTATGCTTTCCCTCTTGCTGAGCTTCAGATTTTCTTCGTAATGTATAGGATATAATGACTTTTTGGTTTTGCTTGCTCTATTGTTCCAGTTATTTGTATTTCCTCCTCCTCTTCAGTCATGTTGGCACATGAACGTATTGTTAATAAACTTGCTCTTTGCACATCTACGTTGAATTTGTTATTTGGAGGCTCTTAACAGTTATTTAGACACTGAAATGTATAATCTGATACACTTGTCAACCCTTGAGATATGCAGCAAAGAGGTTTTTTGGGGTGTTAGTAATGTGTTAGAGAAGACAAAGCATCTTTGATACTATTTCAGAAACCAATCAAATCTCATTTCTATTTTGATTGCTTACAGGATTTGCTTTGTCTACACACGCCACAAGTAGCATGACTTAATTCACGTTTTGTACATGTGATTTATATAAATACTGATGGGAAATTTGACATTTAAACCAATAAAAGGTATTAGACTTAACTCACTGATTTTTAATAGACATTTTTTATATGGGCAGGAAATTGCAATAACGCATTTACTGATTTATTGCAATATTTTACTCTCAGATCTTCAAAATGAATTGTCGCAGCTCTTCACAGTTAATAGAATTTGAGGTTAACCGGGGAGCAGCGCATCGCTACCGCCACAGAAGAGGCAGGAGAGCACAGCTGACAACCGCCATTAATTGAAGGCTCGGCTTAAACCTGGCAACAGTTGCGTTTCTGGAGACCCAGGTAGGCTAATCTCGCTTCTTTCTGTTTAAAAGAGGAGTTCCTGAAATACACTAATATTGATAGTTAAAATAACAAATCTAACAGTGGCCTTACGTAAATCTCAATTAATCCAGCAAAAATTATTAATTTGACCTGAGTGGGCTCGGGATCAGATCAATCCCAGTTTCATGTGACAGCTCTTAGGAATGGCATTCCTGGGGAGGGCCCCTGCTCATTTTCTCCACGTATTTTTAGTTTGAGTGGTCAATGAGGCTGAATTTCTTTTATTTTTAGTTTGTCTGAGTGGTCAATTTATTTTACAGCATTCTTTTCTATTATCTGTGTTGAACAGTTGTGAAAATCTGTAGCCTTGTGACCTTGTTAACTCTTATAACACGTTGTTTAACTTTGTGTTAGAAGGGGGTTTTCTGTGCAAGTTGGGTCCTCAAGCAAGAGAAACGTTGGGGTTTTTCCGCTATAACACTTTTACCCTGCTCGTTTCCTGGTAATCTGCCCTCACGCCAGGGTTCGCTGATGCTTGTCTGAAGTTCTGCCTGCGCTCACGTCAGTCTGATGCTGAAAAGTTGGAGAATTACCGTATTTCTCGATGGTATTTGGAATCTTCCACTGATAGAGCACAAAGGATTGGGAAAGAGGAGGATAAAGTTTCTTGTCCCCAACCAGCCGCAGGGCGCGGGTGTGTGGGTTGGCCCAGGGGGTTACCCCACAGCCCTCGCCGCCCCGCGCCCTCCCGCCACCTCGGCGGGCCCGACCCTCCGCGCAGGCGGGGCCCCCGAGCCCCCTCCGCCGCCCGGCCCGCCCCCCGCAGCCCCTTTCCCCGCCCCTCGCCGCCGGTCCCCTCCGCGGCGGGCGAGATGCGGCGGCTGCTGGCGCTGGGCCTGGCGCTGGGCCTGGCCCTGGCCCTGGCGCAGGGCGAGCACCGCGCCGAGTACGACCGGGAGGCGCTGCTCGGCGGACAGGTGGGAGCGGGGCCGCCCGGGCCGGGGAGGGAAGGCTGCCGGGGGCGGCGGGTTTGACGCTGGGTTGGCTCTTCCGCAGGAGGAGGCGGAGGAGTACGCGCGGCTCAGCCCGGAAGAGCAGCAGCGGCGGCTGAGGGCCATCGTGAGGAAGATCGACTCGGACGGCGACGGCCTCCTCGCCAAGGGTAACGGCGGGCGGCCGCCGAGCTGGTAGCGCCGGGTGGGGAGGGCGTTCACCGGGCGGGGACCGGGACCGGGACCGGGACCGGTGCCGTCGGGGAAGGAAAAAGATGGGCTCTCCCCGTGCCACAGCCGGTGGGTCGTACGCTGTGGAGAATCTCCATGGAAAACACAACCACCCTCTTGCACGGTGCGTCAGGAACACCAACAGACTTTATAGAGAGGATATCCCAGTCCATAAGGCTCCGGTTTTATGTGGTGGAAGAAGTGAGGGCCGTCAGGAACACGCAAGGAGTGAGGTAATGTGGGTCAGAGCAATACTCCGTTGCAAGTACCAGCTTTGCTCCTTGCACATCTGAACCCGCTTCGATTCTGTGTTTGGAATCTTGTTTGTGCCACTCAGGCAGCAAGTTCAAGAGGCAAAGAATTTACACTCCAGCCCTAACGCTACGTACATGTGCTTCAATACCTGCTGACACTAAGTGACACAGAGGGACCATACATTGATTTCATCACAATATAGTATCAAATGTCTCTTCCCAGAAAGATTTTTATCAAACTTGTGAACTCCACGGTAAACTCATGCCCTTCCTTTCAGTACATCATCATGACACTTCTTAATTTTTAAGTTCGTTACAAAAATGTATTTTTGTTGTTCTGCTGTGATCTTGACAAAAAATCAGAAGCCTCTCTCACGCACCCTTACACAGAGCAAGTAGAATCTTTGTTCAAATGCCAGAACGGTGATATTCATTAACATGATATTAAACATGCAAGAAGCTTTCTAGGTGAGAGGACAAAATCTGGTTTTAAAGACAAGATCAACTGTATCTCTTGAACGTCTTTCACTTTATATACCTGAAGTAATCAACTGCACACTTGCCTGCCTCTGACTGTGTAGAGGTGAGACAGTATGTAGCTTTGGTGGGATGGGTAATCCCGGTAATAAACAAGAGGCAGCTCACCACGTGAAGGCCATAAGGTCTATTTTAAAGTGTAGAAATTCCACCTGTACTCCCGTATTGCGTCTGGTTCTTAGTCTAAAGGAAACTTGCCTCCCCCTCACTTCCCAAAGGAAAACTCACAGTGGAATGTGTTTTTACACTAAGAAACTTATGGTATCGAAGCTTTTTCAGCTCAGTTATTTCTCAGTGTATTGCAGAACACTCTTTTGAGAACTTTTTCTTTATTAGTGGTGCCTCCATTTGGAGGCTAACAGTGAGAGAAGATGTGATATATTAATGCCACTTTTCTAATGTCAGAGAGTTAAGCATTTCTGATGAATGGCACTGGACATTATGTGCTCAGATGTTTGTGCCTTAAATGCTGGGAAATAAACCATGCTATAAATTATAACTCCATCTTTAAGAAGTCATGGTGCAGTTTCTTGTAAGGCAATGCTGGTTTTGTGCACAAGCCTCAGTGGTTACAAAACACGGCGTGCGTGCCTCCTCATGTTCCATCAATTCACAGAATCTGTTATGAAGTTGGTTCCTTTGGTAACACAAATTCAGTACTCAAAATATATTTTTAAAAATCTCTTGCCTGCTTTTCAAAGATCTTTCAGTAAACCTAGTAAAGTTGTATTGACACTTCTGCCAAGAAGGATAGAACAAGATACTTTAGTGTTTAAAAAATGTTGTAAGACTTCTCTACACCAAAGTAGTAATTTCTATAGGATTTTTTTGTTAGTCATTGTGACTCTTCAGAGCAGGATTTCAGTTGCGTTGATTTAGCGGTATGATTTTGCAATGCAGAGGAAGTTGTCTTCCCCTCCCGGGCATCTGAAAATGACTGGATGATACTGAGAGAATATGTTCTCCCAGTCTTCTTTAAATGAATTGACTTTAATGTATTTGTGTTAATTCATCTGTATATTAAGTTTTATTTCTTTTAGCTATGTTCCTATAAAAACTAGTAGCTTAAAAGCATTTCCAAAATATATAAGGCTTGATTTCAGCCCCAAGTAAAGGGAAGGTACCTGTTTGGGTAATTAAGGCAATGGCAGTGAATTTAGCTTTATTTCAGTTTGTGAATTTTTCAAAAGAAAGCAAAAACTGATGGGAACAATGTTTTTTAGGTACAAAGTTAAGTTTAGAGTTGTCTGTCTAAACCATATTCAGCATCATTTTCGTAAAGCTCTGAAGGGAAAAAAAAAAAAAGTGAAAGGATCGTACTGTGTTGGTTGGCTTCAGATTTGAAAAGCCGTGGCCACATAATCATTTCAAGCTGACATACATGTCAGCAACAACCAGAAGGGGCAAGCTTCTTACTTCCATTGTTCAGGTCCCAGTGAGCAAAATAAGGGTACTTTCTCAGCTGAAAACTAAGAATCTTCCTTCTTACGGGGTAAGTTTTTATTGATCCAGTGTGCTGTGCAGCTGTATGAACACTACCTGGAATCATTTTTTCCTACCACTTTCCATGTGTATTAGAGAGGGACGCATCACACTTTTTCTGGCATCACCAATATAAATGAGATTAAAGTAACCATGTAACTCTAGCCTAAGGGTATCAATGAGGAAATGGTACTACGGAAGAAAACCTGAAGGCTGTAGCTGTGATCTGTTCTCTCATTCAGTTAAATTTAAAAAAACCATAGGATAGAGGAAACAGATTGTTTTGCTTTAACTAACTTCTTGCCTATATACTTACATCTGAATTGCAGACTGTATTCCAGGCTGAAAAGATCTGTGGTGTCTTTACAGTTTTTATAGTGCAGATGATTCTGATTTTTTTTCTTTTATTATTTTTTTAATGATTTTCACAGATGAGCTGAGTTCCTGGATACAGCAATCTTTTAAACATTATGTTACGCAAGAAGCTAAGCAACACTTCAATGACTATGACAGAGATGGTGATGGATTAGTGTCTTGGAAGGAGTATAATATGCAAATGTATGATCGTGTAATTGATTTTGATGAGAACACTGTCCTGGAGGATCAAGAAGAAGAATCATTTCGACAGGTAAAATGTTTCAGCATCAGTTTCTGTAAGCTGTTGGCAAAAGGCAGCAATGTTTGTTTATTGTGACAGAAGAAGATGGGTAGAGAAACCCTAGCAGCTGGCACATGTTTTAACGCTTTCATCTATCTGAGATAGGGGAGTAATTAAAGGAAAGTAATGGTATATTAAAACTGCTACCATCAAAACAAAGGCAGAATGAAATCGTATCTCCCGAGTATATTTTGCTAGCTGAGTGGAATATAAGTCTATTGACAGACTTATCGCAGAGCATGGTCCCTTGTTTTAAGATGATGGTCTTAAAACAAGACTGCAATCTACTAGATTAGGTCTGTAGCCTAACCAGTGTCCTGCCTTCAGCAGGGGCCAGTACCACTGGTGTTGGAGGTAAAGGAAACCCTGGTACTCTTTAACCCCCTTTATTGCACTGTTGTATCCACTTTTTCAGTTATTTCAGTGTGGGGTATCAATAATTGCCTGCGTTAACATTTTCTATCCATTAGAGACTCAGAGAAAGAATAGCAATTCAGACATTTTTAGCAATCAGAATGCAACTCTGATAGCTAAAACTGGATGTATAAGCAACAGAAATTATGGATAAATTGCATGTATGAAAGCAGGTATTTAAGAGAGGAAAGGAAGGGCGAGAGAGCCAAGGAGGGAAGGTTCACCAAGAATCACCACACAGCTTGTTTCCTTTCAAGTTACACATTTATAAGTACATGTAAATACTTCCCCAAAAGAGAATAAGTGATTTTTTTTTTTAGAATATTCTGGCCTGAGGAATTTTTTTTTTCTGTGAGGATTTCTTTGTCTGCTTTTAGTAAAGTAGTAGTAGCTAATATAGGATGTTGGCAGAAGTGAAGCTAAAATAGGCAACGGGCAGGGGATTTTACGCACAGAAGAAACAAACTGTAAAGCTTTGGAGGTCACTTAACTGAACAATTATATAGCTTTAAAATACAAAAAGACTTTAAATGAAACTACCAGTCAAAATATTGATCCCGTGTTTGAGATATTGCCATCATAGATATATACGCTGAGCTAGAACTACTCATTTATGTTATGCTTTGTTTGACTGCTTGCTAGGGTTTCTTGCTTGCTGACTTCTTCAACATATATTGTAAAAAGCAAAATTAGCAGCATTGTACAAGCATCGTATGCCAGCCATCTTCAGCGTTTTCCTTACTTTTGGAAATTAGTGATCCCGCTCTAATCAACGTGGAAGAGTTAGACTATGGTATTGATTTAGAATTGACATCAAGTAAACATAGGAATTTACCAGAAGGTGGCAGCCTTGTTCATCACTTCTCAAAAAAACACTGACAAACAGGCTTTTTCCCTCAATAGTTCATGTTGCAGTCTAGTACTTTCTGTAGTCAGTCCTTCTGAATTGCCTTCCTGTTTAAATTCCTGGCTAAGGTCAGCTTTTCTTTAAAATTACATTTAATTATTTTGCAGAATAGTTAGGATCTTAAATTATATTTTATTTGTTGCGTGTTATGCTCTGCATTAATCAGGTTAGCCTAATTTTGAGAGAATATCCCGTCAAATAAACGGGATATAAACTAAGAAGTACAATTTCAAATGGTTATTTTAAAAGAATTTGTGATCTCTGGTTTGCTGGCTGTTCCCTTCTCCAGATCATAGTCACAGTGATAGCACAACACACTCAATCATGGGATTGCAAAATTTTTATATCTCCTGTCAAATGCAGTGTCTACTCACATGCAGTGAGTACAGATCAGTTATCAATGGTGCGCGTCTTTATTTTGTCTAAAGAGACTGTAAAAAATGAAAGAAAAAAACCCCAAAAATTTTTGCACATTTGTGGTGCAGAAACAAGTGCAAGACATTCAGAAATAAGAACTCGCCTGCTTACTGTGGATATTCTTTATTTTTAAAAGGCATGTTGATATTTATGCTTAAAACAGGTTAGATAAGTGACTTTGCTTTGAAATATGTCCAGGTGTAATGGACAACAGTCTTGTGTTAAAGGAAACTGTCTAATCTTTCAGCTCTTAAAATGGCTTCAGAAAAGACATTTTACATATATGATATTTCAAGACTGTCTTTGAACTACAAACAGTCCTTGATATAAATGAGATTTAGATCCAGAAGGTTAAATGGCCTGAAAATGTTAATTTTGGAATTTGCAATGGCTACTATTAATTATAATCATTGTACTCCACTAGGTTAGTGTGGGAATTGGTGACTTTTAGAAGAGGAAGCATGTATAAAGACAAGAATTCTTGGTCTTTTCATTATCTCCCTTTTGTGTTTTTGAAGCCTTGGCTAAGAGCGTGTTTTAAATGTATCCTTAAATTGGAAAAAAAGGAAGTTTTTATGCAATTCTTAGAATAAAACTACCTCAATTAAAAGTGCTGTTCTCATTGCTCTGGATGAGCTCTTTTTAGTGAAAATATAACATCAGTGTAATATGAGTAGGTAAAGTGAAACAATTAACATTCTAATGAGCTTGCAGCCAGCTACTATAATGTTGTTTTTCCTTTTCATTAAGTGCTCTAACTAAATCTATTTTCTAAGCTTCATTTAAAGGAGAAAAAACGTTTTGAAAAAGCTAATAGAGATGATGTTCCTGATCTAAACGTGGATGAATTTGTTGCTTTTGAACATCCGGAAGAAGTGGAGTATATGACGGTAAGACTTAGGAGGGTATCTTTAGCAGCTTGTGTATGTAGATGCAGCATCTTTTTAATGCATGTGCATTAACATGCAAGCACAGGAAGTGTGCCTTTGAGCAGTTATGTGTACTGCTTTTACAGACCAAATTAAAAATTAGGTAATGTGTTGTGGATCCTGTGCTGGAGGTCAGGAGCTGGAGCAGTAGTTCAGTGCTTTTCTTCGAAATCTCTTTCAAGAACTAGTATTGCACAACTATCCCAAACTTTTGGGATTGGGCTGACATAGCTACCTCTAAACTGGTTGGAAATACATCAGTGAGATTTTAGCTTGAAGAAGTTTCATGCGTAGTTCAGAGTTCAGTTCTGGTTAGGGGGACTTAAAGGAAAGATTTTTTTGCACAGGAAAAGGTCAAGTGCTGGTTACTCTCACTTTGCTTAAAGAGTCACTTTTCTGGCCAAAAAAGAGCATTCAGTTCTATCTGAAGCTTTAATATTGACTGTACTGTGCTCAGAGTTTGGGGGGTTGTTATTTCAGCCAGGAGCACTTTGTCGTTGGCCATCTGTCTCGTCACTGCTGTGACTGTTGGTGTCATTCCAGCTCAGTACCGACAGTTGACCCCAGTTAGAAGTACATTGCTGGTTTTCTGCAGTAGAGCCTGCAGTTTTGGCTGTCTGCTGCTGCAGAGCCAACTGCCAAGGGGAGCGCTATGCAAACAGCCTCTGTTTGTGCTGACATAACTGTTGATGATGGACAAACAAGACTACACAAATAGGGACCCTTGCTTCACTGGGAAACACAGGCCCAAAAGACCAACCAGTTTTCCTAACAATTTCATAAAGTTGCAAAAATGCAAATTAGTGAATACATCACATGAAAAAAGAAAAGTGAAATGAGATGATGCAGCTTTGTACAAATGCATGTTTTGCAGCTATTTGTGTAGTTCTGAATTATGGTGAAGGATTCACCTTTCAGATTTGGTTTTCATGAAACCTGACATGCTAAACTCTTAAAACAGATGTTTTGTTGCACAGGAACCACTAGCACTAGTCTGCCTAAAACAGAAAAGCAGATTTGAAATGAGTGAGTCTTTACTTTAAAGAGTATCTCATTGGTCTGAAATGATTTATTGCTGTTTCTCTTGATTACGAGTTCCTAATTTTTCACAAATTGATATTTTGCTTTTTGTATGTATGCAAAAGGACTTTGTCATTCAGGAGGCTTTAGAAGAACATGATAAAGATGGTGATGGATTTGTTAGCCTGGAAGAATTCCTTGGTGATTACAGAAGAGACCCAAGTAAGGAAAAAGGGTGGGGGCATAAGAGAAGGAACGGAACAAAAGCTTTTGGAATGGTGTGAATTTTATGTACCTCTGTTTTCAGCTTTTTACACCTCCGCATACAGGTTCTGAGTAGCATTATCCCGTCTTTTAGAGTCATTCAGTTTCCTGGTACTGGGCGTAGTAGGTCATTATTTCAGTCTGCCCTATATGTATTTGGCAGTAGTTTGTGTGGAGCCCATTCCACTGTTTCCTTGCAAGTTACTTCTTGTTTTCCTAAAGACTGAAGCATATTCCTCATCGCTAGGTATGCAGCTGAAATAAGATGCAGTTTTGCTAACTGAACACATCTGTGAAATCAGCCAACATGAATGTAAGGTTAAGCTTTCCTGGTCTTTATCAGCTTAAGGCGGCAGCTGTCAGCCTTGCTTTAGAAGGATTGAAGCTGTGTGTGTTTAAAAGAGGTGGAGGGGAAGTGTAAGGAGTCTGCTCACTGTACTAGATATCAAAATCCGATATGCTTTCACCCTTTGGTTTTTTTTTCTCCACTCTTGCCCTTCCTTAAATGTGCTGTGTTCCTTCTTTAAAAGAAAAAGCACACTCACCTGATGTTTATCAGTGCTTTTCTCTAGCTATGTTGCAAATAGATAAATATTTTGTACGCTGTATTTGATTTGCTACAAGATAAAGTCTGCTTGGTCCTAAGGAGTGCTAATTCTTAAGTGCGGACTGGCACCCAAGCTGGGAAAAATGTTTAAGCCACATGAGGATATGGAGAAATAGAGGAATAGTCAGTTTTTCTTCACTCCAGTCAACCACCTGGAATTTCACCTTTTATAACCATCTTTGTTTGCCAGAGCCAGTAAAATCACTAGATCTCTGATGCAATACAGGGTTCTTTATCTTTTTCCTGCTCTGACTTGAAAAAAAGCTTTTCCAAGGCAGTCTATCCGAAAGGTGTTGATGTTGACTGATATTGACTGATGTTGCTAGGGTCATTGCAGTAATAGAGAAGATAACAGCTTTGTCATTAAAACTTTTTAGCAAGAATTCAGAATCAGCTATAATTGTAGAAACTACTTCGGCTTTTCTCCAAATGGCCATCTCTTCTGCAGACAGTGTTCCTGCAGCACACTTGAAAATGACTAATAGTGGCTCTGGTTTCATAATTGTCTAGTTGTTTTGGGCAACAGCGTATGGTGAATTATGACATTAAAGGGTAATTTACTTGTAAACTAGATATTAGGAAGGAAGGAAGGAGAGGGATCTCACTCCTGTTCTTTTATAATAGAAACCTAATTATTTTTAAACTGTTACTTATCTGCTTGTGATGCCATCTACTTTTGATTTCCATTAGATTTAGGAAGTTTTAATATCTGTTCATACTTGTCTGCAATGTTTATCAGTATAATGAATTGCTTCTAAATTTCTTGAAGAGTTAGAGACAAGTTTAAGATTGCTAGCTAGGTTGCAGGATGCCAGTGCATAGGGTAAGTAAAAATCAAGTATGCAAATAAACAAATAAATAAAACCAGTAAATGTAATTGCTTTGGATATATTCCAGGTGTTTTAGGAGAAAAAATAATAGAGAGTAAACTAATGTGAAAGCCTGCAGTGTTGGCCGGAGTCTCTTGAGCTTGCGCTAATCAAGAGCTTTGCCCTCTCTGTTTTCTGTCACAGATGGACCTTCCTTCATGTTAAAGCAGAGAAACAGACAGTAGAACGTTACCAAAAACTTCGTATGGCCCTAGAATGTCATAATCCCATATACTGCAAAACATTAGTTATCTACCTACTTTTTTGGGATATTAAAATAAACAGTTCAGTTGATGGTAACCCTTGACTTTAATGTCTGCTTAGTTCAACTGTAAATTTACAATCTTAATATTACCTTGGCTTTAAATTCTGTTTTAATCTATACAAGTATTTTTTTCATATGTAGACAGATGCATTTATTTAATCTATTGGGACTAGTCTGTCCCACTTTTGTTTGCCTTTGTTTAGTGAAATCACTTTTATGATATACTTTATGAGATTAAGTGAATTTGCTTAGGAGAAAAGGTGGAAACATCTGCTTTAAGGTAAGGAGTGACTGTAACTTGACAAATGTGTCTTACTAGCTGCAAGGGAAGATCCAGAGTGGATACTCGTTGAGAAGGATCGGTTTGTGAATGACTATGACAAGGATAATGATGGAAAACTCAACCCTCAAGAGCTGTTGTCTTGGATAGTACCTAATAATCAGGGTATTGCACAAGAGGAGGTATGTATTTTGACTGCTGTTTAGATTTTAAATAATGCAGTAGAATTTTGAAGGTATCGCAACAAAATGATAGGTGCATTCAGATTTATCATGTCTTAGTAGCTGAAAAAATAATGCTTAGTAAATCTTTCCATATATTCTTAACCTTTTTTCAGTTTGACAAAGAATGCAGGTCTTCTAACTGCATTAGGGAAATTTGAAGTTCTGATTAATTGTATGAATGTTTGTAAATTAACACAGCGCTTTTCTACATGTTTAAATAGCTTATCTGGTTTGACTTAAGGGTATAGCATTTTCATCAGTTATTTTTCAGTTATTGTAGGTAAATCTAATGAGATATACTACTAAAAGAAGCTGTTAGATACAGCATAATTTTGAAAACAAAAATAAATCATGATTCTTCTAACTGGATAAATCACCATAATTTGTAGAACTAAAAACTTGTCTTTTCATAAGTACAAGAAAATGGAAGCATTCCGTGATTCAACATGCTATAATGCAAACTTTGGTGAAGATAATTAAAATGGTTTCATCGAGGATAGAATGCCGTAATAGGTTTAAGTGGGTTCTCGTTTTAGCTGTCTTTATTTTTTTGTAGCAGGCAGTAGAAGCACTGAGTGTTACAGAACAACCTATTTTAATAAGCAGACTTTACAGTCGCTCACTGTAGAGAGGATTTCTGCCTTTCCAACAGCAGCTTTTTATCTTAATCTGTCCAAGTCTCTTTCCTTTGCACTGGAGGATTTTGGTGTTGAGAGTGGCAGGAACAACAGGTCTTCCCGTGTCTCCATAATTCCTGGTAAAGATAGGAGGCGCTTTGTGTCCAACAGCAATAGCCCATCTGCTGTGTTGGGCCAACTCATTACTGAGGTCCCACCTCATCCTTTTTCATCTCTGCTGGTGACAGAAAAAGTATCGTGGCCAGCACGCAGCACCGGCCGCTCACGTATCTAACCTTGTAGGAAGCTGAGCTGCTAAGTTGCTCTAGTAGTATTTTTGTAAATGTGTATCTGTAAGGGCTTTGCACAGACTTTTTTTAACATCTGACACTCGAGGGTGGTTGGTTCTTTCACAGAAACAGCACTGCTCTAACTGACGTGAATTCCGTACGGTGTCGAGTGTATCCACACCTGTGTTGGTTTGCTTGGTTGGCTGGGGTTTTTTTAGCAGTTCTTCGCTATTCATTTAAATTTTAGCTTACAGGAAGGCCATGCTGTAGTTCTGAAAGAAATCGGGTTTTTTATTTGTTTCTCTAATGTGCTGGTTTTTTATTCAGTTAATATAAGGGCTTAGCAAAGTCATCAATCCTAAAGAGACTGACTTAAGTCATCAACTACTGTTTGAAAGCTGAATGTTGCAGTTTCATTTTGGCATTGCAAAATGACTTGAGAAACCTGCTAGCTAAATAACATAAAAGTAGAAAAATTACTATACATTCCGTCTCCAGGAATTTTTACCAAGATGTTTGTCTGAATAATCTTTTAGCTTTTGCCATGCAGAGTGCTTTTAAAATCTGCTTGGCTGACATTAGTCCGTGTTATTTTCTTCAGTCCTTTTTGGTGAGGTAGTCAGCTTAAATGTAAGTAATATTTAATTTAAAAAAAAAAAAGTCAGTAAGCAGTTATGTTAAGCCAAACCAATCAGAAAACGTAGGAACAGAAGGATTCTCTAGATCACTGTATTTGTATATGTTTAGCAAATAAAAACCATGTAATATTGGGACTCCTCTATTTCTTTTTGTTTGTTTGTTTTAATATGATGGAAAAGTGAGTCTCCACAGGTTCAGGAAATAAAAAATGGTTTAGCACGGTAGACACCTCCAGAGTTGAATGCAAGAGTGCCTACCACTTATCCTGAGAGCTGTAAACACTGTTTATCTTGTCAGACAGAGGGTAAATATGTGACTGAAACAACTGGTGTGCACTTCTGAAAGAGGATGCTCAACTTGAAGGCTGTATTGGCTCAAATCGTAGTTGAGGTCTCACGCATCAAGGACTGGCTGTTGTAGGTGTCATTCAGTGGCTGCATGTCCTGAGGGGCCCTCTGAAAACACAGGGTTTCTGGATGATGTGCTGAGCTTGCATCTTCTGCACATGATATGCTAAAGACAGGTACTGCACTCACCTGTGGATTTCAAGGACCATGGGTGCTTCCAGGAAGGCGATTAATCTCTGCTGGCTTAATACTGTCTTCCACCCTCAAAGTAAAGCTATGGGTTTGACATTGATTTGTTGCTTTAGAATTGATAGCAAGGGTAGAGATTTGCTATTACGATTTTGCCACCAAATAAAAGAGGCAAAGGGAAACAAACGGAGGAAAGAAAGGCTCTGTTCTGAATGTATAATCTCGGCTAGCTTGTTACAAATAATGGTGCTGTGGCAGGGCTCTGACAAAGCCATTCCAAAAGCATTATTTATAAGTGCTCTTATCTATTAACTGTGCATGTGGTCTTCCATTTATTTTAAAGGCTCTTCACCTTATTGAAGAAATGGATTTGAATGATGATAAAAAGCTTTCTGAAGCAGAAATTCTTAAGAACCAGGATTTGTTTCTTAACAGTGAAGCAACGGATTATGGTAGGCAGCTTCATGATGAACGTTTCTACCATGAAGAACTTTAGATTATTTATTTTGTAATCTGTTTTTCTTCCCTTTCTTTCATTTGGAGCTTTTGTTAAAAGCACCCATCAGCTGTGTTGCAAGTTTTATGCTGTAATTACAGTACACTAATGTTTGTGTAAATAATTTGCATTCAAAATTTAATTGCCATCCTGCAGACTTCTTTGGGCCTCCTCTAGCCTTCAAAATTAATCTTAAGTACTTACCTCCAAAATTATATAGTGTTGGGAAATAAATTACTTCAGGGGTAGTACGGTATTGTGAAGAGTTGTTCTACTGTACTTGAAGAAAATGGAAAATCTAAGTGATTCTGAAAGAATGCAAAATGTAGTAACTGAGAGACTACTATTTTTTCTAATCAGTTTAATTAGGGTGGGGAGTGGGGAAGATGGGGGGATGTTTAGGGTCATTATTAACTGTGTTTTATTTAATACGTTTGGAGAAACACTTAGATTAATGCCTCAATTGTTTAAGAGGTTTCTACTTAATTTTAAATGGTTTCTATACTGTGTTTTATTGTATCATAAAACTTGGTATTTTTACATCTATAGACAATACTTGTTTTTAATGTACAATACTACAGCATTAGCAATACAATGGTATTTTGCAGTGCTAAGACCCTCTTCATTTGTTGAATTAAAACTTAAAATATTCTGTCTTTCAGTGTTTTGTCCATTTATTGCTTACTGTGGGTCACCCGTAGCAACTCCTTGAAATAAGAACAATGTACACAATGTACAGAATTGTATTGGTTGGTAGTGGGGGGACTACAGGGGTAGCTTCTGTGAGAAGCTGCTAGAAGCTTCCCCCATGCTAGAAACTGTCCCATTGTGTGATTATTTGAAATAGTCCGAAAGGTTAAAGGCACAACAGATTCAATTTAGGAAGGTACCTGTATTCGTATTTTATGTCCTAGAAGGTCACAGAAATTAGCTGAGTATTCTAAACACAGAGAAAGCCTTGCAGAATAGATTGTGTGGACTGTGTTAGGGTTGGTTTTAATTCCTAGATAACGAACTCCTGCAACGCTCTTGCAGTGTTCTCCTCAACCAATATTTTCCTTCCTCCCAACTCTCTTTTATTGAGTAAAAGCAACTAGTTCTGCCTTGCTTTTTTCCCAATATACCACCTCGTAATTATTCTCAGAACAAACAGGAACTGCCTTTTGACGGAAGTGTTGAAGTCTCACCATTAGAAGGCTAGCAATTTTGATTCAGAACAAAACTACATACTTTTACTGTATCTTTTTTTTTAGATACTATAGTGATAGAAATTCAAAATGCTTTTTCAGTTTTAGTGGTTGGGTTTTTTTCTATCCATATTTGTTTATTTTAGCTCCCTGGGAATGTGAGTACAAGTATTGCCATGTTGGTGGTGGGATCTGATTTAAAAAAAAAAAAAAAAAGTCTAATTAAATCCAGTATGTCCAGGAATATTTAAACAAAAAGTTGCTGTCATCTTAGTTGGTTTGAAATATACCCCAGATTTCCCACGTGTTGTTGTTATTTATGTCATTTTAAAGCAAGTCTTACTGACAGATTCAACTGCATACTCAGTAGTAAAAATGTTGTTACCAACTTGAAAATTCAGCTTGCAAAATAGGAGAAGGAGGAATGCCTTTGGAAGGATGCCACCGTCCTTCGCTCTTTGGCTCGGCTCAAAGTCATTTGCTGGCTTGCAGTAATTTGCATAACTCAGGAATTAGACGAGGTATGGCGAGACTATACAATACCAAACAGCATACATTTATACAGTCCACATCTCAGAGTCTGTGCCCAACATCCAATTTATTACTTACTTTAGTATTTCTGTAAGCAGATCATGCTAGGTATTATTGGAGCTTAGCTCACTGTAAAATAGAAAGAGGACTACAGCTTTTGTCACTTTGCAGCACTTAATGTAATTTTATGGGCACAGAACACTAGTACTTAAAAAGAAACAATATAATCATTAATGTAACTGAAATGTGGATTTGGAGAAGTGCTAAACTCAATCCTTTCATAATGTTGTATTCTGGTGAGTTTCTGTAATTCCTAGAGTAAATTAATGTCGACTTATTTTGCTTTCTGATAATGTTTTTAGAATTAGGCTTCTTTCACTTTAGGATTAGAAACCTAATAGTGCTTTCACAATCTTAGAAAGATTTGTGGCTTTTGGTAGTTCAATCTAGCGTTTAGGCTGCCCAGACTGGCAATCCGCTGCTTAGATTCAGTAATGTCTATCCAAATGTTCTGCACGAGAGTAGCTTCAGGATTTCCAGGATTATGCATTGACACAGTCCCTTACCCAGCATTTTTTAACTATACTGAGAAAAAGTGCAATGAAGTAAAGTATCTCTTAGAATTTACACCTTTTCGCTATGGATAGAAATTAAATAGAAGCTTCAGGTTTAACGAGTCAGAGCAGAAATTTTCAGCGCTCCAGTGTGGCATAATTTATTCTCTATATTTATAGAGGAACGACTGGTACTGAATCCAGGATTACCAGAGCCTGCGAAAGTCACACCCAGGGCAGCCTGGTCTTTGTGCTTTCTGTTGGCCCTGTTACTTGCAGAAAATTCCGAGTTTCTGTGTTTGGTGAAGGCTGAGAGCAGTGTCTGGTAGCTCCCTCCCCTCTGCCAGGTTTTACAGAAGTTTTTCCACAACATCCAAGCTTTAGCTATAACCACAGGTGCTCAAACATGAAGATGTTTTGGAATGAAGGACTGGCTTGTGCTGTTCTGTCACGTCAAACCGCTGGTTTATTTTCAAAAAGCCCCCAACCGTGGTGTCCTAGAGATGAGGTAGACCTCTTAATGGCATAGTAATGAACCTGTTCTTCCTTCTGCATCCCTTTGTCTACTCCAGCAACACACAGCGCAGAGACTGCTCTGAAAGCTGAGAAGACAGACTGAAAAACCAGGGGACTGATTGCGCCTGGTTTCCTCGGGACGTAATACTTGGGCAGTGTCTCTGTGTTCCTGTCTGTCCCGCCGCTAGTGGAACTTCGATTCTTTTCTCATTTTCTCTCCAATTGTACATTCCACCAAACAAATGAAAACCGGTTATTTTAGGAAGCAGGAACAGATTCCACTACACTTCATCCCAGAATCCCCTTTTGAAGAATCAGGCTTTATTCCATCAAATGGCGCAACTTCCACCTGCGGAAGCTTTATGAGCGCACCTCAGGTTATGGTCAGCCGAACAGCTTAAAACAGCCAGTCCAAAAAAACCCCAAAAGATCAAACTCACAACTGAAACCTTAGCTTTGACTTACAGGAAGAATGAAAAGAGAGATGGCGAAGGTTAAGTGTCAGGTTTTGTCAGTACACTGTGGTTTGAGGGGAAGAGGCATCCCGCTTCAACACGTTGTACTGAAGGTCTGTTACACCTGATCTCACTTTGTAAGCGGAATATTCCCATTTCAAATATTAAAGCTGGTAAAAGCACTTTCTCTCCCTGCAATAACCACACAGGTTTCTTAGAGAGAGACTGAGCGCTTTTGTTGGCAAGGTAACTTCATTCTTATCCTCAAAATTAGTTATCCCTAATTCGGAGGCAGTCCCCGGCTCTGTAGGGATACACATTAGGATGATTTGGATGATACCTAAGTGAGAGAGACTTCCAGAGGAACAAATACTAGCTAAACCCAATGAAAAGAACAAAATTCGACTGCTTGTTCCAAAATCCCTCCATTTATAAAATCGAGGATCTAGCAAAATTTGATCTCTAAACAAACATTGCATGTAAAAATGTCAGGTGAACAGAGCAAAGAGAGAATAATATGACAGCAAGTAGGTGAAGTATCAATATTATGGAGCTTAGATTTGCAAAGTTTTCCAGGACGCGAAGCAGCCCATACATTTAATATCTACAAAAACACATCCTACGAAAAGCACAGCTCCCCTCGAGGGAAGCAGATGGGTGACAGACAATAACGTTGCTGGTATAAACAAGCCAGACTTCTCAGAGGTGCACAGTGAAGGGGCAGGAGGCAACAGTCACAAGTTCCAGCAAGGGAAATTCTGCCTGGATGAAGATTCCAGAGCAGTGGTGGTTCAACGATGAAACGGGCCCAGAGAGGCGGTGGAAGAATTTCCACCCTGGAGACAGTGGGAGCTCAAAAAAGTGCTGGGCGATGTGATGTGACTTTGAAGGTAGCTCCGCTTGGAGCAGGAGACTGCAGCACGGCCCTGCCTTGCACAGACCAGGAGGCACAAAGAATCCTCTTCAAAGTGGCCCTAGCTAAACCATTTGGCAAGGTGTGTTATTTTTCTATATATTATCAGTTATTCTGAGTATCCAGCATTTCCAACTACAAGCTATCCTTTCCTCCTCTGTCTTAGAATTATCCTGGAGCTTGCTAGAAGTAACAGGAAAAACCTCTCAGAAGGTGAACACTGATCTCAACATTGGCTTTAAGGCAGAAGTTATTCTTGTTACAACGCATATATTATACGTATATGTAAATATACTATCTCTATACAGAGGGTGGGGTTCCTCGTGAAGCGCTTTGTGCCCTTCTCATGGGAACAAAAGTCACACTAAAGGGTAATAACACAAGATTTTGGTCCTTAAAGCAGAATCCCCGTTCCTCTCTCTAGCTGTCCTGGTAGGAATAAGTGCAAAATATCCCAGTACGTGTTTTTTCAAACAGGCGGAGGATTACAGTGCTGATTGAGACTCATTTGTCTGAACTGGGCAAGTTATGTTTTGTCTGGACATTAAAACAACTACACTTTCATGTTTCAGCATGTTTACAGTAATCAACATGCAAATAATGTATCTAGGAAAGTTTAGCTTTTTTAAGATTGTTGAAAAGATCTTTCAGATGTTCACTGTTGACTTGCTACAGTTTTGCATTTCTACTGGGAGGAAAAATTATAGAAACATCACCAATTGTTTTAAATGAGTAAACATGCAGAGTATTTGCTAAAACATGCCAAAGGAATCTAAACTGTTGCCTCCCATGATGCTAACTGATTCACTGTGTTACTAAAGGGACATTTGGTACAGCAAGAGACCTGCTGGAGGCGGTATATTTTGGACAAAGGTCCAATGGTTTGAGATCAATTAAAAATGCTGTGATTTTCCCCAAAACATAGCAGCATCTTTGCAAATGCCAGCCCGAACAGCTGCCACCTCTGCGCAGACCCCCTGCAGCCTCCATCAGGTAAGATAATGTTTTTGCAAAGCATATCCTAAACTTCTGTCTAATGGCTCTGTGAACTTGAAGCCTGCTTTCCTTCCGGAATTGCAGTATTTAAAGAGTCCTTTCTGAGAAGTGGAAACTGCTTCAGCGCTGGAAGCATTGCCTACTTGGCTAATGAATATGCAATACTTGCAAATGAACAGTGATTTCCTCTGAATTAATGGGATGGAGAAAGCAAGTGTGTTGCTAAAACACATAAAAGATGTCTCAGAGAAATAAAAAGCATCTTACTGCAGGTACCTGAAGTTACAGCAAGAAAGGGAGATGGAAACCCAAATCTTTTCACTTTCTCTTTCACAAAGGGGTTATGCTTCTCTCCAAAGAACTACCAGATACTCTTCGTGTTGATCAAGCCTTTGACATTGCACTTTACCACAGTTTCTCTTCTCCTTTTTTTGTCTTTGAAGCACTTTCAGGTGTAAGGATGGTAGCTGACCAAGTTTAAAGGTGTACCAAGCACAGAACGGCCCCACATTTCTGTGATACAAACAATAATTTTAGGATACACGGAGTATCACAATGTTAATTTTAGAGGAAAACCATTCATGTGCTTCATAATGGCAGCAAAAACTATGATTATCTTTCTCATCAGGGACTGGGTCCACCTTTCAGTGAAGGCATCCCTTGGAAACGGCTATGAAATGCTAGATATTGGTTCAGAATGCAGTATATGCAATTAATCTTTATGTCAGTTGTCAATTTTACTGCCTTGAACTGTGAAACAGAGCTTTTGGGAGGATGTTCCAATAGGTGCTTCTAAGAGAAGCAAAGGGAGCGTGTTTGGGAGCAGAGCAGGGCTGATGTGGCGGGCTCCGGAGCACATTGAACCAGCCACCGCCAGCACTGGCAAAGCAAGGCGGATGCTCAGAGGCCGCCGTTTCTGTTTCCATGGCAACAGAGATTGGCTCCTCACAGAAGGCGAGGTGATTTAAAAATTTTTACATTGGCACGATTGCGGATAACGTGAAAGCCCCTAACATTTCTCGCATTGAAATTTGCACAGCCATTTGTATGGAAATAGAAACAGCAGGCGTGACTAACCTGGTAGAACGCTTGTGTATTTTAGCCGTGGTTTTCCTCTGGAAGTGGTTTCGTTGCTGTTGGTATCTGTAGCTTTAGGACTCGGTAAGACACCAGAGGCAGAACTGTGTTAATTTTGAGCATGGCTGTATTACCGCAACCATTGTGAAGCCGTATCTCTTAGATGTAATTGTTATAGAGGCTTTGAAGGGCTGTAGAAGTGCCTGCTGTTCTCCATTTTGATTTCACTAACAACGATGCCAAGGGACCACAACATACCTGAGGAGTTTTGAAAAATACAACCAGCTTAGTACCTCAATTATCTGACTATTGCGCATCTCTTTATATACTGCCTTAATGCTTTTCATAGACCCCCCCCCTTTACTGTCTACTCCATCAGAATACCCAAAATCGGAAACATTAACTGTGAAGAATGTCTTGCTTGAAGCCCTGGATGAGCACAGCCCTGTTTGTAGATCCTATTTTCATATTTTAAGTACTGTCAGGTCCAAACCCAAATCCCTAATAAAAAGCTTTGCTCAAAGCAGTATACAGTTAATGAAACCCTAATGACAATTCAATTCTGATGCATACCAAAATTTGAGTTAATAATATGAACTTTTTTTAAAAAAATCAAACTTCCATCACTTTGCACTGCAGAACAGATTCAAAAGGTACATTCTGTTGTGAAACAATTTTAATTACTGAAAGAACCCCCCAATACTCTGGCCTGGAGACTGGTTCTTGGCCTTCTCAAGCAGATATGATTCTATGATTCTATGATTCTATAAAACAGATAACGAGGTGATTTGTAACCTTTCAGAGCAGGGGTGGTAAGGAAGCTGCAGTGGCTCTCGGGGAAGCGTTCCAATTAAGGCTTCTTATTGACACGCCTGAATTTCTGAGTGAAGCTGTACGCAGAGGTAAGATGAAAAGCCATGTTAAAAAGATGAGGAAGGAGAGATGAAGGGCCCTGCAGGTTTCCAAAGGAAATGGAATAATAACCAAAGGAGCAGCTGATCACTTGTCACTGCCACCCTGGTCCCACTCACTTGCCCACTGCAAATGCTTCTGTTTGGCACAAATGTGTCTGCAGAACTGTTTTGCAGGGGAAAATTTCATGATGTTCAAGGTGATTTCAGTAGATGTTCATTATAGCTGTTAGAAGCGTAGCACGGCTCATTAATTTTTGCTCCCCTTCCCTCAGCCCTGCAGAGCTTCCTCCTGGGCTCAGCCTTTCCAGCCTTCATACAACTGGGGCTGCTCACATCAAAATGTTAACCCAATCATGAGATACAGCATTTGTTAATAATGTTCCTGTGCAGAGGACGCTTTAGGAAGATTTCTTCTCCAAGTGCGGCATTCATCATGAGTTTTACAAAAGACTGGCAAGACTATTCTGATATGTTTGCTTGGGAAAGGGACAAAGATGAGTTTCTGGAGCGGAGAGGAGGCCAATGTGTCTTTGAAGTAAGACAGCTATTGGGAACTGCTATTTCTGGGTAATATTTCCAGCTCTGCTAAATGATACAAGCTTACAACAACTAATCGCATCGTACAAACCAGCAGTTGTAGTAGACCAGCTCAGTATAGATTTAGTAGGTGCCCACTGCAAGGTATTTAGATATTCTTTGGTGCTTTGGCTTATGGGAGAAAAGGGACATAATCCTATACCAGTTTTCTGAACCCAGTCATGGCCAGTGCAGCGGGGAGGTACACGCGAGGCTCTGCAGAGAGCCTGTTACCAGCTGCAGAGCCTTTATGCCGTGGCCAGGCGGAGGTGGTGCTGCTGCGCAGGGAGGAAGTGAGCTGTGCAGGGTTATGGATGCTGGCACCATGCTGGCACAGCTGGCTGGTGACGCATTACTCACATCTGGGGCAGCTGCGAAGCACAGCCACCTGGAGAAGACTCCCTCGTCAGCATCCCACATGCCAGGACCATTTGCTGTAGGTTTCAGTTTCTTCAGCTGCAAGGATCATTGTTTCCCTCCTCCAGAGCCCAACTACCCCTGCAAGGCGCAGCACCCTCTGGACACAACCCAGCGACACTGGGACACGTGAGCAGTGACGGCTCCAAACCAAGTGCTTGCCCAACAGCTCTGCTTTATCTCACACCAGCTAATTTCCAACTGCTCATCAAAATCCCTGCACTAGGAACGCAGTTGTTCTGTGCTCTTCTGCAGCCAACTCTTCCACAGCACAAAGCCACCGTGCTCATGGTATCTAGAGAGACATCCCTGGCTGCTCCTACAGGAGGTGGCTGTGCTACACCAGTGCTGTTGGGTGGGACAGATGCAGACATGGAGCTCAGCCTGAGATTCAGTCAAATAACTGCCTTTTTGGTTGGAGGCCAGACTACAGATAATGAGAAAGTAGCATTTCATTTGGGAGGGCCAAAATGCACTCAATGCATTTTTAGCTATCCATTCAAAACAAAGCTGTAATTTGGAAATAGTACGAAGAAACATTTAATATTATAAAGACCAAGGTGTTTTGTGGTTCGTTTGTTTTTGTGGGGTTTTTTTCCTTACAGGTCAGGTGTTGTGCCCACACCTTCAAAACACATTTTTTTTCAGGAATTTTCCCTTGTGGAAGGAAGGTTTACCCATTCCTCCTCAGCACCCTCTGCAAGTGAATCCTGGCATTTGTCCTTCTCCCCCTCCCATGCAATGATGCTTTTTTTCCTGTTGCTCACAACAATCAAAGCAGTTTCACACCTCTGTCCCTGCAAACTCTCTTTTGCCTTCCTTTACTTGCGCTTCATTTTCCCTTTCAAAGTCTGTGCCCATTCCCTGTCTTCTTCAGACCACCAGGAAGGAAACTGTCAGTTCTCTAAAATACCGGCTACTGATCGCTCCTGGCGTGACTACTGATCACTCCTGGCGTGACTACTGATCACTCCAGCCACCACCTGCTGCAGACGTCCCTGAGCAGAGGAGCTGGAGCTTGGTAAAGTTGTGAGACATCCTCACCACGAAATCATCTGCCCCTGTGGCTGGTGCTGCAGAGACGGTAAGAAAAAAGCAACACCCAGGCATCAGGAGCAACATTAATTAGTTATAGCTAAATACGTCCTGATGTGTTCTTGGTGTGGAAGGACACACATCAGCAACCATGGGAGGACCTTTTTTTTTCCTTTTCTTTTTTCCCTATTCTCTGAAAATGCCAGTGAATATTTAAAAACTTGTAATTTAAGAATCCTTAAAACATCCTAAGGAGGTGACCAGAGGCAACCTCACCTGTAGGAGAGGTATTTTGAAGAGGGTTTCATGGAAGCGTTAGACATATTACCTTACTATCAACTATTTGCAGCTGCTTTGCAACACATCGGTTAGCTTATTTAACCAGCTGTCTGAAGCACTTGATGCCAGTGGTTTGTGGGCACGGGTTTTTGCTTGTGAAGCCTTACTTCAGGTCATGGTGATAATAAACTCAGCTCTCTTGCCACAAGTGTTTTTCAAGAGTTTGGATTTTACGTCTAAATTTCACATATCTTGCTTATTCCTATAAACATTTCCAGGAGGGCATGCAAATCAGAAGTTTTCTCTATATAGCCATACAGGTATCTGAAAGTGTGGTGACACCTGCACACTTTACAGTGTTCTTAATTTAACCGGAGTCTTGAAAAGCCTTTTCAGTTGCAAAGTACAACTTCCTGTGTGCAAATACATGTCCTCTGCCAGCCCTAGAAGGTACCAGAGAAATGCAGCCCACACATTTCTTTTGCTTCTTTTTCTTTGTAAGACCACAGCGTTATATGATAGTTTGACTCTAATTTCCTCCACAGCTTATCTCTTTGTATTGTGCTGGTTTCCTTCGCATTTTAGTTGCTCTCTCTCCTCCTGTAGCTGATCAAATCATAGCACTGAATATTTCTTTTTCTCTCTTTTTTTTTTTTTTGCCAGCCACTCACACGCACACATGGCAAAGAGCAGCCTGACATCATTTGACATCTTGCTTCCTCATTTCAATATTAACTGTTTAGCAGAAGCAAAACAGGTTTGGGGTTAGGGTGCTGAGTGCGTGCATGTCTCTCTGTGTGAGCAAGGGCTTTTTTCCCCGCTGTCCCTTCACAGCCATAGGTCATTACGCTGAGCCGCCTGAAGCTGCCCAATGCTGTTTTTCACCAGCGTGACTTCAGAAGAGACAGGTCTGTGGATGTGCTTCACTTTCTGCTGTGTCCGGGCGACAGCAGCAAAGCTCAGGGCTGTGGCTGCTGCTGCTCTCCTCTGAGAACCAACTCGCTGAAGGATTCCTGCCTCTCCACCGAGCGAGAGTAATGACACAGATGCAGTTTAAAGATGCATTTTGGGTAAGTGAGCGTTTCCTATGTGTTTCCTATATTAAATATATATGTATTTAAAAATCTTTTAAAGTACAGGTTGGTTCTATATATAGTTTAAAACTAATTTAATCCGGTTCTGCATTCTAAATTTAGTTTAGTAAAAAACCAAATTTGTCCCCAAGGCAAAACATACTGTTTGGTAATGTAACTGTTTGATCCTAGGCAGAAGGATGCATTGTAAAGAATATTCCCAGTCCGCATAAAACGATTGACATTCCCAGTTCCTGCGCCAGGTCCAGAAGCTGCTGTTGAAGGGGACAGGGGTTTGTCTGTGGCATAGCCCTGAGAGCACTTGCAGTGAGAGTCCTCAGTTCTAGGAGTGGCTCCCCTGGGTAGGTCATCTGTTCCTAATTACAGGCTGCATTCGCTCTGGTTTGCTTGTAGAGCAGAACCAGCCGGCTGCGTGCAAAGTGCTATTGCTCACCCACCTACTTAGCCCGTGCCTGCTTTTAGGTGCAGAAGGGCTTGCATGAGACACACATCATAGACTGGTTTGGGTTGAAAGGGACCTTAAAGATCATCCAGTTCCAACCCTCCATGCCAACACCTCCCACCAGACCAGGTCGCTCAAAGCCCCGTCCAACCTGGCCTTGAACACCTCCAGGGATGGGGCAGCCACAGCTTCCCTGGGCAACCTGGGCCAGGGGCTCGCCACCCTCAGAGTGAAAAATATAGGTGCCCAGGAGTCGCACAGCAGCAGGTATAAAACACTATCTGGGATGCTCAAGAACTAAGCCCAAATACTCACAACTGCCTCAAAACCAGTGAATACTAAAGCAAGTAGAGATACTCCATCATTGATATTTTGACTTGGTTGAAGAATCTTTTGGAACCTTGTTTTAAAGCTCTTTCTCTGCAGTTACAAAGTAAAAAAAAAACCTAGTCATTTCTCGCTCAAGGGTAATCTGAGGTTGTCTTGCAATTGCTTCTGGAGTAGAGGTTTTAAGGAAGAAAAGAAAACAACAAAACCCTAAGATTGCGAAGTTGGGTAAACAGGATGTTATGTGGTTGCCTCTTGTCTGGGCCATCATTTTTCCAGCATCTAGGATTGACTTAAAGAAAGAAACGAAGGCATATGAATCCTTCCTGCCATTTTGCTATCAGGCCAAGTAGAACAGACCCTGCACGGCGTATTTGCTGCTTGTGCTTTCTCTCTACCCGCCCTTCAGGGCAAACCCTCTCTGGGTATGAAATAGAAGGCAGAGGCAAGAACACGTTTCCGTGAACCCCCTTTCTCCCAGCACTTCCAGGAAGCCCTCCCCTCCCCCCCTCCCGTACCAAATTTGAACAGTTACAAAAAAATAAATGTAATGAGGAAACACAGAAGTTAATTCTGATGGTAACCCTAACTGTGGCAGACCGCACCTACATGAGATTCTCTGTGGCGCCACTTTCATACAGCTCCTAACGGCACAGCCCAAGGCGGGGGGTAGGACACAACTGCAAGGCAGCGCTGCCCTGGGAGCTTCAGCCTTTGCCTTTCTGCATTTCCTTCACAAACGTGCCATCTGACTTTTCGATCTGGTACATTCGGTATATTTACTTTTCAAGGTCTTGGTCTTGAGTGAGAATAAATGAGGCGTACTCCACAGTCTGGAGCAGGATTAGGGTGATTAATGCCAGTTGAGAATCTGGCCAGGCCAGTTCTTTATGGCTCTTCTTCCCTAAACTTCTCTCCTCTGCTTAGTCACATTAACATGACTATAATCCTTGCTTGGCTTTGACGCTAACACCTTCCTTAAAGGAAAGCATCTTTGGTTTTAATATAGTTTGGCTGAAAACACTGTACTGTAGAGCTTGATTAACAGGGCAGAAATATATCCAGTTGTAGGATGGTAGTTTTAGCTATGCAATAAGAAGTCTTTTAAAATGAAAACTTACAGGATATTGCACAATGTGGCAAAAGAGTACAGCTTGCCCCCCAAATCACAAGATCAGCAATTATTTTTGCATTCATAAGGTTCTGTTTTGGCCGTTAGTGAGGCATGGCAGGGGGGTTGGCACTAGGTGATCTTTAAGGTCCCTTCCAACCCAAACCATTCTGTGATTCCGTGATTCTGTGAGAGGGAAATGTATTTGCTCAGTTTGCTTCAGTGAGCAGTTATCTCCTTTATTCGATTTGCACCATGAATGGAAACCATCTTTGTGCTTAAAAACCAGAAAGTGTATTTGTGGCATAGTAGAGATCGCTCCATACAGATCTCTGCTCTCTAAGACCTGCCTAAGGACACCGCTGCACCCCCTCCCTGTAACACCCTCACGCAACAACTCTCTGCTCTTACTATCAGTAAACCTTTGGGTAAGCAGAAGTTTCTTTAGTACCTATCGCGATGTTAAAATACATAAAGAAACCCTAAAAGCAGCAGAGCTTCCTCAACGAGCAGAGAAAGAGCACCACCCATTCCTCCCCAAAGAGCACCATTCATTCCTCCCCAAAGTTCCTCAAACTTCATAAGAGCAGGGTGTGTTGTCTTTCAGGAAGGTGCAAATTGTTCCTCATAACAGGTATAAATTTTAGTCTCTCTTTTCCCTTATTAAATGTAGCAGTGATAGTACTATACTAAAAGTTTCAGGTTTTTTTTTTTTTTTTTTTTTTTAATTTTTTAGCCTGGGCTAAAATTAGTATATTTTTAAATTACAGTTTATGGTTTTATGTCCTTCACACACTCCATAATGGCTTAAGGGAAAATTGCTTAAAGACTCCACTAAAATGTGCTTCTGAGCAGAAGCTTTCTATCCTCTGATAATATTTTTTTAAAAATATAATTGAGATGAAAATACAAATCAGTTTTGATAGCCAGTGCAGGGCTAACGGATTACTACTCTGCTGGGCTGCTGTACAAACCTAACAGATGTTACCTGTCTTCTCTGGCATCCTCTTAGACAGGCAGGTAAATTCCAGTGTTAATGGGGAGTATGGCTGCGATACCAGCCCAGTTTCACATTAACAGGATTATGTTCATAGGCAGAGATCTGAGCAACATTTTACTGTATTTTGTTACAAAAACCACTAACCAAGAAAATCTTTCCCTTCTGTCACAAATACTGAGTGTCTTTCTAAGTCTCATTCTATGGTCTTGTACTCATCGTTTGCTTTTTCTCTGCTATTCTTGTCATTGCTTTTTCTTTCTATTCTGTTTTTTTCCAACATGGTGCTCAGCGCTCCAGTTGCAATCTTGTGAAATGCAGCTATTTCTGGGCAAGAGGTAGGTAGGTGCTTACTGGCATCATTTACTGGCTTTGCCTTTGCCCCTGGGAAGGGGGAATGGGGAAGACTTTCAAAGGTTTGGGTTTGGGGCAGGCTCCAAAATGCCCAGAGTTGAGAGGAAGCAAATCTGTTCCATCGGGCAGCTTTGAATCAAACTCAAGTGGCCACGTAAATTCCATAAATGTGTCGTGGGGTCCTAAGGTGCTCAGTATTTAAAGAAAAAAAAAAAATGCTTAAAGTGTGAAGTGCTTGTTCCTTCTCAGATGAGCTCAGGGCTTGGGGATTCTCAGATTTAAAAGCGCGAGGGAGCTGGAGATACGGGCCAGCACCTGTGATGCAGGCCTTGAACATGAGATTGCAAGATTTGCCTCCCTGCCCTGCTGTGACCACACTCCTACCTGTGCAGTGCCTGCAATTATAGTCGGGTGCTATGGAGTGGGAGCCACGGAAGTGCTTAAGATAAAGAGCCTGTTACAAACAAAGATGCTTTCTTAATCTTCCTTGTTTTGACTTCAGGCTATATTCTACATCAGGTTGAAAGGAAAGCTGACTTCGTAAGGTGAATCTCCCAACTGTTACTGTAGCTTTTTCACACAACGGCCTATTATACATGCCAAAAAAGGTGTAATTTAACAAATAATTTAACTTCTAATAAGACTCTTAACTGTGGTACAAGAGTGCAGAGATGGTTATAAAAGTCACAGTAAAACTATTTTCTAAACTTACTAGGCAAGGTACTGAAGAAATACACTATCAACTGTTTTACTCAAAAAAAGGAAGTCTTTTTCACGCCAGGAGCTACCCTGCTTTCCTGTAGAGGTTAAGTTTTGCAGGGCCTGTTGTTTTGAAGCAGGTCTGCGAGCCGGAAGCGAGACCGGGCAGGTTTGCCGGAGGGAGGGAGCAGGGCCGGTGGGCTCCTGCCGAGCTCGGGCAGGGAAGGATGTGGCTGCCAAACCTTTCACCCCGGCATCTCAGCTTTGCAAGTGGTTCCCCACCGGGTTTCATTTGAATTTTTATGCACCAGTTGTATCTGCATCTACTGACACAAGGCAAATGGAGATGAAGAATGTCCCCGCGCACTGGTGCACAGAGAGGCTGGGCTCTGGTATCGGTACGTGCTGCATCTCTCTGGACTCCAGAAAGTGTGACCAGTGGCGGGTGTATGGCTGTGGCCATGCTTACACCCAGGGCAAGTCATCACTGCTGGGCGTGTGTAGAAGTGGGGAATAAAGAGGGAACCAACTTGGAAAAGTTGAATCGATTGCCCGGCTAATGATTGTGTTTGTTGTGGGGTTGACCTCGTCTCCATGGAAGAGGCTGCTCTATTCTTTTTTCACATGTAATTTCTTCCTGCATTCCCCCAGCAGATCTGAGAATGACGCTTAGCTCACTGGGGCAATGAGAAGCAGCCATGAAGGGGGGTGCAATCTCACAACAGTCACTGAAATGACATGACATCACAAGTAGAAAACCCGATTAGTTGTTGTGGCTACGGAAACACTGGTGCTTCACAAACCACCCTGAGCAGAGCACAACAGCTAAAGCGAAGCTCAAATGAATTAAGACTCCCAGCACAGATATCAATACCAAGGCAAACACGTCAATGGCCACGTCCATCTCCTCTGTTCCTAAAACAGCACCTAGGAGGCCGTATGAGGAACCAAGTACAGCATATCCGGGGTGGTTCATTTCCTTGGCGATGAGCTCAAATGGAAGGACTAGAGTTTTATGTTTGCAGCTTCTGGTTACATTACATACAAATACTCAGCTATTGCCGGCACGTGGCACATCAGGCCGAGTGTCTTCCCTACAGGGAGGAAGAGTATCTGGGGAGGTGTTAACACAGTGGGCTGGTCCTAAGGTCACAGGAGGCTTTCCAGACCAGGTAGATTAATGGGTTTCCAGAAAGCTCATTTTAGGTCAGTGACTGAAAATAATTAGACAGTTAAGTAATTACATTTTATTAAAATTTTCTGATGACCATGCAACATCTAAGTGTCTTATCTAGGGAGTTTGACTGCTTAAACTGGTTGACTGATGAAGTCACTGTGACGATTTTGTTAATATACTTTTGCAGTTATGCCTGGTTTGTTTTGACCTGTCCTGCTCTGCAAAAGTTGTTTGGTTTTGCTTGGGCTCAGAGAAATGGAGGATTCTTATTTATGCCAAATTTAACTGTGCCATGGGTATGCATTTTAAATATGGAATAGGTGAGTCATCAACTCTCTTTTCACCCACATCACAAACACAAACGCATCACGTACACAAACACATCTAATGAACGCCACCTAAACAAGCATGTGTTGCACATGGCTTGAAATGGATCCTGTGGATCTGTAACAGCACTTCATGCAAAGATCGAGGAGGGTGTCCTCTGGTTTGCTGAAGCAGCTTGTTGAGATGCGTTTTCTGCATCTACTGATGGCAGAGTCACAGAATAGCTGAGGCTGGAAGGGGCTGTCCTACCAACCCCCTGCGCGGCACAGGGGCAGCTACAGCAGCTTGCCCAGCACCGTGTTTTGAGTCTCTCCAAAGATGGAGGCTCCACAACCTCCCTGGGCCAACTGTCTCACCACCCTTACAGCAAAAAACCTTCTAATGCTTAAACAGGGCTTTTTGTATTTCAGTCTGTGCCCATTGCCTCTTGCCCTGTCACTGGGTACCACTGAGATGTCCTGGCTCTGTCTCCCCTGCTCCCTCCCACCAGGTATTTGTGCACATTGAGCCATCTCTTCTGCAGGCTGAGCAATCCCAGCTCTCAGCCTCTCCTCCCACGACAGATTCTCCAGGGTGAATCTCAGAGTCTCCCTGTGAATCTCATTTCAACACATTTTTTCCCTTGCAGGACAGGGTGATTCATGACCCATCCCTTTCCTCCCACAAGGGAGTGCATTGCTGCACCACTTCTCTTTCTTCAAAGTTTACTGACCTCGCGTTGCTTTGCAGGCACAGTGGAAGCCTCTGAATTTCAATCCAGTGACACTCATTGCATACTTGTATAGAAGGCAAATTAGGTTGCTTCATAAACAGATTTTTTTTTTTGTTATTGTTCAAGCTCCTTTTAGCTCAAAAAGACCTTTTTTTCTGATTTTGTTTTCATGCCATACTGCAGCAAGGTAGATTCTGGCTGGCAGATGGCACAGAAAACACTTGTTTCATCTCCTGTTTAATCTAGGTTTTGTAATAAAACTTTTCTCAGCAGACACAGTTCAATAACACACAACGTTCAGTGTGTTGTTCACACAAGAATTTGGGGATTTGAGGCTGGGGCGAGGTGAGGGCTGGGGGGCACGTCTCTGCACAGCGATCATATAGCGTTGCTCAGAGTGTCAAGGTTAAGGAAAAAAAATATGTTGAAAATATTCATCTAGATCCTAACAGCTTTTCAGTTCCCCAAAGAATTGCTCCCTTACTATAAATGGAATTTAGTACTTCTTCAAAGTGGTGGAAAAACACCACTGAACAGGATGGAGGAATTGAAAAGTTCCATAGCTCTTGGTAAAACACTCTTGGTGCAACTTCATTTTTACTTGAAATGAAAGGCAACAGTTATTTACTCTTAGTCTTGAGAATTAAATGAAAGTCAACCAGTTCAGGCTAGCTTAGAGACACCAGCTTCTGTTGTGCTATTCAGAGCAATTAAATAAATAGACAACTTTTTTTTTTTCTTTAACGTAACAACTCTTCAAACCAAGGTGCTATCTGGGGCTTCTCTCAATTTGTCCAGACCTAATTAATTCCTAAAGTGAAAGAAAAATAAAAAATAAAGGAAAGGAAAAAAGAAAATAGGTGGTGAAAGACACTGAGGTCTGAGTCTCATCGCTTCATCCTATTTGCAATAGACGCTGTAATTACTGAAGGATTATTAACAAGTCAGGACTGACGAACAGCCCTGGGGGCTGCTGCTCAGCAGGATGGAAATCCCCAGGAGCACCAGAAGGAAAAGAGGCACCTGCCATTGAAAGACCCCGGCCGCACTTTTGGTTAGGACTCATGTTTTTGATAAAACCTTTTTTTTTTGTGGGAGATTTTTTTTAGGGGAGCTATTTTGGAAGATAAAGCTAGGTTTTGATGAAAAAGTTCACATCGGTGAAATCTTCCTCTGGAGATGGAGGCTTCAGGTGAAATTTCTAACCAAAGAGTTGAAGAGGAGGCCAAACTCATAAAAATAAGCCCTCTGGGGTCCTGGGAGCTCTGCAGTGGGGAGACATCATCTGGAACAGGAGCTGGAGCTTTTGTTGCCCACAGTCTACCCTACCTGCAGCCTGGAGTCCAGGCATGCCTTCCCTCCACTCCCATAGATTCATCCATGAGTAAAACAGCTAGAGAAAGGAGGGATTAAAATGAAATTCCTCTTCCTTCTATAGACAGCAGATGGTGAACCGTGTGCCAGCTTAGGCAGAGGGATGTCTCAATCACATATGCCTGATTCAGAGCCAGTGTCTTCCTTATATCAATGTGAATGTCTTTTCTTGTTGTTTTCTGTTGCTGCTGTTGTCGAGAGGTGAAATGTGGACTTTTAAAATCTTATATAAATTTGCAGGGCAAGAAAACTGTTTCCCACCCCACTCTAGAAGTGATAGTAGTTCGTTTCGTATGAGAGAAGCTCATGAGAACATAGAACACTCCTAAAGCAGATAATGGTGAGGCTCTTTGGGAGTGGAACAAGAATTTTATTCTTACTGGTTAACAGACAAGGCAGTTTCGAGTGAACGGACACCTTGTGCCTGACAGTTGGGCTGATGCAACGCTTCTAGCAGCTCAAGGGGTTCAAAAGCAGCTACGCTGCTGCAGTCCCTTAGTGTGCACCCAGTTATGTAGATCTTGCCCATTTCCTATACCCTGGGAGCTTGCACCAGAAAGGGGGAACATCCAGCTGAATACCTCATTGATTCAGCAATTCCTAAAAAACCTCAAATAAGTCAATTTTTAATTATTTTTGCATAGGGCAGGAGGGACATTTATGCAAGTGGGAGCAAACACAGAGAAATGCCTCCCAGAAGGAGGCAACTGGCATGGTTGTCCCGCCTGGACAAACTGCTTAACTTTACTTAAATTAATCCTGCTTCCCTTTAAGAATTTCTAAAAGCCTAAAGTTGATTTTGTTCTGTCGGATTACACAGTTCCCCAGGACTTTGTGATACACCATACTAACGGAGTGTAAGAATATCTTGCATCATATTGAGTAACAGGATGTGTCGAAAACGATTATTTAAGTGGTGAAAATCTCTTGTAAAATGGGAACGGTAATATGTAGCTATTGGAATAATCCTTACTAAGAAATGAACTAAATCTTTAGTTCATTGCCCTTGTACAGCAAGTCTCTGGCAAGATTTTGTGAGGCTTTACCCTTTCCTACGTGCCAGGAAAGCCCAACTAAAAACCCCTGGCTCATCTTATAGGGGAATCAGAGAGTGTGGGTGCAGCAGTATGTTGTATTTGGTGCCTTTTTCAGCACTGACAGGAAACAATTCTAAGTTTTCTAAGACAGGGAGGAGAAAGACAAGTAGGTTTTTTTTAATGAATTAATGTACCAACTAAGCAGGTCTGGTTCCTGTGGCTCTGTACGATCTTCTGAACAATTGTCCCTGTGCCTGAGCAAGTCAGGGCTGTTTGCACGCTGCCTCAGTCCCAGCGGTCTGGGACCTACCCCACAGTGCTCGCAGGAGGAGAGGAGCTCTCTCATAAAAGGGAAGAGACCTGGAAGCGGATGAACTAAAGAGGAATAGAAACAAAAATAAACTCTTGACTATTATTTTGTATAAAGCAGAAGTATCCTCTACTTTTAAGAATCTATTTCTCCTTATTTTACTTCCAGTTTCTCTTGTGTAGCTGATATTATTCAATAAGAGACTGAAGCAATATCTGATTTCACCATTGACCATGGCAAAACGCTGCCGTGCCTTATGAAAGGCAGGTGCAAACGCTCACATCAGGCCCCTCTGCTGGGTCCCAGGAAGAGGCCACCTTACCTTATGGATTTAGCTGCTGTCTAACTACACGGAGAAAATACACACATTTATCTGTGTCTCACCACATGGAGAAAATAGAAAGGGATGCCACCACCTCAAGCTTGTGTCATATAGCCACATCAAGCTCTGATTTAAAACTAGCAAGGGATTTTCCTTCCTCCTGTCCCATTTCTCACTATCCCCATCACAAAGGTTTTCCAGAAGTTTCTTATATCCAAATTTTCTGAATGGATTCCTAGCTTTTTGTCACACTTTTTTCTTGTGATGCACATCTGGCTGCTGACCCCTTCTCCATTTCCTAGCACAGAAGCATCAGGGGTCTCAACTGCTGCGCAGTAGAAGCATGCCATGTCCTGAGGGTGGTCAGAAACATCCTGAGACTCCCACCCGCAGGAACTTCAGGTCAACGCTGAAGTCAGTGAAAGCCAGTGGAAACAGGCACATAAAAGCATGACCTCAACCTGGTGGAATACGTGCGATTCAAGAGAGGGTGCATTGTTTTTCCTGAGTGCTTTACAATACCAGACACTTGGAATAAAACAATAAGTGACAGCATCTCAAAGTTCTTCTCCTACTCAGGACGAAGAAGGTGTTCTTGTGAAAGAGGGCAGCACAAGGTTTCCATTTCCTGACTTCGCTGATGCCCTTTGTGGAAGGTTCCTGAACTGAATCATGAAGAGGGATGGGCAGATGGGCAGCTGAAAGGTGGTGATATGGCATGTCTCTGAAGCTCTATTTCTGCCTTCCAACAGGCAAAGCTCTTTCCATGTAACTTTTGAAAGAAACTGAAAGTTCAGAGATCACTGTCACATTCTCCAGTCCTCTGGCTAAACCTTGGGGGTCTGATTTTGTGATTAATTGATTAATCCTGTTATGAGATGTAGAAACACTGCTATGCAAAGAAAACCAGAACAAAACAAAACCACCATAAAATGTTGTACTCTTACAAAGAGAGCAAAAATTAAGCTACAGTTTTTCTTCCCTAGGATAAATACAATTTAACTAAAGTATTAAGAAGAGAAGCTAAAGTGGAGGTAATAAGCACCAGCAGAGTCCTTTTATTAGACTGGAATTGAGACTTTGCAAGTCTGTTCCCTGTGTGCCATTAGTTTGCCAGCCAATGAGCCCTGCAAAGGTTAAGAAGGCTTCTGTGCAGCCATCACTTTGTAGCTATGCAAATCATGGGAGGATTAAAACGTGAAGGGAGCCGTGACTGTAAGAATGCCTAATACATAACAATGAGCAGTTCAGGACGCCAGTGAGGAGGGCGAGGAGCATATTCCTCTCATCAGCAAAACTCTAAACCAACCATTTTCTTCTCAGAGAAAACTCACAATGTCAGAGAGAGTGGGAAGCTACTGGTTTGCTCAATGTCACCAATTTTGCAATGCTACTGTGAAGTTTGTGAAATGTCAATTTCAATTAAATTCTGAACATCCTGGCTACTGCAGAATTGAAGTCTGATAAGAATCTCTGCTTTCATTTGAAGTTCTCTAGCCTACCTCATTGCAGGGGGAAGCCCAAGATGGCAATCTAGCAGCTCAGCAATTGGAATGCTACAAATGCAGTGTTTTTTTCCTTCTGATATTTGAAGGTGTCATTCAAAGTTCACATTTATGTTATGTCTGGCAGTAAATACTGCTCGCTCCCCATTAAAAGTACTGCATTGCAGATTTAGGTAACAGACTGACATGAAATTGCAAACCAAGTCTCATGTTGATGATGCCCAAGTCAACTCCTGAAATTATCACAGAAAAGTCCCAAGATGGCCACCTACATCCTTAGTAAACATTTATGTTTCTAATGTGCAAAGAGTGAATTTACAGGAAATGACAGAAATGTTACACAGCCAGCTCCAGTCCACCTAACTCTTCCTTGCTTTTTTCCTGCTTATGTGGAGAAATCGTACACTTTTTAAACAATGTACTGTTTTTTAAAGTTTGTATAAATTCTGTAGTCAGTACGATCCTGGAAACCATAAGCAATATCCCATTCCTGTCCATTCCAACCAGTTCCAGCCAGTAAGAAAAAGGAGCTCTTACATGGTACAGCAGCACACAGCATGGACGTATGCTTTTAAACTCATTAAGCAGTTTGTTATCACATGAAAATTTACAGAAAAGGATTCTTATCACACCAAGCATTGATCAGAGGAGACTGTTTTGGTTAGAGGCTTCCACCACAATGCTCCTCTGTTCTGGTCACCAACAACCTTCCTTCATTTATGAGCTCACCTATTACTTAGGTTGCACAGCTGGGTTTTCAGCTGTTAACACATTTCCAGGACAAGGCAGCAGAGGGTCAGGCTGGGAACCCGGGGTTTTGTTTTGCAAAAAGGCTCTTTCATGTCCCACTGGTGTAGAGCAGAACTAGGACAGCATCATCCTCTTGTTGCACCAGGGCCATGTAAGGCAAGACACCCCTCCTCAGTACCACAGCTGAGCTGGAGCAGGGATCGGAACAGTCCCTTGGACATCAGATATACAAATTAGTGGTGCTTACTGCTATCCCATTTTATTTCGCTATTTATTTCAGGATAGCTTGAGTGGCACAGAAAAAGAGCAGTACAATTCCTAAGACACTTGGTATCATGTGAAGCTATTCCTAGAAATACTATGAAGTTTTAAAGTATCCCAGGGGAAATAAAAAGGAAACACAAAGCAAGCGATTAGCTTACAGTGAAAGACCATGACATGATAGAAAATATCCATCCCAGTCAAAGGTACTTTGAGATTATAAATCATGTTTGACTGTTGGCTATTAAATCTGTTTGCTGCTCATCTACAGTAAATACTGAGCCCTTGACAGAGCCCTTGACAAGGAGGCTAGCAGATCAAGAGATCAAGATCTAGAAACACTCTTTTTAAGCAGTGTCAGTACACAGTGGTATGACACAATGATATAATTCATTGATATAACACAGTCAGAACAACTTACTTTCAATCCAGGACTGAGATACCAAGTGTGGTACAACTGTGGACAGAAAGGATTTCTTTCTGACAGTTGAAAAAGACTTGCAGATGCTTGTTCAAAACTCACTATCCCCTGTTCTCTCTAAACTTCCTCCTCACACCAGTAGCTATTTCATTTTTCAACTTGGAAAAATGAATCTCAAGTTTTTGGTTTACTAAAATTGTCAAGTTTACTTTAACTAAGCAAGATAAGCTATGATGCACAAAAGTTGTGCATCATGAGATACCCATAAGAAGTTGCAATTTCTTTTTCTCTTTTGAAAATCTGTATGAACACTTAGCAACATTTATCGTTTTCAGTCCCAAACCAATCTTGATAATACTTTTGATAAAAGCCTTGGGAACGATTAAGAGCAAAGACAAGGAATGCACTTTTATATACTTAAATATTTTCAAACTTAAGAGAAGGTGTTTTGCTTTTTTAAGATTTTTTGAATATTTGCAGATAGTACTTTTCAAATAATTCCTAAATGAAGGATTGTTAGGCTAAAAGAATACCTGATAGCTACGCTGTAACTGTCAGTGCTCGCACCATTGGCTTGCAGCCAGGCCCACCTTAGATGCGCAAACCAGTTAATGTGCAGATTTTGATACAATCTTTATCACCACGGCAGCTCAGCACTATCCTGCCATGCACCAAGCAATGCACCCAGTGTCTGCACTGTAGTTATTTCTTTTCCAGCCTTTCTCCCCCATCAAGGTAGTGCTCTTGCCGTGCTGTATCCTGGGGGTTACTCTCCCCGTGTACCACCTAGCACCTGGTTCCTTGCAGAAATCTAGTGAGCAGCTTTGCAGCTGGAGGCACTGGGAAAGAGGCCTTTTTTTGCTGACAGCCAGAACGGCAGCTCCCCTGAGAGCTGCAGTGGCACTTACCAAACAGGACGTATAACTTCAGCCACAAAGCAGCTGAGATGCTAAGCTGCTGACAAGCCAGCTTGTGATTCCATGATTCTGTGATTATCTATGATTATCCTGCAGGAGCAGGTAGAGGTATGATTAGTGGATGATTAGTGGTATGTAAACTACCTATAAAAAGAGTTCTGGGTAGGCAAGCCGGATCCAAGGACAGTGTTAGAAATGCTCCAAGAAAACCAGCCACAACAGAAGAGCCCACATTTCCTACAGCAGAACCGCGATGACTTGAGCAATTCACGTCACTTTCTGAATATGAGTAGTTGGACACGCAAGGGCATACAATCTAGTGAGAGCTTTGCTCACAAGCCTGGATATTTTTAGAATCACAGAACGATTCAGGTTGGAAGGGACCTTAAAGATCATCTAGTTCCATCCCCCCTGCCCTGGGCATAGACCAGGTTGCTCAAAGCCCCGTCCAACATGGCCTTTTGCTTCAGTTCAGTCCATTGTAATGGCTATTTACCAAAACCATTCTTCAGTAACCAGTAAAGCATTTCAGTCTTTCCTACTTGATATTATTGCAATAATACCCTCATGACTTCAAAACGTAGATGCTTGGTCTTCAAAAAGCCTCGCAGCCCCCTCTGAGCAGCCGGTAGCACAAGGCTCAGAGAAGAGATGTGCTGTAAGGCTGATTCGCAGCTAGTTAAAGACACAAGACATACCAAGAGGTTACTCAACTTTGTGCAACCAGCAGGTAAGAAGAGACTATGTCATCCCCCAGCTGTCTTTGTTCTGAACTTTCTCCCCTCTGGGCAGGGAACTGACACCATCAGTCTTCCCACCTGCAGCCTTCATTACCAAACCAAAATCCTCAGAGCCTCTCCTTCATGGCTGCAGAAACCAGCTCAGAGCCAGCCATGAATAATCTCTCCCACAATTAACTCCTGATGTTTACCTGCATGATTGCCTATGGAGAAACTTCTGCCGGGGGAATGGAGCAGTCCCAAGGCGCCCATCTCTTTAGGAAAGTGCTAATGGGAGGGAGCAGCATCATTAAGCCTCAGAGGAAAAAAGAAATGGAAAGGAGAAAGCATATCCCCGTGTGCTTACTGTCAACACCTCTGCTTGCAGTCTTCCATGCCTCCCTTCAAATATTCTAGGAAAAGATATTCTGGTCAAAGTAGAGCATAAAAATTGTGGTTTTTTCAGTCACATGCTCCCCTTAATATTTCTCTCATCTCTGGAGGAACAATGTTGCTCGTTGCACTGGAGGGAATCAACTTTAGTAAATGGGAAGAGGAGAGGAGATGCTGCCTCTCCCTTAGCTGTGATTCTTCCCATGAGAAGAAAATCCCCAGGCCCCGGGGCAGAGACCAACGCGCATGTGGAGTATTAATGGAAAATCTCAGGACAATACGAATCTGCTTGCAACACTGAAATCCCTTTGTCAGGCACTTTCTTACAAGTGATTATAGGTCTGCTGGACAACACAGATTAACTAATCCTTTTTATTAAAATAACAACGAGTAAATCCTCTTTCACAGCCGCACATGCTTTGACTAAGTGGAATCACTTTCTTGGCAATGAGAAATTACTGGTGGTGATTCAAATCACCCTCTTCCAAGCAACTACACAGTTTTTTTTATAAACAAATTATGTTTTACACATTTAATGAATACATTTGTTACTTAATTAAAGCATTTTTCCCTAATTTCATTTAAAAAAATAGTTCTTTGACTATTCATTAGTTTTTTTATAATCACTACAAAGTCCCAGCTGAGAGGTGCCCAAGCACTAGCTGGGTAGTGCAACTATAGCAGCCTTTACAAAACCATTTGATGCAAACGCTAAGTATAATATCAAATGGTAAATGGAAAATAGAATAAAGGCAAGGCAGCTTTATTAAGGCTAGATAGTTATTTAATGTGATACAATTGTGCTACCTTGATTGTCTTGACAAAGAAAATGTGTGGTCTGTTACGGTGCTACACAGGAAATCCTAAAGAAACTAGAGAAGAAAAACAAAACACGATTGAACAGACACCAGCAGGAGAAGAAGAACTGTAAAGCGGCCAAAGACACGTTGGGGGGAGATGCTGGTGGCTTGTGCCAAAATGGAAATGCCTGAGCTGGAGGAAGGGATCTGGAGAGCTGGTCTCATGATTAATTTTATTCAATATATTCATTGGAGATACTGGCATAAGACATTAAGAATCAGCTGGAAATAGCTGTTGTTGAAACAAATAGGTATAAAGAAAATATTGTACAGGAGGTATCTGGTAACCTTCCAGCCTGGGGTAACAGAAAGGAGATAAAATTAAAGTTTCAAAGTGCAAAATGAGAGTAAGAGATCAGTAGCAATACACTCTGGGACCTTGTTAAGTAACATTGCGGGAGAGGAGAAAATTGCAGGTCTATCAGTAGATTGTAGCTCAGTTAGGTGCCGCTGGTATGATTTGATAGGGGAAGGCGGCAAATACGATCCTCTGATATACCAGAAGTGCTTCTTAGAGAGCAGTCACTAATGACATGGTACAAAGAATCCATTAGTCTTTACTGGAGTAGCAGAGCATTATCCTCATCCAACAGGAATTTATTCAACCTTGGACAGGTACTATGGGAACACACGGGAATCAATGGAATGAAAATCCAGTACCTCAGGAAAGGGCAAAGGAGGTTAGTTTGGACTCACGAAGAGGCTGAGAGACAATATAGTTATACAACACATAAAGGAAGAAAAAGAGCTGTTGAAATGAAAGGGAAATGTTTGTGAAAGTCAACTTAACCTTAAATGATTTATGGATAAGGTGGTTATGGTTGTCGTTGGAAATGAAGAAGCAATGTTGCAGAATGAGTGACCGTAGCAGCTTAAACTTGTCTAAACCTGGGCTGTCACCTGGCTACGCTTCCTCTCCCTCCTTGCCTGTGACATGCTAGTGGTGCAAGCTATTCATAGCACAGCCATTCTGCTGCCTGGGAGGCTGAGGCAGCCCTGGTGTAGATTTCAGATGCTGTGGCTTCTGAAATACAGCTTCCGTGTTCTTCAGGAACACACAGTGAGGACAATAAAGCAAATTTTGAGATGGATCCCTCCAAAATGAAGACAGATTAAATGAGTGCCTGTGTTGGGAAGTCCTTTCTAGACTCCTTGGAGCCAAATCCCTCTACAAGGGTCAGCCACAGGGACAAAACCCAGACGAATCTAGCAGGTAGGAACTGATGCCTCCATCAGAGGAGATTCCAGCTCTCCTTCAGATGTGGCTGCAGTGGCTCCATTTTTAACAAGTTTAAGTCTTACTCATGTTAGCAGGCAACAGACAGAAAGCAAAACTGTTGAGTAAGGCCGTGGCTGCCGGCACTTGGCATACACTCGTGCACACAAGGGCACAGTGAGAACACTACTCCCATACCCAGCTTGGCAGAAAGCCTGCCATCTAGGAACGTGCAAGCACTACGACAGATTCCACATTTAAACAGCTGTCTTAGAAAGACAGCTTGCATTAAAGGGCTATGCATTAAAGGGCTAAAATATTTCTATAATTATAATAAGCAAAATCTGCCTTTTGCATTTCTAAATTAATTGCAGTAAGGAAATAGGGAGGCAAAAAGGTGGAGCACAGAAAGCGTCGTGAGCAGTGGGGAGCAGCACGAACCCGTTCCCTCTGCATTAGTGCCAGTAAAAATGTGGGTGCGTGTCCTGGAGACAAGCCTGTTTGCAGAGCTCCAACAAGACTGCATGGCTGTGCTACATGGGCCGTGTAGCTTGCAAAGGATCCTTTATCTCAGACTGTAAGAGTATCTCATTAGACGTGCCACAAAATTAATTCTCTTGGCCACAGAGTGAACCTTGATGCAGTTTTTAATATGGCATTGCTTCTTCCCTTTTATGGCTTAGACCCAGATGTTCAAATGGCTGAATCAAGTCCACTAGGTAGTTTTATCAGGGTTACTGGTCAGCAGGCTGGCCCCCGGCGCACTGTTGTGTTTGTGTGCGTGTTTTTGGGTTGATAATGAGTTGATGCTGCTTTCTCCATTTAGGGAATTTAGTAAGTGGTTCTCTCAGACATACAGAATTTGCCATCCTTTCATCATAGCAACAGTTTAAAAGAAGCGGGGGAAAAACACTGAGTTTTAGCTTTTACTAAACAAAGAGATATGTTAAACATAAGCGGGAGAGTAACTTTACAGTGTGCTTATCACTCTCTGTTTGTTGCTCGTGGCCTGACTGGCGATACAAACCATATGATGCTTTCACTCACCTCTGGGCAGCATTTCTGGGACAAGGAAGCTGTGTACACAGCTATGGGATGTAGTTAACCACATCTGGAAACATACAACCAAAATGTTTGGGCTGTGGGTTGGTTGTGGGGCACCTGACCAGTGCGGTTTCTGCCAGGCAAAGGGAACACTTTATGAGAGTTTTTTGCAGCAGCAATGCCTTCTGCCGTCGGAATGTCCTCAAAAAAAGGGAGAGGGGGGAAGTGACAAGTCCATTGTCAGGGTGCTTTCCTCTAAGAATGGCAAAAACTTGCTTCTTTTCACTTACTTCACAGCAGGATCCCTCCCTGGGATATGTATGTGTGTGTAATCTGCCTTGTAAGCATTAGGAAAACTGATGCTTTGTTTTTGAGATCCTGTTTCTTAAGGGGTGATCATATGCATCAGATGAGCATGTGTAATCCTGTCATTTTCCTGGGGTTACAACAGTGATAACAGTGGATCCATTGCACTCTCTCCATATTCTTTTATCTACACTATTATCTCACCTGGCTTTGTAGTGCAGACACTTTGCTGGTAGAGACATTTGTCTGTGTCTCTTGTGAACCATTATCCTGCTCTTTCCTTTCTCACCCCTGCTCATGGTAAGAGTGTCTATTAGGGAAGAAGGAATTAACTGCTGTCAAGAAACTGTAGCACTGGAAATGTTACTACAACCTGTAGGTTTACAAAGATTGTCTACAGAAATTTATCCTAGCTCTTGAAGAAGCAAAAAAACCCGCTCCCAGGTGTGCAAATCTCCACAGAAGTCCCAGGGCCTGGGTGAGCAGCACCAAGGCTGCCATCGGCCACCCCCATTCATCCCCAGAGCTCGCCCTGTTCCTCTTCAGTCCCAGCAATAAGGAAGCAAAGCCAGAAGTTCAAGTGTCCAACAGTTGCTTGCCACTGGATCCTTCCCGAGTCCCAACACTTAAACAGCTGTCATCTTCACAGTCATGGTGGAAAGCAATAAACTAATGCAATTATTAAGCGATAACTGCTTAGGGGACAGTGGATAGATGGATAAACTGTATTCAGTTGGTATATAAGCACTTGTATAGTACATAAACTGCTTGAGGGAAGGAACTTATTCACTCTCTTTATGGTTACACAGTCCATGATTTTACCATAATGCTATAACATAAAGCTCAGGTAACATTCACCACTACATTTTCAATAACATTATCACCACGTACCAGTTAACAGAGGCTCTCAAAGTAAAAATGGCTTGTCCTGATCCTGTTGTGAGTCAGTGGGAGGACCGGGAGTAGAACACAGAAATCCTCCCCCAGAGCCACACTCAGAGCATGTTGCAACTTTATTCCTGTCCCTGTCTGGGCTCCCAGCATTTCCTCAGCAGCACTGACTTCGTTGTGACTCTGATTTACCATTGCTGCAGTGCAATCTGGAAGCTGGGGAAAAGATTGAAGAAGTGCAAGACTAATTGTTTTTCTTCTCATTATTTGGATATTTTTATCTGAGATGCACCGGGGTGTGCTCTGATGGATTGTGTGGGCAGGGATGAGCCTGATGCGTGGACTTGTGTGATGGGGAGGGACCTGTGGTCCTGGACCACAGCAGAGGAACGCGGCCCTCATCTGCAGAGGGTGCAGGGCCCTGGTGGGAGATGAGAGCCCTGGCTTTGGGGCGGCAAACTCCATGCAGCTCGGTGGTCTCGCCTGTCTAGTGTGGCTGTCTGGAAATCACACATCGCCTTGGCTGGCTCCATTTCCCACATGGGAACACAGGGCAGGAAGGCTGCCAAAATACCCAAAGGCACAAGTGAATCCCATGTATTGCACAGGAGACCGGGTGGCAAATGCAAAAGCAAGGGAAGCAGCACTCATTGGCAAACGTCTCAGAAACACAGACTTTTCATTTTCTGCAGACCCAGTGTCCATGTACATAAGCTCTCCACATGCCTATCTTCTACTTTTTTTTTTTTTAAAACCCTGTCATGTTGAATTTACACCAGAGACTGATTCAAACAATGAGAAGAGTTGTTACAGAAATCGCAAAGGAGGACATAACAGCACATCACAACCCAAGTGTTGTCTAACAGCAAACTGTCTCCCTGTGCTACGAATCCTCTCATTAAAACACCCCACCACTGACTGGGTGGCACAACCACTACCCCATGTATCGATATTTGTACGAGCACAAGATCCCTTCGCTTCTCCGCTCACATCTAGAGAGCGGGTCACTGTCTCACTGAGAGCCCTGTGGCAGTGAGTGAACCCTGACCATTCCTTTTTGAAAACATATGGGAGGAGGAGCTCTTGTCCTTAAAGAGCTACTATACATCTCTGCTCCGCAAAGATCCCATACCCAAAGCTAAACGTGACTTCCCCAAAAAGACAGCTAGTGCTGCTTTCCACGCAGGAAAATTTGCGACCCACTTCACTTTTTCAGTATTAAAAAAACCCCGCTTGATTTAATGAAAGCTTTTACAGATTTTCACTTTGGAGAAACCTCACCCATACCCGTGCCCTTAGCCCTGCCCCAGCTGCCATTGCTCTGGGCAATTCTAAGGGTCCATTTGGATTTTCCAGAAAGTTAATTTGCTCCATATGACTGACAGTAGGCATCTGGTAAACCTGCAAACTACACACACAAATTAACTGGCCTCTTTATCTTTCTGTCTTCAGTGCAAGGAGTTCACCTTCCACACTGGCTATGAGGTGCTCGTACAGCGGCTGTTGGATGGGAGGAAGATGTGCAAAGATGTGGAGGATTTGCTCAAGCAGAGGTAAGAAAATGAGGGTGAAAAAAGTGTGAACAGCCTCCATTTTCTCTCCTGCTTGGCACCTGGAAAGAACAGTAGGCTGTTTCTGAATTTGGTAGTGATACTAGTTCACACAGAAAAGCCTGAGTGATTTGGATCCCAGCCTTTTGATGTGATTTTTGAAAGTAGATAATAAACAGAAATGTCAAAGATTTGAGAAGAGAAGGTTGAAAGAGTCAGAAATCCAGAGCTCCATTAAGACCCAGGTCGTTATTGGTCCAGAATCACACGGTAGCACACACATCCACAAGTAGCGTTACTGAATTTTCCCCTTTTCAGAGAGCAAATGACTTGCACATTTTTCTTTCTCTTTGAACATGCTGTTGCCACAGGCACTGTTTCAGTTTCCTGCAACTACCAAAAATGGGCCATTTTTCAAATACAAAGCTATGTAAGATGCTACCAAAAGCCTTTCCCAGTCACCCAAGACAGCCCACACCATTTGTCAACCTTACCAGACTTTGAATAGCAATGTTGTAGTTTTTGTGCATCATTTACATGCTTCTTGGGTGCTGCTCAGCAACAGCTATGGAGAGCTGACACTTTTGTGGGTGAGAAAACACACACTATGCAGCTGCTATGACTCCTTTGCCATTCATTTTTGTACTTCTGACTTAGAAAAACGTATCCGAAATTTGGTTCTGTTTTTAAGTGGCGTGGGTTCAACAGTTTCAACGTGTAGTATGAGGCACACACATGCTCACGCATGACCTGTAGGAAAGATCACACAGTACGGAATATCTACTCAGCAGGTAATCCTAGAGCAGTTCATCTCAGAACTGTCTCCTTATGAATACTGCTCTGCCTTCCTCAGTCACAGCCTGCTTTTTCTTCCCATGCTGTCCCCGTCTAGTTTTCTGGTTTTACTCTGGATTTCTGAAGGCTACTTTTTCAAGCATTGGGATTTTCAAGGGGATGTGAGCTGTCAAACTGGAAGTTGACTATTTCACAGAGTGTGAAGAGTCTCCCATCAAAATCTGAAGCTATTTAAATTGTTTTTCTTGACCACCAGTGGAAGCATATCACACAGCACTGGTCACACCTGTCTGATGGTAGTTTAGCTTCAACTGTTTAAAATAGCTCCTTTGTGACTCATAACTTGCAGAGATCAGAATTACACTGCAGGCTTCAGGAAGGCCCCACACTGCAGCATGCATCTGATGCTATACACGCCTGCGTTTCTTTCCAAAACACTACAGAGGTTTCTGCAAGCTGCAGGATAAGGTTCTTCCCGGTTTGTGGTGGAGGCACAAAGGACTTTCCACAAAGAAAAAATACACATACAGTTATTTTGCAGATCTGAAAGCTGCAAGAACAATTGTTTCCATGAACTTTTGCACACCCCCGAAACATTTCAGTGAGCATGTATATGTGTGTGTGCTTGTTGGGGGAGGACGAAAAGGAGAAAAGATAGTGGGCACTAAGTTGCTGAAAGAAGGTATTATCTCCAGTATTTCTAGAAAATGTTTGTTTTGGCTTGTCCTCATGTCATTAATAGGAATGACCTAGGAGGAGACCAAAGCATGGGATGTATCTCTGTTCCTAGAGGCTGCCCATATCATGAGCTTCATGCCAGATTTTCAAGGAGGACTCCTGCAGCAGCTGCCCCGAGCCCTGATACCAACTGCCCTGGCAACACTAATGCTTTATCAGTTTTCCACCCTGGTCATTTTTGCTTACAAATATCCCTGCCTAGTCTAGAGGAGGGCCTAAGGGGCCGGGGAGTGAGAAAGCAGTTGTATTTCAGAACAAAGCCCCAGATTTAAAATGCAAAATATGTTCCAGCTCTTGATGGCTGTGTGCAAGAGTACCAGAAAGCGGGAAAGGCAGCATTTCAGATGTGAAAAGATGGTGTCAGCCTCCTGTCAGACTCCTCTGGCCCTGGGCTAGTCCAGTCTCACGGCTGAGGTTTCAAGAAGATTTGACCCAAGGGTTTTGCTGGAGCCGGGACCAGCTTAAGAGACGGCTGTGCTTTTTTCCTGTGATATACTGTGTCCTGAGCAAGAAAAATGGGACTGTAGCACTGGAGTTATTCTCACTGCTGTACATCCACCGACACCAAGCAAAGTCTCTGACATGAAAGTGTTTCTTGTTCTTAAAATCAAAAGAAAATTAATCTGTTCTACTTCTGCAGTGTTATGTGTCTTTGGCGTATATTTCCATTTTAATGACATTTCACTCATCAAACATGAAAATCAAGTGGTACCTCTGTGTGGCCTGTCACCATATTTTGCACCCCATTCTTCTAGGAGGAACCCCAAAGCAGTGATGTAGGAACACCCTGCTAAAATGCAGCAATATCTAGTGCAGCATCACAGCAATTAACTAACCCACGTGCAGCATTAGACATATGGGAGCCATGGACAGAGGCCAAGAGCAGCCTCCACTCCGGGCTGTGGCGACTGTAGGCTGCTGTAGGACCAGCACTGCTATTCCACCAGCCTGAGAGATCTCCTTGGACTGGGGGAAAGCCTCCAGGCCGAGCCTGCCTCAGGTCACAGAAGCTGGTTGCAAATCAGTGGAATTGCACCAGAGCCACCGGTACAGCTGGCTACAACACAAGGTGCTCGCAGCCGTCACAGGAACAGCTGGAAGGGCGGTGGGATCTTCTCAGAGACCCACCCCAACAGCCACCCCTCAAACCCCTGGAACTCAGCAAATACCAATAATAAAACACAGCGAGGCCGAGTGGGAAGATGGATGTGAGAACAAACCAGCGGGGTTGCACAGCCTTGCACCCACATCAGACTTCCTTTTTTGAACAAAGAGTACATTTCTCTAAGGTGCCAAGTTTCAGGCTCAAAACTGTTTGAAACGCTCTGAAACCCCTTTTGACAACCGGACTTATCCTAAACAACACCAGCCTCACCCCCAGTCCTAGCCCCAGGCTATCTGTTATTTGTTATTGGCCATTCAGTAGTTTTTAGCAGCTACTCACAGACTAAAAACTCAGTTCCGCCCTGGTCTTGCACCCAGGAGAAACGACATAAACACGTTTAGTACAAATACTGGTCTTCTTTTTAAACAGAGAATAGAAATTTCTTCCAGAGCTGGGGGAGGGGAAAATGGCAAAGAAATAATTATATTCCTTTATTAACCGTAGAAACAGAACTACTTTCCTGAGTCACTAGTTACAGTTCCCCATTGGGTGAGATGTTGCATCATATTGTCCCCTCCACAAAACTACCACAGCCTCACCTTACAACTAGCCGAGCTCCTTCCCCCTCTGCCTCCACTGCAGCTCTTCAAGCAGCACCTCGTGTTTCTTCTAATGGTCGGAAATTTTCCTGCTGCTCCCGGATCCCATTTATTCACCACCTCGCTTAAATGGATCCTTTGGAACCTACTCTTCGCTCCCCTCCCAGCCTTCCTTTTGACGGGTCAAGCCATCATCTTTTAGGTTTCTTTTGCAAAAGAGGCTCTCTGATCTGAGCAGCTTCACTACGCTTGATGCACCTCTTTCTTCTTCTTCTAAGGACCCAACTTTTTGGGGACAGAGTTGTACATGGCACTCCACAGTAATCAAAGCCATGGAGACAGGCTTCATTTTCCCTCATTTCTTCTAGAAATAGCTCACCAAAAATATTTTAGAGGTAACTAATAGCACTAGATTTGAGGAGATAGATAGAGAAATTAAAGAAATTGTATCTGTCACGTTTTATACCTTGGATGCAATTGCAAGATTTGTGTAAACATGATCCTGGTACCTTTAAAAGAAATTGAATAAGTTTTTCTTTTATCAGAGCACAAGCAGAAGAGAGATATGGGAAAGAGCTGATTCAAATCGCCCGAAAAGCAGGAGGACAAACAGAAATCAAGTAAGGAATTATTTTATTATTAGTGCAAATGAAAGCATTTTGGAAGCAATATCAGACTCCTGTGTTTTGCTTATGAATGGGGGCAGAAGCTGCTCACTTCAGTGCGTTACACAGCACTTCACAATGTACAGGAAAAATGGGGAAACACCATAGTCCTTCAAAGCAGGATTCACAAAAATCTCTATTTGGGCATTGACAGTAGGTCTTTACTGAGAAATTTTTTAATTTCAGGATTCCTAACAATGTTTAATATTTGCTTCCAAAAGCAAATGGAAAAAAAAGGGAAAGGAAAAGGTTGTGAAATGGTTAGGATGGTGGCTGGGCAATCCTGGCAAGCTGGTGGACACTGAGAGACTGTGACAGAACAAAGTGCAAAGACACCAAAATTAGCTTCTGCAGGAGGAAAAAGGCTTAGTTGAGGAATACAAACTTTAAACCTCTTTGAAGGGACTTAATTTGAAACAAATCAATGGAACTACTGAAATATACTAATATGACACATATTTTTCTGTCTCCTCTACTACTATCTTAGATCATGTATAAATTGCATTGGGAGGGGAAGATATACGTTGGCATGGAATTTAACTTAATAAACACTGTTGATAAACTGCTGCTATTATTGATGGTAGCAGCAATAATGAGACATTTTGTCATTACTGTAACAAGTAATAACACAGTAATAAGGTGGCAGAGGATGAAGATTTGGGGTCACAGAAGACAAGTCTGAAAGTGAAGACCTCAATCTAAACACAAAACAGCTTTATTGATCCCTGGGGCCTGCTACCCTCATACATCCGATATCTCATTTCTTAATTGCAGTCTCCTTTTTACGTCGATTTATCATTCTCAGCATGAGCAGGTTTTCCTGCTCATATTTCTGGGAAAACTTGACCTCAAACCCTTGCACCACCATGGCATGCAAGTGCCAGGCAATCACCCGTAGCACTTGCCATCAATTGGGTGGTGGCACACCCAAGGTGACAGGGAAACTGTTGCATTAACCCAAGCGGAGAGCGCTGAGGCTCACTCCAGAGAAGGTGCAAGCCTCTCCTCTCCTTGTGCTCCATCTCTCCCTTGCCCCCGAGCAATGCAAATACAGCAAGGTTCTCAGCACAGGCTGCTGGAGAGGGCTTCTACCTTCCCAGTGTCCCAATTCACAGACCTAATCAGAGAAAAAGAAGGAGAAGAAAAAATATTTTGAAATTAAAATAGCTGATTAAGGATGGATGGCTTCTTCCCAAACCAAAGGCTAAGATCAGCATTCCAGGATTAACGAAAGGCTCCACCTAAATTTCTTTACTGGCAATGCAGGCAGGCAGAGCAAATGGGTTCAGAAGCAAGACAGCTTTGGCTGCCCTTCTGTGACTTAGTGGATAATTCATGGGTCTGTCTTTTCCTAAGAGATTATAAGAGCTTGATTTAGAGGCAGAGCCAAGTCCCAGAGTTGGGATATGGATCCAAGCTCCCCTCAAGTTGGGGGAAGTTTGGACTCGGGCCCAGCTCCACTTTGATCCAGCAATTTTATAACTTGGCATAGAGAGAAGGCTGAATATACCAACAAAGCATGCAGCAGAACTGATTTACTATGTTTCCATAAACCCACGCCAGGTCTGGGTAGCGACCAGCTTTGCGCTGATATTTTTATCAGAGCAAATGTCTCACTGTATCTGTTCTGAAGCAGAGAGAGGACACTTTGCTTTCTGTCACTCGGCATCCTCCGGTTGTTTCAGGAGTTACACAGATGGGCGGTGAAGGGCATTTATCCAAAGTAAATACTTTAAAATCAGAGAAAATGAGGGTCTATTCAGGGCTGGAACAACTCATGAAAATTAAATATTTGGTCTTAATGCCTTAAAATGTTTGACACGGTGTGAAGTTTCTGATGATTGCTTATCATTGATTGCTGACAGTAGTTCTGCTCCCAAGGTCAGTCTTTCAGGGAGACCAGAGGGAGGGAGCCTGGGTACCACCTATTATAAGAAAAGCTTGAAAGGGCTATGCTACACCTATCCCCGTGCATTGCTCTAGCTGCTTCCTCTGCATAGGACTCCCTATTATTGATTAGCACGCTGAGTCCTGATAGTATTACAAATACTTGACAGGCTGAACTGGGCTGTTTGCATCTTTGAACCCAGCTTTGGGTAGCAGCATTTCTCAAATGAAGTCTAATGAAGGTGTTGTGTAGGTATTTGTATCTAAAACTTGCATTTGACACTCACCAGGAAAAAAGCAGTTTCCAGGGGAAACATGTTACAGAACTTGCTGTGCCACGTTATGTATTGCAAAGGAGCAGGAATTACTAATTTTAGACCACTCGCTCATTTTCTTGCTAATGCAGAATTCATAGAATCATAGAATCTTCATGTTTGGAAAGGACCTTTGAGATCATCGAGTCCAACCATACACACACACAAAAAACCCCTACACTCTCTACCACTAGAGCATGCCCTGAAGTGCCAAATCTACACGTTTCTTAAATACCTCTAGGGATGGTGACTCAACCACCTCCCTGGGCAGGCTGTTCCAGTGCCTGACCACCCTTTCAGTAAAGTAATTCCTCCTAACATCTAATCTAAGCCTCCCCTGCCGCGACTTCAGACCATTTCCTCTGGTCCTGTCATTATTCACCTGGGAGAAGAGGCCAACACCCACCACTCTACAACCTCCTTTCAGGTAGCTGTAGAGGGCAATGAGGTCTCCCCTCAGCCTCCTCTTCTCCAAGCTAAACATGCCCAGCTCCCTCAGCCTCTCCTCATATTACCTGGTCTCCAGACCCCTCACCAGGCTGGTAGCTCTCAAATTATTATCCTCTAGTCTCAATTATTATCCTCTAGTCTTAAATTCAGTCATCTATTAAACACCTCAGCTTCTATTAAACACCTCAGCTACTAAGGCTTTCTGTCACTTTCCCTGGGAAATTATTTCATACCTCAGTAGTTCTCAATATCAGGAAGGTACCTGATATCCTTGCAACAACTCGATCAACAGAACATAGAAAACCTGTCTGCAACAACCACCCCGAAACTTCCAGTATCAGAAAATACCCAGGCCAATCAATTCTGTTTAGCACAACTTCTGAAGCTAATGAATTGGCTGCAAAATCCTCCCGTCACTCCACCAGGTCAAAGCGACGCTCTGTAGCTGCTACGGAAAGCAGAGCAGGAGAGAAGCAGCACAAAGCCCGTGCTTGGAGAGAAGAGGGGCTGCTCAAGGCAGAAATTAGGCAGCGGTGGGGGGGTACTGCCCAGGTCGTTACCTTCAGCACAGTCAGGATCGGCACGAAGCAAGGCGAAGAGAATAAAAGCACAATGAATAAATACAAGCCACAGGGAGAAGCCTGGAGAAGTCTGTGGCATGCTGCTTCAGGTAGTGGCCATTGCTCTAGGAAACAGTTCTCTCCCAAGCTGCCCCCATATTTTAACAGCTTTCAGTTTTGAATCAAAGAAAAACAATTTCAACCTTTTTTAGGCTCTTCCCTTCTCCCCGAAGATTTTGCTTCAGCTGGAGGAAATTGCTGAACTCAGCTAAACATATAAATAGATTCAACTGCCCTTTTTTATTTGACTGAGACACAGATGAAAAAATATGCTGCTGACTCAAAAGAAAGATAGTGGGGAAGGCTCGCTGAAATGTAACAGCAACTCTGGGACTGCTCTCCATAGCTTTGAGAAAAACCTAGGTGATAGCAGCCATCAGGTTTCCATCCCATATGCTGTCCAGTGCTTGTTCCCTCGGCATCGTTACAGCTCCTCTGATGGAGAACTGACCCGGCAGGGCCCGGCACTGCTCGTGCTTGGCAGAGACAACTACAAGCCGAGAGTTACCAGGACACTTCACTACTGAGTATCAGCAGGAATGTAACATCGTGACCTGGGAAAAGAGGGCAGCCTTGTGTCTCTACCTGCAGGCTCCTTAGCAGCAGAAATGTGAGAAATCACTTCAACCCGAGAGCTAGCAGGGGACAAGTTTTTAGCGCTGCGTCAGGAGGTGTGACTTCAAACCAGTGTTGGAAGTGGCCATGGTGAGCCTGTAGAAAAATTCTACAGCTGTAGAAAAATTTCTACCAAAACTAAAATCAGAGAGACAGTCATGCCATAGAGACACATGCTGGAACTACTTTTTTTTAATATTTATTTATTTAAAAAAAAAAAAAAAGAAAAAGCAAAAACAGGGTTTCTAAAAGAAGCTGGTGCTGGTTACCATGGTCATAGCAAACAAACACTCCAGCTTCCAGCTCAAGAAATAAAAGTTCCCTGTAAGTGCTGCCTAACAGCCAAAGGACACAATCATTCAATAGTCCAGCCCGATTCAAGCAAATTCAGGCGTTCTGGCTGCTTGCCCTTGCCTCGAGCACTGCAGCTGGTAGAAACTACTTCCTATAGGGAAGGGAGATATCCTCTTTCCAACCCATGACACAGATCTAACTCAGCAGTTGCTTTAGGTCTCGGGCAGTTCATGCTAACGTACAGAAGGATGCACACACTTGAATCTAAGCGCAAGACTGCAAGAAGGGTCACATGGGCTCAGGCCAAAGTCAGCCTAATATTCTGTCCTCAAGAATAGATCCCAAGGGAAGAGTAGAAGAACAGGGCAAACATATGAGGATATTTCTCCTAAATAATCCTCTAGCCTTAGCAATTGGTAGTTCAAGGGCTGCTACCCCAGCAGCAGCTTTGTACGTAATAGCCTTCAGAGTCTTAAGCAATGTACTTTCCCGTTAATTGCAGAAATGCCTTTCTCTTTGTAGCTTTTTAGCTCACCTCACTACAGTTGCCGTGTTAGATCAGACACACGTGACAGAGGCAGATGGGCTTCCTCAACACACATCCGCACTGGTGAGCTCAGTCCCACTGCCTGTTCAACTTCTCACAAACACACCCATGTCCAAAATAACACCAAGACTATGGAAAAGGCTGGCTGCTGCTTTCAAGTTGGATGTACCAGCAGAGTCATGGATGCAGGCTATGCCCGGGAATACAGGTAGCTGGGGAGTCTTAGTGAAAACATTGGCGGGAGAATAGGTATTGGAAGGGACCACGGGGGAAAATCAGTTGCAAATGTACCTCTTGAGTGGGTCAGACCTAGGAGAGGTTGTAAGGACCGCAGCCACCAGGATGGAAGGATGGATGCTGCACAGAAATGGAGCTATGGAGCTCACCTACCAGAAGTCAGTGCTAAAATGAATTTTAGAATTGTCTTCATTCCTACTTTATACTAATTTTAAAGCTCTCTTATCCCACTTTTTTAATTACAAAAAAAATCTGAATCACAATTTCATCGTCTCTAACCATAAAAGAAATTATGAAAAAGATGATTACAAAGCCACAGCCATGTATTCTTGGCAAATACCAGGTTACACCAATATCCAGTGGGGGAGAAGGAACTGCATGTTATGAAGTTTAAACTGTTGTATTGTTTTTGACTCCGCATATTCTGTGTTGCACGCATGGGAGAAGATGCAGAGAAACCAGGATTTTCAGCTGAGTTACAAACTGAGATCAAGTTTGCAAGCGTTTGCTGGTAGCGCACACAGTAATGATGTCTCGACACACTATAGATGATTCTCAGCAGAGCTCACGCGCCTTTAAGAAGAAACACCTTTCAGGTTGCAAGGTGACTGGGAATTTCCACGCAGTAGCTTTGGGCACCTCTTCAGCAGAACAACATGAAAACAGAATACACTACAGAGCCTGGTTTTCAGATACATCCTCAGCTTCAGCTGAAACAGAGCCTCTGGGAAATCTGTTCTTTCGTAAAATAACTGATGTAAACACGCAGTAGCTGGTTAAATTCTGCCTAGTCTGACTACAGCTATTTTTGTCATTTGCGTGCTTTGTCTCTTCTCATGTATATGATTTCCTACTTTCTTCTTTCCCTCTTTTCCACTACCATCTCCTTCAGACCTCAGGAAAGGGTAGTTCCTTCAAGCCCATGTCTGCTCTGCCCTTCTCTGCAATGCCTGAAATAGAATATTTCAGGGAGTGTGAGGTGAGGGCATCTGTAACAAAATGCCATTTGCTGCTTCCTGTGTATAAATACAGTGCATCTGTCACATAATATATAGAATCCTCTGTATTATTCACACAAAGCGGGCATTTTTGAACACAAGTTATGTCATTTTGGAAGGTCACATCCTTCCATGGTTACTTATTCTCCACTCAAATGTTCTGAACGCACACAGAATTTATACACTTGTACTTTGAATTTTCAGGACTCTGAAAATGGACCCAGGCACATGCTCTGAAAGACCTAAGCCTCTGATCAGTTCTTGTTAGATCCAACCTGGTGATGAGGATAGGCATTTTTGAGCAGTGCTGCTCTCTTTCCAAGAGACATGAGGAAATTTAGTTTTATGTTAAAGGTATAAAAGTTGTTTTGATTGTTTTATCCTTTGATTTGAATGGCATAGGTCATTCAGGAGTAACATGGGTCTAACTTGTAGTCTACGGGCACAGATTTACAGGGAAGTGAAGGCACTTGGAGACGTCATCCTGTTTGCACCCCTGCCCCAGCAAAGTCTGGCGTGATGTGTCTGTGCTCCCTGTAACCAGCCCTGGGAGCGACGATACAGCCCCCTTCCCATTCAGGTTGGGGCTGCTTCCGCTTCTAACATGTATCTGAAAACATCCAAGCACCAGAAGCAAAACACGTCCGCAGACACACCACAGCACTAGAGGAACTCTCCACATTTGATACTTTCAGGAAAGATACGCTACACTCAACCTGACACTAAGCCCAGCCTGCTGCACAGGACAGCCTCCTGGAAGAGCTGATGTGACTACTCACGGTAGCGAGTGCCTTGCTATCACTAATTTATAGACAGACAGAAACTTGTACTCCCCTGGTCAGAGGAAAGGTGCTGCTCACGCCTTTTCTCTACCACAGGTGGCTTAGACGTCACACCACAGCTGGACCCGTACAAAAACCTTCCCAGTTGCACTGAGTGGTTTTGCCTTTCTGTTTATAGTTCCTCTGAGAACAAGAAGAAAACATCCCATCAAAATTAATTCTTTGATGTCTCCACCACATCCCCACTAAGCAACGTCAGACACGATTCTCATGTGAAATACTCCACTATGTGCCTGGTCTAGTGACTTAATTACCTCCCTGTTAAAGGAGCACAACACCTCCCCCTTCTTTTCTTTTTTTCTTTTGCAATGAAGACAAGAGTCACAGGTGAAAATTATTTGAGACCAGATGCTTCTGAACTTGTTTCCCCACACTTTGCTACCAGCACTGGGCTTCATGGAAAGAAATATTGGTAAAACCACATTGGGTCTTCCCTATGCGGCAGGAGCAAGGAGAGATGTTAACTGTGGTCTCAGAGGAGACTGACGTTGGGTTGGTTTCTTAACCATGTTATCAGGATCTAAGTTCCTGGAAGTGCTGGAGAAGTTCCAGGAGTGCTGGAAAGCTGTCTGTAGACTTCATCTGGCAGAGACTCCTCTCAATTTCAGAAAGAATATTTTTAAAAATTACAATAAGAACAGAACAATGTACATCATGTTGATGTTAAAATGGAAACCTACCAGAAAGGAAGGTGGGGTTATTTCACACTGCTGTTCACCAAGAAAAGGTAGAGAAGAAAGAAAATTAAAAAAACTGTGGTTTTCCGTTTAGAAGAGCCTGGTTTACCTTCCTGTGTACAAGATGTAAAGGGACTCTCTGAATTACTCAGTTAAACCAGCCTCTAAAGGCAAAGTACTGAAAAAAATGCCCAAATCATCAAGCCTACAGTTAAAAAAAGTAAAAAAAAATAAATAAATTGTGGTGCAACAATGTATGTAGTGAGTACACCTGTGACCTAAGCCCTGCCACTGACAGAGAGCTCGGCTAATTATATCTCTGGTGCCATAAATTCAGCTTTTGATGACTGTGAAGCAGAAAGTGCCACAGCCCTATCTACAGTACATTTCCTGGTTGTCCTCGTGGCACTATTGGAAAGGTGCCCAGTGCAGCCTGTTCTCCAGCAACAGCACTGTTCTCGAACAAAAACAATGTCCAAAAATGAAGAGTGAGAAAGCAAACAGGGAGAGCAGCTAGGACAAGTTTGCTGTGAAGTGCTGTCATCCCACACTGTTCCAATCGAGCCCCCCTCCTGAACCAACTATAAGATGATTTTGCACAGTGAATAAAATAGATTAATGATCAGATGCAGTGGTTCCCCATTGCTCCTCATACCTGTACCATGGTGGTGGGTGAGTGCCAAACGAGGCTCCTCTGCCCAAATACAGGATGCATTTTCTGCCTTGAAAGTAGGGGATGGGTTCCGCTGGGAGAAAAATCAAACCAAGCTCCCAAATGATGCATTCTGTAAATGTTTATCCTGTTAAAGGAGAGCCACTGGGACTAGTGGTCAGTGCCCTAGAGAGGCAGAGTTGCCTTTTCAGCTTTGGTGTGCTGGGTAGATTTGGATAAGTTCACTTTGGCAAGTATTTTGCAATCCACAGAGCAAGAATGGTAAACAATGGGTGAGCTTTATTGTGATGAGCTTCTCCCCTTGGTTCCCCTGTTCCCCTAAAGCTCGGCTATTCTCCTTCTCCCCCTCCACTTGAAAAAACGAACACTGAAACGTGCACATTTTACAAGAGCAGCTCGATTCCGCTCTACTCGAGTAGCGGGAGACTACAGCAAATGAAGCCAGGGTGGCTATTCCAGAAAACGGTAAGAATATTTTAGCCACTAGATGGCAAAAATCACCAGAAGTTGCTGCAGAGTGGCTGTTGCACAGGCTCTGCCTGGTCCCCGTTATTCCGGATTCAAAGTCAATCCTGTTTCCACCAGAAATTCATTTTGACAAATCCAATCTTTAAGTGTCCAAGGGGGAGTCGTTTAACAAACACGCACAGTAAATTTGTGTTCGGCCCCATTTTCAATGAGGCATCTGCAGGAGGCTCCATGTAGGGATGCCCAAAGGGAAGGCTGGTGCTCTGTCTTTAGCTGGAGCGGTTTAACAGTCTTCCAGAATTTACATGGAAATGTCAGAAGTGAGCAATTAAAAAAAAAACAAAACTAAAATGAAAAAAGAAAAGAGGAAAATCACAAATTTTCAGTTTTGCTTGAATTATTTTCAACCCCAGGTTTTCTAATTTGGCCACAGAACAAACAAAAAAACCCAATTACTACCATAAAGCTAAGTGGCATAATATACTGAGAGGATAAAACACTCTTTTAAAGTATCCATGAGAGTGAGATATCCTCACTTTGGATGCTTCAGAATAAAGCCCTTATCAATCCTATTAGAAAGTCAAACCCCCCCAGAAGAAGTAGGTAATAGATACTGTACACACAAAACAGCACAGGCAAAATTAAAACTTGCTTGTATGTCTGCTGCATGAGCTGCTTCCGTTAAAGCCTCCAAAGCACTGAAATGATATATTTCACTGATAAAATCAGAGCATTTAGCAGCAACGAGGAACTAATCTATAGCACTGCTGGTGCAGCCAGCACATCCTCGCAGCCCAGAAGCCATCAAGGAATACCTGATGGATCCATGGGTCAAATTTTGATTTATTTGTTCTCTCTCACACATAACTTGGCACAATGACATATTTGCTACTCCCTTAAGCCCCATAAGGATGGGGGAGCCGATTCACTGATTTTAGAAAATTATTACAAAAATAAGGAAGGAAATGGCTTAAGCATATTTCAATCTATTTATGGACTGTGGTCTTGCCCCACTCAGCAGCTGGGGAGTTGGTTGGACAAATCTCTCATACAAGGAGCAAAAGGCCAGAGCTTTCTGAAAAGGCCATTAGAGACCATGCAAGGGGCAAATCAGTCTCTCTCCAGCTCATAGCCAGATGCATTATTATACCAGAAGACACACTGGTCCTTAGAGAGAGCCAGCAAAAAGGAGAAAAGCTTCATGTATGGCTTATGATCAGGAACTACTCTGGTAGCTCAGAGGCTTGGACCAAAAAAGAAGCAAATTGATTTTGTCCTTGATATATACTGAGAAAGCGCTATTTTTCAGTACCCACTACAGCAATTTTGCCAGTCTTTGCATAACCAGAATCACCAGCAGCAAGGGAAAAAAATCTCTGGGAACAACAGATCAATACAGCATGAAAAGTGTACGTGCAGTTTGCAACTGTCCCCTATTTTTAAAATTACAGTATTTACCTATTTCAGGAATTTCAATTTTTTAAATTAACTTAGCTGGAAAGAAAACTGTTTATTTCCTTTGTGTTGTGAAAATTCGGTTTCCATCAAAATTTCATGCCAGACTCTTTTATTGTAAAATGAACCTTCAAAATGTTTAAGTATTATTAGGACGATACTGAAAAATACTCAATCTAGCATGTTTTCCCTGACTTATCTCAGGAGATACACCACAACAAATCTAGTTGAAAGCTGGAAGAATCAAACAGTTAGCTCAACACTCATCGTTTCTGGCTGAAAGTCTTTTCCCTATAGCTCTACAAATTTAGATTTGGAAGTGGATTGCAGGGCAGTTACTGCTGAGGACAGGCTCAGCCTTTCCCCTCGCCTGTGCATTTCTCTTACGCCTGGCAAGGCAGCGTTGCTGCTGGGAGAGCAACTTTGATTAGCAAACAGATGTCCAGCCTAAATTAACACAGGGCAATTAGGATCCTTCATGTGTCTCTTAAGACTTCTGAAATGGCCCACGAGATAGAGGATTTCCCTACCCATCTGCAGTTGCACATGGCTGGGAAGCGTCCTCTTCTGGGCTCTCCTGGTAGCCAGCCTTCAGCCAGGGAGACTGCAGGGTCTTCATTACCAGGCTTTTCCCCTGGGCTCCAGCCTAGGGTAGACCAGGGCTCCAAGGAGATCCCAGAACTGTCTCCTTCAGAGAAGAACACACTCTGGGTCTTGAAGAGATGATTTCTAAATCTGAAAAACCTCCAAATCACACCTCAGCCCTGGCTTCTGTGTATACAAATGCTCTGCCAGCCGGCAAACCCAGAGCTAGAGGAAATTATTAAGTTGAAAATGCCATTTACAGTCTATGCTCTTTCCACTCGCATCAGTTCTATGCTGGTATCTCTGCTGCTTTCTCAAAATGGACTCTGGCTTGCCAAAAAACAGGACATAAGACAATCTATCGTTACCTTTTCGTGCTCTTCCGCAACTCTACATTATAGGACCACTTAGTTATGTAGGTCCATCAGGACGAGCAGCATAACATCTCTTTTTGCTCATCTCCATGCTGTGCTTCACAGCCCAGCACCGAGGCCGGATTTCACAGCATGGTTTATTCATACTGTGCTTCTGGGATGCCAAAACACCCTGGGAACATCAGGGTTTCAAAGCCTCCGTCGGCTGTCTGCATCATTTGTGTCTTTTAAAGGAGAGCCACATGGGGGTGCTCGGAAAGCATAGTAGGGAAGATGCTGCATAGCAGAGCTGCTCTAGCTTCAAGGGTGACTGAGGAGGAAAAAAATGCTGGTGCTGCATGCAACACGGAGGGTGGAGCTGGTTTCGCTCTACCCTTCAGACTAGTGCTCCAAAACCCAGTTCCCCTTGACCATCTTCATTTCATTCTGTTGACGTGTATCCATTGGAAAGGTGCAAGAATAGAGACATGTCTGTTAACGTCCACAGTCACAAATACAGTGGGATTAAAAAAGAGGGTGCACATAAGGAGTAGCGCAATTCCTTGCTTCATGGAGCATTTTATTGTATTTCCTGATGGTAAACAGATTGATGCTATTGTACTTGTTAGCATGGTCAACCTTTATTACAAGACTATTAAGAGTTTTATCTCTATGTGGATCTTTGAGATTCTGAGGGACAGTTTTTTCTCTAGATTCACTACTCATCCTTAGAAGCCTATGCTAATAAAGTGCACTTGTTTCTGCCCCACAGCACCCTGAAGGCAGCATTTGAGAGGCTCAAGCAACGTGAGTATTTATATCTTCCTCTCTTACGTGGGTAAGACAGGCACACGTGTTCATCCCCTCTGGGGTCTTTCATCCTCTTCCCCCCTCTGTTTTCAACTATTCTATCCTAGTCTGTAAGTGTGGAGAGTGGAGGACACTCAACTGGGAGTCCTCCAAGGCTGGGCACTCAGTCCACTCTCTGGTGGCAAAGAAAATGGCTCGTTCCTCAAGTTAGTTTTATGTGTATCAAGCCACAAAACATCAGGCCTGTTCTCTCTTCTGCACACCTCTGACATCAAACCAGCATGTTTTCTAAATGTGCCTAAGGCTGAAAACCTTTCACACACAGGAAACGCAACACCGTCATAGCCAATAGGACAGTGTACCTGGCTACCAGCACCTGCTGTTTAGATAAAAACACCCTTTTGAAAAGCAGCTGGTGAATTAAGGTATTTTTAGAAACTGGGTGGGGGAGCTCAACATTTCTGGAAAACGTGGGATTCTATTTCAGAGGGCACCAAAGCCGACAAATGTGAGAAGTTACCAGCCACTTCAAACAGCATCAGCCAGGTGCTCTGAAATTCAATCCATCTTTCCTGGCCCTTGGAAATTCTCAGCTTGCAACCTCGTCTAATGGCATTTGTGCAAGGCTGAACGCAACTGGCAAGCAGCTCCCAAGAGCGATGGCAATCCAGCAGACACAGGGGGTGATGGTGGAGATCAGAGCTCCTTCCCTCCCTCTGCGCCACATCTGACCTCCAGCCCCAGAAGGAAAGGGGGTAAATGGGGCTATGAAGAAATGCAGCTGGCTCTGCACTTGCCAAAGCTGCTCTGAGTGGGTGCTCCAATTCCGCAGCGAGGAGCCTTGCCCATGCATTTTGCAAGCACTGGGAGGACCTGCAATAAGCCCTATTCAGGGATGTAGGCAATGTCAGTGCATGCAGAAACATAGGGAGGCCTTTTGTAAGGCTGCCCTGCTCATGACAACTCATACAGCAGCCACATCCCAGAAACATCTCCTAAAAAATGTGACTTCATATTTAAAGGCCTTTTCCCTGACTGTATATGAATTCTGATTTGATTTAGAAATCGAAAGCGTTGGAAACTCTCATATCCAGCTGGCAGTAATGCTGAAGGATGAACTGAAAGGAATAGAGGAGTTCCGAGAAAGACAGAAGGAGCAAAGAAAAAAGGTGAGGAACTAGAGAAATGTTGAAACAGATCGGGTCAATGGTCCATGCGGATGACCTGTCTCCAGCCATAGGCTGTGAATACTGCAAAAGATGATAAAACATGCCCAGTGTGCCCTGTTCACTCCATATACTAGACTGTGGAAGAAAATCTCTTTCTGATCCCAGCTGGAAATAAATTAGTGTCCTGAACTCAGGAGACAGGCTTTAGTCACTTTTACTCTCTCCAGTGTAACTGCAGATACTATTATTATTCCCTTAAGAACTTAATCCTTCCTTTTCTCTTTTTTATACACTTGCTAATTGGATTCTTTGGTATGATCCTGCATGATCTCCAACACGTACTAAAACAAAGGGGTAACACAAATGTTTAAAAACATAAAAGCAAATTATTATCATGCTGAATGCAACACCAACATCTGCTGAATTACAAATACGTGGAGTAAATAGCATCTAGTTCATGCTGTATAACAAAAATTTGAATATATTTAACGCCATTTCAACCCCTATGATCTTACCAAGCTCTAAGTCCCCTGAAAAAGCAGCTCTTAATAGAGACAACAGTGGTCGCCCTTACACCTTCTCTGGTCCCACAGGGTTGAAGGCAAAGATGAGACAGTCACTTAACACTGAAAGCACTGACTGATGGAGGGCTAAAATAAAACATCCACTTCTTTGCTAATTTTAAACAAATGAAAATGCATATGACCATTATCCAATGCCATAAAAATCTTGTGTCTACAACCCTGACACACGGGAACTTGTAATAGCAGAGAACTCTGAATATGAGAGTGGGTAAAACCAGTGCTGCTACTGAGATTTGGGTTCTCGGTGATCTGATGAAGCAAATAAGGCATACAAAGACAGTGTGCATCTAGTTCATCAGCATTTGTATCCCCCCTCCGCCACTGTGCCACTAGGATTTGCAAAGACAGAGGCTTTCTCTCCTGTTGAAAACAATAACACTAGAACTGAACTGGAAAGAGTTAAAAGGGCCTGGAAAAAAGGGAGAAACTGCTTTGGAGTCTTAGGCAGGCTTTTTTTCTCTGTCCAGCATGTGGCTGTGAGAAAGTCAACATTAGACATGCTAGATGGTGTCATCATTTTTGGTAAATGCCCAAAATGCTGTGATTTGTGTTTCACTGTAGCTGCTCTCAGGACTGTGCTATTTAGCCCAATGTGAGGCAAGCCTCTGGGTAGCCTTGGAAAGAGTTTTGCTTGATTAGAATATAAAGATTAAAGGGCCAAACACCCCACTGAAGAAACCCATACCCTGCCAAGTAAGAGCATATCTCACTGTCACATAAGGCTGAGCATATCACAACAAAAGCCACAAAAGAGAATTCAGCACTGTCCTTCCAACACCAGCCAGATGACGAAAAGGAAATCAAATCGCATCAAGCACAAATTTGCCAGAAGCAATGGAATATAAACTACACAGGAATTGTGTGTATTTAAAATGGGCAACTCCCCTTGCTCACGTGGGTGGGACAGTGGTTTGGTCTGCAAAGACGTGGGATCAAGCTTTTGATTGTGAATGGATGTTACGCCAGTTAATCTCCTTAAAAAAAAAAAGGGGGTGGGGGGAAGGAAGAAAATGAAGATCTACATCCTCTCTGCTATTAATAGAAACAACTGAAGCAGAATTATCTTGGATTATTTTTTTACCTGGCACTTCTATGCTCTGTGTCACTTAGAAACCTGTCATTTATAAAAGCAGAAAAGCAGAGTGAAATCATCTTCCCCGCAGGCACGTGGGTCATAGAAAGGCGCTAACAATGGCTTTCCTAATGCTGCCCCTAAAAAAAGGGGGAGGGGGTGAAAGTCCAAAGCATAAAATGCTTAGTTCCATGTGTTTCTTACAGTATGAGTCTGCGATGGAGCGCATGCAAAAGAGCAAATTGTCCCATTATAAGAAAACAATGGAGGTAAGCAAGGAGGTTTTGTGCAGGTTTTTTCATGCAAACTGTCTCCAGTGTGAGACAGGGTGAAATCTCTATTACATGTACCTACGTCAAGAATGTGTGAGTGTCAAAGAGTGCAAAAGCGTGTGTGAGAGATGCCTTCTACGAGGAGGAAGCTAATCTTCCCTGCTGCGCACACTGAAGAGTCAGAATTAAATCAGAAAGTTAATGTGGAATGAACAATGCCCGAGGTCAAACAGGATTTCATTCTTTCTAGGCAAGGGTACTTCCAGGAGCAAATGCAATTTTTCAGTCTGTGTAAATACAATTTTAAAAACAGTGAGGGAATCTTGTAAACAGGAGGAAAGCTCTCCAGCTGGAGAGCTTGCAGGTACAGGAACTGCAGGCAGCTGGTTTTGGTTTCCAATGCCTCTAAAGAAAAGTAGTTGCAGACCCATCAGTGCTACAGCTGGAACTGTACTAGCAATTTTTATTTAAATGTGGTTGTTCTAAGTGAATCTCTAAGACGGGGAGGTCTTTTGGTGCAAATAAGGATTTCTTTTGCTTCTGAGGGCTGCACAGAGACTGTTACCTATGTGTGCTGGCTCTGTCTCACAGCTTGGAGCAATGGGCAAGGCAACACACCGACTTCGGCCACCTGATGCTCCAAGTCACACTGTGGAAATGACACTGGCACCCTGGGAATGTGTGCTCCTAATTTTGTCTCTACACTGTAGCTGGGACAGACGCCTGATGCACCGATGGTGCTAGCACTGCCTGTGAATCCGTAACCACCCCTGCCAGGAGTTGGCTGCAATTGTACAAAGCAAACTATTTTGGGGCTGCAAGAAAAGGGCCTGATTTACGCCCAATTTCCCAGGTCTATTGCTCCATCTCCTTACGGTGTCATTGGGAATTTTTTCTGTTGCCCCAACTTGGGCACTGATTTGCTCCCCCAGACTGACCGCAAACCAGAAAATGCCTAGAACATGACACTGGAAATAACCCAGCCTTGCTCCCTAACCCAAACCCTCACATTTGGTTTCATTTTGATACAGTCAAAGAAGACCTATGAACAGAAGTGCAAGGAGGCGGACGAGGCGGAGCAATCCTTTGAACGAACAAGTGCTTCAGGCAACCAAAAGCAAACAGAAAAGGTACCTCAGATAAAAGTACTATTTAGAAAGAAAACTGTGGTTTTTTTCCTCTTCAAGGTACAAGAGAATACAATTGAACAACCCATTCTGCAGGATGCCAGGGGCTGCTTTCCCTTCTAATTAACCCCTTAGAATCGAAATTAAAACAAAGCACCTTCCCAAGGAATTCTTCCTTCACAAACTCCTTTGGTAACTGTGATCTTGTTCTGCAATAGGCCAAGTGTTCTTAAAAACGCTTGGAAGGGACTCAGTTATCTAATTAATTTATCCCAGGCTACAATCTAATTGTTCTATGATTCCTGCAGGGAAACTGAATGACATTTTTCTCCAAAATTATTCATAAAAAAAGAAACAAGTCAGAAGTATGTCATGCAGTTAGTCTTGCCTTTTGGTCGCTTACATTTGGTAGGCATAGTATCTTACATTAAAATGCATATTTTTCTTCAACATTTTTCTCCTTATGGTTAGTTTAATTTCAACTAAATTTACAAACTCAAAAATAAATCATTGGAAATTAAGGCACTGCAGTCCTTCATTGCATCGTCTTGATACTTGTAGCTGACAATTCACTAACTTTTAATGGGAACATTTTACCGTGGAACAGATGGAGAAAACAAAATAAATGAACTCCCTTTGGCTCGATAAAAATCAGTGCAGTGTAAGCAAAAAGGATCAAAAATCATCTCAAGGAGCGGGGGGATGGAGATTCTAAAAACAGCATCAGAACTTTACATTTTATTTCCAGCATTCGCTCATCTTTGATGAACAAAACCCTCCACATCTTAGCTGCACAGAGGGGATGAAACCCTGGCCCTAGTGAAATTCTGCCAGAACACTTAGCGACTTCACTGGCGTCAAAATCTGACCCAGCTCCTTTCATGCAGAAGGATCCCGGGGTGCTTCATTGCCGTTACTTCCACACACATGCCAGCACATTTGAAATGCAGAGAGGCATCTGACAAGAAACATGTCAGCTGTTTAATTCTGCACAGCACTCCCAAACAGTTTGGGCCAGGAAGCAAATAAGAATGAAGCTTATGTTCCCAGCTTACTACGCATTTTCCAACCAGCTGTGATGAGGAATATGGTCATAAGAACCCCTACCTGAGCCTTGTCTTGAAGGGCAGAATGGAAGAATGTGTGATACTGATGTCTAGAGCCGTGCATTAATGTACTGTCATCACCATCTGTGCAGAAAGACCTGGGAGTACAGAGCTGTCAGTAATAGCTGTATTTTCATTTGTTAAAAGCTGCAGGTTTTTTTAAAAAAGAGAAGTGCTACTTAGAGTGAATTTTGCTTTTAGGCTTCTGAGTTGTTACGGGAAATAATCTGGCATTTGCTAAGTATTTTAAAGGCTGTGTTCTTTTCATCTGTGTATTACACGAGGAGCTCGGAAGATGAAGAATTTTAACTCCTGTTTATTTCTGCTTATAAATATCTATTAGAAAAGCACATCAAACACTTGAGAAAAAACAACTCAGCCAGCAGACACAAGCTTCAGGCTGGATCACGCTAGCACTGAGCCCCTGTGGCAGGCGTGTCTGAATGGAAAGGTGTAAATTGCCAGATTTCCCTTGAAGTCAGTGAACCTGCGGCTGCATCTGTGAAATTCTGGTCCCTTCTTCTCCATAGCACACATTTGACAGAACTATACATAAAGGTGGGACAGCCAAGAAGCGTTTGCAAATTCAAGCCTTTTCCCTAGAAGGAGAAAGGGAGCAGACAGCAAAAAAACTGTAGCAGAAGCAAAAAAATATGGTCAGAAATTAATTTGGGTATTTCTTTTCCTCTTTCAGAGCCAGAACAAAGCCAAGCAATGCAGAGATGCAGCAAATGAAGCAGGTGATGCCATATTTGCAACTGAACTAAGATTTTTCTCAGCAAAGATCCACCAGCACACTGATTTTGATAGATGACCATCCAAATTAACCAGGCTCTGTTAGAAGTCCAGTTTCCCGAAGCCACCTACACAAAGATTAATGAAGAAGCTTCTAAAAACCTTGCAATATGATAGTCATGTACCTTTATTTTTCTTTGTGAAAATGCAAGAGTCCTGCTTTCGTTAAAGAATTTATAGAAGACTTCCTTTAGGGACTTTGCCCAGGAAAGAAAAGCTCTCCTTGAAGGAAGTTTGAAAGCACAAAAGAATGACACACAGATTGCCATCATCCAGCCCAAACGAGATACACAGTCCCCAGGTTCCCTGCACGTGAACATGGTAGAATTCTCCATCCAGAAACACAGCCTGTGTCCACAAGGACAGGCCAGCAGACACCTGAGGTGGTTCATGAGTTCAGACTTGTCCCTCACTGCTCACGTAAAAGTTTACACTAAATTCCATGGCTTACCTGGCTGGCTCAGCATGGAAAGAGCCTAAGGATGCTCAGCGCCCAAGCATGGTCCAGGCTCTTCATCTCTGATTGGCGTTATTTCCCACTGTAAAGTTTATAGATGAATCCTTACTCTGGTATAAAGTTGCAAAGAAAAAAACCCCAAATATCCTTGTGGCCCACCACTTTCAAGCTCACACATTCTTGCAATACTCCAGAAAATCACAGGCCTAAAGTGCAAGAACCTCAGCAAAGTCCTAATAGAAGGAAAAAGAGAAAGACTATCTCATGTTTTTTCCTAACTGTTGGGTTTCTATTATGTGTGTCTGTGTTTACAGAGAACGTGTACAAACAGAACATTGAACAGCTGGATAAGGTCAGGACAGAGTGGGAACAGGAACATATCAAAACCTGCGAGGTAAACATTGACTTTTGCAGCAATATATTTGTGTGCTCTTTATTTTATCCTACTTGCAGGTATCAGTCTGAGACCTGAGATATCGTCCCAAGGGTTTTGCTGTTTGCTTTACGTGGAGTCTCAGTAGATGTCTGCAAAACTACTGCAAAAACTAGAATTGATTTAGAAATAGCTGCTAGCTGTCTCACTTGCTTACACTGTCCTTGCTTGCTCAGCATATGTAGGTAAACATAAAAGAAAGGAATAAGTGCAGAGGTGTGAGAAGTGGAGCAATATATGAACTGGTACAATCTATTTGCAAGCTTTTGTTGCCAGTTTTCACCCACAACTTACCATAAGAATACACTAGCTTTAGGGATGGTCTTCTATCACAGCCAAGATAAGGTCGTTTCTCAAATAACTGCTTTGTGACAAAATGTAAATTGAGTACGAAAATCAACTGACATGAAACTAATATGAAAATTCATTTTTAGTTTAAAAGAATGAACTTCAAACGAAACAAGAAGAATTCAACAAATCCATTAAAAACGAACAAACAAGATTCCCTTTAGATTGTTTTCCAAGAGGCTTCCAGAATGGCTTCTTGTAACGCACAAGAGGTTTTTGTGTTTGGTTTTTTTGTGGGTGTTTTTTTTTTTTTTTGAATCTCACAAGTTCAATGGAGTCTAAAAATGAATTTTTCTGGCTAACCTAAAAAGTATGTACTGTAGCATTTTGAGAGCAAAAATATCCAAGCCACTCAGAATATTTTGCACAGCGCTTTACATTCACCTGCAAGAATATTTGCCCTCTGTCACAGAGCAATCTTTCAACTGAAAGGTGGTAGTGGAAAAGTCTCTATTTCCATCGTGCTGAGGATGGACAAGGAGATTTGTACTTGGCTACTAAGTTTTGCACAACAATTTACAGGAGCTGGTTGACATCCAAATCAGCCACACATTTGGTCATACTAATCCTTCAAATACATTTCGCCATCTGCTAAAGTATGATTTTGCTATGTTTACTTGTTGCAGGCTTTATTTCCACATAAAATAAAATGCCAGGAGCATAGCTTTCCAGTTCTCTGCTTCCTCTTAAATATTCCCTTATCTGGGAGGACTGGAAAGTCGCACGGCTGGCACAGCAGACTTTCCATAGAAATTGTGCCAAGCCTTAATTTTCCCAAGATGCACATTTTCCCCCTTCTTAAAATGCCAACAAACAAGCAAAGAGTTCCACAACCTAAACCACTTCGTTTCTCCCACATGGCTAAATTCTGAATAGCCCACAGAGCTTCTGGCCTGGCCAAGGGCATCCTTAACGCCTCCTTTCTGAAGTGCTTGTAGACAGAAGAACTGATAGATTTTTCTTGAGGCACTTAAAACTAGTAACTAGTACAAAAGCAGCTTAAGATCCCAAACTTCTGTCTGCATAGTGGGGAATCCGGAAGTCCCAAGGTCAGTTAGCTCTCTAGCCGAGTGCTGCACATCCACAGCCTGAAAATCTTGGCTGGCAAGTGGCAGCACTGGGACAACCTTTGTCATAGGGGCTGAGCCATATTCCTTGGCATGAGATGCCCAGGTTCACTAGCAGTCTGTCGCACAAGCCGACGGGGCTTGAGGGATGTGTCTAACACAATGTCCAGCTGCCCTTTGCAAAGGGCTCGACAAGCCAAGTCACTACACTTCCCTCTGATAAGCTGCATTTCCCGACAGGAAACCATTTACCTGGAAAATTCCCAGTCGGTTCTCGTGCTATTTCAGCAGACCCGAAGGGCCTAGGCTCCAGCCATAGGCTTTTGTTCAGAATGGATATCGAAATACTCATTCTCTACCCTTCAGGTTCTCTTTAAAAGCTTCTTCTCTCAGAAACTGGTCCCAATGACAGCTGACTCCCTGATGGACTTTTTTCTGGTTTTTTTTTCAGATGGTAAGATATTAGATGGCAGGCAGTGTACCCAACAATGTTATGCTGAATATTGTATACATTTGTGATGTTCTGGACATAATTACTAGCAAATGGAGATGGAAACAGATGGCTGAAAGCATCTGAGCTTTTCACACCTCATAGAAAACCAAAAATTGATGTTCTACTTATAACAGCAGAATTTAGAGATCATGGTCTTTTTTTTTTTTCCCCCAGTGTTTTTAAAGAAAGAGTTTATCTGCCTCTTCCCCAAACTGAATTCACACATCTCCTCTCTCTTCCTCCTTCATTCTTCCCAAGCTGTGCAACAACATGAGAAAAATCAGACCAATGAAGGAAAGGAATAAACTCTGAAGAAAGAAAAATGCCTTCTCTTTACCACGAAAATAATCTTAGAAATGAACAGAAAAAAGTCCAGAGAGCCTCAAATAGTTTTAAAAGAGAAAAGTTTGGAAAGAGGTTTTAAAAGGCAGAGATGTATATTTTTGGCTCTACCTTTAGCATCAATACAACCGTTTCATGCCAGTACTCTGCTGATCTGTCAAACATCAAGACCTCAGTGCGATGGGCAGATAGGACCCTGACTCTGAAATCCTTTAAAAAGGATCCTTCAGAACGGTTTGCAGACATAGAAACTTGGCCCAGAGGACCCCCAGCCCTGCTGCTGCCTGCAATGCAAATAAATAACTACCACGAGGCTACCTCACATCTCCTCTTTGACTTTAGGTCTTCCAGCTCCAGGAGTGCGACCGCATCACCATCCTCCGCAACTCCCTGTGGGTTCACTGCAACCAGCTCTCCATGCAGTGTGTGAAGGATGATGAGGTAGGGGCACCTGCCAAGCAGCTTCACATGCGGAGGAGGAAGAGGAGGAGGAGGAGTGCTCTGACAACACAGCACTATCTTGCCCTTCTCTGCACATGCTGGCTGTTGCCAGCAAACTGGCTGTTGTGCATGTTTAGTGAGAGGGGGAGTATTCTCAATCTAGCTTGTTCCCTCTAGATGTAAACCAGATATATGCCTGGATGTAGATGGTCTGTGTCACACTAGGTGACACTTAGATGTCTCCTCCCCTCAGTTTGTTGGAAAATGCTTCCAGCTACCAGAATGCTCAGTCAAGCATATTTGGGCTCAGGCACAACTTTCAGTCATGGTCTCAAAATTGGAAGACATAAAGAATACACTAGTTCTGCCTTTGAATGGTTGTTTCCTGCTAGTAATTTCCTAATTGCATCGAAAAGCCCTGGACTGCCTTTGTCCTCCTTGCTTAGAAGGATATCCAGAGCACAAACAAACATTTGTGTTCACAAGAATGTTTGCACAGGGGACAGGCCAAAAAGCCATCCAGGTCAGACATGTGCCAAGTATAAAGTGTCTCTTAAGGGGAAAAGTATTAGAAGAGCATTAATTGTTAATTCAATGTGAAATGTTAAAAATTAAATTAGGTTCTTGGGTTCTGTTTTGTAGCTGTATGAAGAGGTTCGGGTAAGCTTGGAGAACTGCATCATCGAGTCAGACATAGACTACTTCATTAAGACTAAAATGACAGGGACACAACCTCCAGGTAATTATTCGTATTGGTCTCACCAGATGAGTCACCCATTGGGCTGAGGCTGCAGTTGTGCAGTACACGTCCGTTGGGGGTGAAGCCAGTTGGAGGAGCTTCTGCTCCGGCTACTCATTCCCACCCACCACAGCTCACTTCCCCCTCACTGTGCTGCCATCACTCCCTGCGCGGCACTGCAAGTGGGATAGCTGAATGATCCAGGTTAAAAATAATCCTCCGAAAAAGAAGAAAAAGAAAAAAAAAAAAAGTTGTTTTGGTTTTTCAACCAGGCTCATTTCACAGTACAGCTGAACGGGCACTGCTGAGGAGGTGGCAAACTGCCTTGCAGAGATGGCAACCTCAATTTCCTGCAGTGGTGACAAGTCAGAGCCAACTTATGGTGTAACTGCGTCCTGGTGTCCCCTCAACAGTGGTGCTGCCTCTTCATTTGCAGCACAGAGAAGACCAGACTCTGTATTCTGTTTTGTTCCCCCTGCCCAATAGGGAATAACATCCTTTGTCCTTCTCAGGAAGTTGTTTGTATAAGGGCAAGACCCTAGTTGGGGGAAATTTTGAATGAAATTGGCTTTTCTCCAGCATGCAGAAGCAATGTAAAGTTCACAGATGCTGCCCGTTCAAGCCAAAGCAGCCTTTTCAATGAGTTCAGTGATCAGAACCTCTGGGCTGAAACGGAGACTGGGACAGCAAGAGCTAAGAGCAGTTATAAAATGAAAACACAGTTATAAAATGAAAACACGCTGCTCTGGGGCAGGAGTTCTCCAAAAACACCACCAGAAGGGAGACCTAGCTAATGTTTCAAATGTCCAAACACAAACCACACCCTCTTACTTCAACAAGCAGCACAGGATTTTTATAGACTGAGAGAATGCTTGCACTTCTGTGCAGCTGCTGCAGTAAAGAAAGATTCACAGCCCTTGTAAAAGGTGAGAAAAACCCCTGTTTCATCTCTTCGTTAGCTGATGACACATATCTATGCTGAAAAGATCTCTTCCTCCCTTTATTTTTTTTTTTAATTTGTGCACAGATACTGTTTCACTTCCACTATCTGCTCTAACATCACACTGCTATACCAAAGAGAAAATCCCTCCTCAGCAGCGTCAATACAGCTTACTTCCACTCTCAATGGGGAATAAACTATACTGGCATAAGGAAATTTTATACTGATAAAAACCTTCCATGCTAGGAGTTGTATAGGTACAAACATCAGCAGTATGAATACTCTGTCCCAAGGGATAATTACCTCGTACAGGAACAGCTTACACCCCTTTGGTTTCACGGCAGAGCTCAGAGTTGGCCGCAACTACTCCCCAGGGACGTCTCCAGCAGAGCTGGATGCTGCCCCTAACGCAGCACTGAGCTATCTGGGGCCTGTTTTTCACTCATCCTTTCTGTCATTACACCTATGATGATTAAGAACTAGGATTTCGGGCATGTTTTAAAACAAATATATTGATACTGGTGCACTGGATGCCATTTTGCTGCTATAGTTTATTCTTCTTCACATAGGGGACTTAAATTCACTGATATAGGAGCATTTACCAAGGAAAAACTACACTTTCACTGGCAGAAGGGAGAACTGTGCCTTGCAACAGTGTGAAACAACTTCTGCATACTAAGAAATTTGCAATTCTCAGCTACAGTTGGTTCTTTTTTTCTTTTTCTTTTTCCTTCTCCTATGTGAGATTTCTCATTCTCCAGTCACCTAGGCAATTTTCTGCAAACAGCTCTTGGCTATGTCAGGACTCATTTCTAATAAGAAATAGGTGGGAAAAACACTTGAGAGCTGTATGAAAGGCAAAGAAACCACTGACTTGCTTTTTTGTTGGGTCTTTTTGACACCTTCTAGAAGGTGATAACTTCTGGAAGTAACACCCTAGTACCTCCACAGCTCTGGCTAATGAGTTTGCACAGTAGCACATGGTGAGTTGTTGATGTATCTTTATTTGCAAAACGCAGGAGGAAACCCACGTGTGGTTTTGCATTGTGTGGCAGGAGACCCTCATCCTCACCAAAACTTTCTGTCTCTTGATGTTACTGTTCACTCCCCTCTTCTACCTAATCTTACAACGCATTATAGACTAGAAACCATACCAAGGTGACAATCTAGAAAGGTAATAGGAGACCCTTAAATTAGACAGAAAAGTCCCTAATTACTGAAAATCTTCAGTAATTCTTCTGAGCGTAAGGATTCTTCACACTCACTAGCTGAACGTGCCTGCTAGGCTTCTGATCTTGGCTGAGCCAACGTGAGAAAGTCAACACAACCTTTAGCCCAAGTCCAATGTGTTTCTTAACTTGCTGGTATCAGAACTGAGGTAATACAGTATCCCGGAGTTTACTCATGTTTGTTTGGCTTTAACACAGAGCAGGCAGAAAGGGTGTGTGGCCACCAGCTCTAAGCAACTACACGGGGAGCTGTGAGACGAAAAATAAACAAATCCATCTGTAAAACTAGACTTGGAAATGGTCTCAATTTCACCCTTAATGACACCATAGGGGAGAGTGAAGGAACTGTAACATAACTGTGTTTGAGAGAACAAAACCAAATATCTCTGGGTAAACAGCAGATCAGCTCTCAGGAGGTGGATGGGGGAGATATGAAAGCTAGGGAGACACTCGAGCACAAGCATAGACCAGGAAATTGCTCGTTATTGCTGCTGGCAATAATGTTCAGAAACGTCCCCATCTCCGACAAAAATTCCTGACTCAATACATTAAGAAAAAAAGAAACAAAACACGCTGCAGCTAATTGTATCATGAGCACAGTCCCAGGCTCTCAATGACCGTGCTCTGCTCCCTTAAATCCTGAGCTTTAAGGCAACAGAGGAAATAGTCATGGAGGAAACTGCCTTCTTAATTAGGGTTAGCCACAGCTATTAGAATAGATCTTCAGGACCTTGACTGTGCTCATCTCAGGTCAGGCATGCCTTTCTATCAAGGACATATCTGCTTACAATCACCTGAATGGCTTTTGTGGAGTCCCCAGCTCCCCCTGAGCTGCTCCAGCCACATCGCAGGCGATCGCAGACAGGGGCTGTACTGCAGCGTGTCCGGCTGCCCCTGATGCTCGCAACTGTCAGTTGCATTCTGGTGGGCGAGAAAAAAATTTTGCCTGTTTGAACATCTCATTTTTATTGCCCTGGTGCAGATGCCATAGGATATGAGAACTACTACAGCAGAGAACCAAACAGAAGCAACAGCAGCCCAACCCAGTCTTGCGGGATGATGAAGAGGTGAGTGGCAAACCTTGCCTCCCAGAATAGGTATTTCTCCATATGAACAGCAACGTATGATGACAGGAAACAGGACCTGGAAAGTTACTACTTCCTGCATTGTAGCAAGAGGCAGCTACATATCAATAAATATAACTTGACAGAAGTAAACCTATTAAAACCAGGGTCAGAGTAATTTTGCCATGGCCTAGTGGGAAGAGAGACAGGGGACGAGTTCATAAAACAATTAGTTGGCCAGCAATGGAGAGCATTCACTTATTTCCTCCTTCCTAGTGAGTCATGGCGCGCAGAAACAAAACCGCTTTGTTCAGGAGAGGGCAAAGGTGAATCTTGCTGGGAGCAAAGGCTGGGGAGAGCTGTCTTTTCCAGCAATACCTCCTGGCTCACTGCACCACCCAGCTGAGCACAACAAAGAGCTGCTCTCTCCAGCTAGACCAAAGCGAAAAACACTTAGCGGAATAACTGTGATGATTAGGGAGGCAATTTTTCTTTTTCTGATCTATTTATACTGGTAAATGCTGTAGCATGGATGCAGTTATATCAGCAGAAGAGCATGGTAGATCTATTGGTTTAAATATTTTATACTTAAATGGCTATTTCACAGTGGGAATGGCATCATATTTAAAGCAGAAGAGCTTTATATTTTGACAAGCCTTATTACATGGCAAAGACAAGGAGGGGGCTGTGGTCTCCCGTTTAAAATGTGGTGCAGGCTTGTTAGTGAGCTGATAAGGTTTATACACAATACTTTGTTTTTCAGTCGGAATCCAGATGTTCTATACTAATGAGTTCTAATGCTGCATCCTATACAGTTACAGAAGACAATTGTGCTGCCATTTAGAATGCAACCATGCTCTGCATGAGTAAGCAGCCTAGAGAGACTCAGTCTGAGTTTTTCAGAAACCGCTGAGTTCGGATGTGCATTTTCCAGAAATATTGAGTGTTCACCAGCTGAAAAATCAGACCCTTTAAATATGCCTTAAGCATGCAATGCTATTTCTACCTATGCTTGAGAGTCCTAACCCACATTCTCACTTAGTCTCCTGCACCCAGCTGCGATATAGAAAATTACTAGGGATAGATTTAAAAAAAAATAAAAATTAAAAATTCACTTAAACTCAGAGTTTTTAAAAAGGTTCTTTATACAAGCTTTGCGTTTTAAATTGTATCAGAGTTTTCCCTAAAGACAAAGAGATGGTAATCTCTTATAAACAACTGATAATTCTCATCACATTAATATTGTGAAATAATTGGAGTTTTGCATCATGAGCCTTTGGATTAACAACAAAATACTATCACCTGATGCGTTTTATGCACAATTTAGTGATGGCTGATGGTTCAGTATTCTGCTGTGTTTTTGAAATATATTTTTAACTGAAGATAAATATATCTACATCATAAATGAAAGCAGACAGCCACAGGAAGAGGTGACATCTACCCAGTGCTGCAGCAGATGGAGGGAAGATTGAGTCAGGCAGCTGAGACGAAGGAATGCTCATACCCAGCCCTCTTCACTCATTTTGTCATTGGTTTCTCTTGGTCCTGCAGATTCTCTGGACTACTGCACGGAAGCAGCAAAAACAACACAGAAAGCGTCACTCCTTCAGCCCCTCCTCTTGGTATGCCTCTTCAGGAAATAAGTTTACCAGATGTGCTTGTTTTAGATCACATTGTTAAATCAAGCTTTCACACGGAGCAGAAATGGTACAGCAGATATTCACATGTTGGCAGTCAAGAGTAAGAGTGGTCTGGAAACAAATTTAGCTTGGATGGGTATTAAACAGATTTCCCAGTTTAAAGTGCCAAATCATCCATATAATCTTCAAAACCTCTGTCTAGGCAAGGGGGAACTGTACATTCAGAACAATGCAGTTTGACTTAGATAATACTTTTCTCCTAAGGTAGAGTACGGTACTTCTGAAAAGCCCAAGGGAATACCTAAAGTTTTTAACAGACCAGATTCATGCCTTATGAATGCAAATATGCCTCTTGTTTCGCAGTTACACTGTCTTTATTGTAACCCTTGCAACTAGGCATTTATCAGACAACATTTAAAACAGTATTTTGACTACGCAGAAAGTAACAGCTTACAACATTTTTATTGGTTTGACTTAAACCAAAAACATTTACGCAGAAAGTAACAGCTTACAACATTTTTATTGGTTTGACTTAAACCAAAAACATTTCAACTGTGATTCTTACCAAAGGAAAACAAAAAGCTGATTTAGAACAGCTTTAAAACATACCCAAATCAATTTCCTTTGTCAGGCCTGCCTGGGCACCCAGAAACGAAGCCCAGGCTATGTTACTTGCTGCATTTGGTGCTCGGCCTGGGGAGACTCTCCGGCGGTATCAAACACCAGCTGGACCTGCCAGGCACCAGCTCAGGCTCCAGCAAATGTAGGGCAACGCAGCAACGTTGAGCAGTTGAGGGTAGTTACTGCTGAATTTTCATAGCCTGGGGATGGAGCGGAGAGCGTTCCCCGGACAAGACAGGAATGGCAAACATTCTCTGCCTTCAGCTTTTTCAGCTGCTCCCATGCTTGTCTATCAAAATCTGAAAAGTCAAGGAGCCGACAGTTCTCCCTAGAGCAGGACACGGGTTTAGCTGTCCCCACCAAGGAGTCATATGTGGGAAACCTCCGCTCACCTCACCGGCAGGGGAAGCTCCCAGGCAGATGCTGGGAAGGAATAAGAGGTTTCCCCAATTATGACAAGCTGGATTAAAACAACCTCTTCCCCAAAAGTTATGTGAGTGACAAATAGCTATCTGGGAACTATGGAAACTACTGGAAAATGTCTGGTGATGCATCAGCACAATATTTTCCATTTTTCTCAAGGGAAAAAGAAAAGCCCTGTACAAGTCACTGAATTGCTAGAATTTTATACCACCTGTAGCGACCATTTTAAACCAGTTTAGTCACAGCATTTCCCTCTTTGGACCATTTGGATTGTGCTTTAGCAGGGTAAACATTTTTCCCAACCTGGACAAGCCTAAAGCTAGTTTCTGACCCCCCACAAAGTTCAATGGGTGTATTGTCATCTAATCAATGGGACACAGTTTTTGTGCAAGACTTTACCTACAGTTCACAGCAGCTTTTCTATACATGTACATCTCCAGACAGAAAGAGAACAGAAACCCTTGTATTTGTGAACCCTTGCATATGATCCCATGCATTTATAAGCAACCAAACTCTTTGTTTCTGTGTGGGTTTTTTTGTTTTGTTGCCCCCCATCCCCAGCAGAGGAAACAGACGGAGTCTATGCGCCGATTTTTGTAAATGAACAAGCTGGAATCACGTCACCACGCGACTACAGAGTACTTTATGACTACATAGCCCAGGTAATGAAAGACTTCAAAATAAATATTTCATAGCGTCAGATTTAAAATAGATGATGTTGATCCAGACATCTTGAAAGTGATAATTCTGTGAGTGTTAAGGTGTTACTTAGAGAATTATTGGTCAAGGTCACATGCAGAAGCCAGCAATCCCAACTGCCAGTTCCTGGAGCACATCACTATACCATGCTGCCTCAAGATGAAACAATAACATTTTTTGCAAGTGATCACATTAGCATAATCACTCCTAAATTAGTGCTGAGCTGTTACGACCTCCTTCTAGAAATACAGGAGACTGCAAACGCAAGGAAAACTTTATTTTTTAGGGGATGATGGCTAAGTATGCAGTATTGTGCATTCTGAACTTACATCTGTGAAATCTTCTCCTAGGGAAAATGGCTATAGATTCCTCATGTAAGAATATGAGAGAGATGCTTATCTAGGAACTCTTCTCCATTTGATCTCACCTATCATCTGGAGAGTCCTGCTCCAGTTTAACACCCTGGCTTCAACTGAGGTGCTCTCCATGCTGGAGAGGACTGAATCCCCATAAATGACATTCTTTTCCTGTACTACCATATTGCAAGTTGCAGAATGACGGGGGACGTAGTCCATGTACCAAAAGACTGTTATAAAGAGCAACCTGCATCCTTAACTGGGATATTGAGCTCTCACTGGCTTCAGACCTACCTCGACATAGTACTAGTAGTAAAAGGTTATGAATGGACCGGTTATGAATATTTTCTTATTCAGATGGACTCCAGAACCTCTTGGTCTCTTGCCTCCCCTATTGGGACTTTTACAATTTAATTACATGCCAGTTTAAAGGTTTGTTTTATTAGCTTCAGACTAGCAGAACGAGCAGCACTCAGAAGGTCTTACTTTACAGTCCAGAGAGACCCTCACACCAAGGGACCTGCCATCAATAGCCAACACTGAAGAAATGCTGGCATGTGACAAAATCAGATAGCCATATAAATTATGAAAACAGAGAAAGGTCTGGAAAGGAGAGCTTTCTCTTAGGTATAGCAGTATTCTGACACCTTTATCATATGTTCTTTGTTTTGCTTTGTTCTAAACCTTCTTTTATTATTTGCCTGAAATTTCACCCAAGCACAGCTGAAACTACCTCACTGTTAATGGCAGTTCCCCTGAGGAGAATGCTGGATCTCTGTCAGATCTTTACTCCAGGATTTGCCTTAAAAATATGACACACATGGATTTTCCCTGCTGAGAAAAAAGCCTGTTACTACTTTTAGTATATTGTATATTGAGGCCTCTGACTTTTTGAGTCTGTTCTTACCTATTCAGGTACATTAAATTTAGATTTAGCTGATGCATCAAACATATCTGGAAGCCTCTCTTACCCGGTTTTCTATTTTACCACACTGCGGGTAGCAAAGTGGTTTCCTATGGAAAATAGGACAGCACCACTGAACGGACTGATAGCCGCTGGAGAGCTCAGCAATAGCTTACTTGCAACTATTCCATTTGCCTCGGAGATAAAAGTTACCTATCTCAGGAAGAGTCACTGTACCTCCACTGGTCACCTCTGTTCCGTATTAAAAAAACCTGAGAAACCTATTTAAAGCCCGGATTAGTAGAGACAATGTTTTTATCTCCCTTGGGAATTAAGCTGTGCACTGTTTTATTTAGCAACACCTGCAGACTACAAAAGGGTCAAGGTTAGCTGGTTTAGGACAGTTGTATTTAACCCTTTCCAGCCTTTCCCAACGATACAACAGTCAAGTTGCTCCAGAGGAGACACCATGGAGACTGGGGAAATTTGAGGATTTTAAGGAAATAGCCATATTAGTAAGTGCTTAATCTCTCATTGTCTGGTATTCTAGGCTCTTTCCCAACCCAAAGGACACTGGCAGACTGTTGATGAAAGGCAGGGTAAAAAAAATCCATCAGATACATGCTTGGGCCCTCCTGTACTCTCAGGCTCACCACATTTCCTTTCCCTGTCTCCTTTCAGAACATGGATGAACTGGACATCAGTGAAGGAGACATTGTAGTTGTCATTGAAGAAAACGAGGATGGCTGGTGGACAGCAGAAAGGAACGGGCAGCGAGGCTTTGTACCAGGGTCTTATCTTGAAAAGCTTTGATGGAAAGAAGGCCCAGTCCCCAGACTTTACAAATATTCTATTATGGAAAACAAACAGCACACAAGGTCTGCTTCAGATGACCAAGGGCAACCCATAATACTGTCTTCTACAATTACCAGTCAGGAAATAACCAACTGACCACGCTTTTCTCTTCCTCCTGCCTCATCCCAGCACATCCTGGCCTACTCTGTCTGCAAAAACCGTCTTCACCTCAGAGGACTAGGACTTGCGCTTCTTACCACAGTTCTTCCTACCCTCAGCACACTGCGCTGCCATCAGTCTTGCAAAGCTTGGCAAATCTGGGAGGAAAATCCTGCCCAGAACTTAACTGCACTAAAGGAAAAAGATCAAGGAAGCAAGTGCTGTTTCTCCAGGATGGAGGACCACCTCCCGCCAGCCTATGAGCCACTCTCATGGTCACAGTAGCCATGTTCTCTGCCATGGATCCTCTCCTCTCACTGCACAGGCCACGCAAGCATTTTTGATAGTGGGGTGCAAAGCACACTCAAAAAGCAGATAGCTTTGATGTCGCAGGGTCTTAGCTGTACAAAGCAAGGAAGAAGCTCTCTTAAGTTCCTTTCAACAGCCCTCTTTCAGCATGTGGGGAACCAGGGAGAAAGGTGGCTAACCCTGCACTATTCTTTATCAGTCACTGATGAAAATATGAAAAACAATGAATGCAGGTAGAGAGGAGCACCCAAAGGACTGAGACACATCAGTAGCAAGAAAACGTAAGGCATTCCCCATCACAGACATCTCCTAACACAATGAAACTCATGCTATCCATGGCTCTCCTTTGCACTGGATTCCAGGGCAGCAAAATAAGGACAGATGATGAGCCCAAGGCTTGCTTTTGCCTTGGTTGGATAGTTTCCCTGATACCTCCCTGGGATTTTTCACACTTAAAAAAACAACAACAAAACCAACAAATAAGCAAAGCCTCCAGCAGTGCTGCACTGCCCTGATCCCTCTTCCTCTGAGCACTAGAGAGAAGTGCCAATTACCTCCTCTGCAATTTGCATACCCATGTCATGAGTGCATTCTCCTTTCAACTTCTCTGTCCCCCTGGCTGATCCTCTGCTCTTCTGTCCACAGGCTCTTCTGTCTCTAACTGCTATCTACAGCCTCTGCATCTCTGGGATTGCTGGCATAGACATGTCCTGGTTCCTTTCCAGGCACTTTTAATGTGCTTGTTCTTCAACAAACCCTCTTTAGAGAAGTCACACTGTGCAGGTTCACTGTATTTCACACATTTCAGCTCTATCAGTCTTTCTAGTTTAGCGTTTAAGAACGTTTCCAACTGCCACAGTACTTACCAAGGGATCGATAGGTACTTTCTGCCCCTCCTCCCTATTCAGTATTTCATGATGGTTAAAAAAAATAAAAAACAGTGATTTAATCTGAAGCAGAGCGCGCTGTTTCTGGGGGCAGAATAACCTTGTTTGCCAAGGTTTCAGGTCTTAAAACTGAACTGAGTCAATGAAAATTAATCAAATTGCTATCCAAAAGGCACGGAGCAGGGAAGAACTGTTGGCTAAGACACAGCAGGAAAGACAAAGAAAAAGCCATAATGGTCAATGCAATTATTCCTTAAATGAAACAGAATGAAGGTCAGAGGCACTTGCAATACCTTATTCTACTTTCTTGCTTCAAGAATGGAATAGAAGTTGCTGCAGGCCCCTTTTCTTTACTTCCCTGCAGTCCTTTGCACAAAACCACTTGTCTTTCCCACATTTCCCCAAGTTATTATGCAGCACATCTGCATCAGTGATGACGAGCTCTTAGTACCTCGCATTAGCACAGGCTCAGAGGAACTGCAGGAACTTCAATGGTAATTACGGCACTCGGTTGTATGAACAGTAGTGCTCATTCAGGCTGAAGATGTTAACAACAGGTTTCCGTGACCACATCTGAACTGAACAGTGACAGAGATGGTCCACAACAGCCTTCAACTAGGCCACCACACTGTAAATGGTAGCTGTCAGAGACAACTACAACATCGCTTCTTGTGTACAGCATGAGAGGAAATCTAAAGTATGAGAGATTTAATATATTTGCTTCTTGAACACTCAGTTTTCCACGAAGAGAACTATAATAAACCAATAACTACTTAAATAAATTTAGGTGGATATTTTGTAGTTTATCTTAATTAAAGGGAAAAAAATAAACCTTCGAAATGCATTGCCTCTAATTACGTGCGACATATGGATTTTTGCTAAGACTCCTCGCCTCTCTGGGGGCCCAGACAGCCTCACACAAGACACTGCAGTATCCAGTCCGGGTTACCCTGAAATCTTGTCACAGATCATCTCTGCTTACATGTGCTACATGGTCTACGTCACTGACAGACAGCTAGTGGAATGGTGACTGCTGTTTCTACCCCATCAAATAATTTCATATTTTTGTTGTTAAACTCAGGAAACTGGTTTCCTTTCTACCTATCTCTTCTTCAGTCAAGTAAATACTGTTGTAAGTGCAAGAGGCTATAGATATAGATATAGTGTAATAGCATTTGGGTCCCACTTGCTAACTCCAGACTGTTCAGGAAATGAAAAAGCAGCAGCAATGTTTTCTCATGATTCCTCTGCTTTACATTGAAGAATTCGGCTGATAAGCAGTTAGCAAGCCATAGGGCAGTTTGCCCTATCAGTGTGGCAGCACTTGTCAGAAATAGAAGTAGAGATATCAAGAAATACCCACACCCTTTGAGTACACCCACACTTTAGGTGCCATCCACCCCCCTCATCAGTAGGAAAAGCAGGAAAGTCAAATGTAGGTTACTGCCTTAATAATATTACCTTAATAACAATGTTTCCTCTCCAGTTTGGTAACACTTGAGCAACAACATTGACCCACTCAAGTAATCATTTAATTTTCAGGTAAGACGGGAAACTGAAATGGGCCCTTTCTAGTGGGAGACATTCTTAAACTAACTCCAACATTTTTGGCTGAAATTCTTTTTGGACAAACACTTCTGATACGCCTCCACTTTCATTTGGGCTACCATTTTTTGGCAAGGAGCTGCCAAGCAACACGTAGGGAGAAAACAACAGTGGCAAACAAAGTTGTGCGTTTGTCAAGTTAATTCCTATTTCAGACTACTTCCTTACTGGCACTGCTCTGGCTCTGGGTGGGCTCAGACACAAGAAGCTGTTCCCAGAGAGCAAGGAACACCATTTGCCCGCTGTTCTGAAAGGGCGGAACCTATAGCCTGTGGCTAGTATGTATATACAGACAAACTGATTAAAGAGAAGTTACAATAAAGTTACTGAGCTGTTTTTGACTTGGCACTCCAGGACTTCAGCTTGTGCAACAGACGACAAGTATTTAATGCTGAACAATTTCAGACCTGTAACTGTTAACTCTAGAAATTTTGCCTAGGCCATAAGAAACAGGCATCATCTATCCATTAAACACAACCAGCAAGAAAGACTGGGAGTCATTTCCCCCACAAACCACAACAGAATAGAAAGGGACTGAGCTTGACACCTGCTGCTCTTCTAGACGAATTTTGGATTTGAGGAACATGGCCATGAGATTGATATGAAAAAGTGTAGCGTTAACCTGTTCTATTATTCTTTTAAGCTCAACAAGAATTCAAAGGTTGGAAGCAGGCAAGCCAACCCTTAAACCAGACTCAGATACGCATATTATTTTCTTTTACCATATTATTATTAATTAAGGAGCAGAACAGGAAAACCTGTTTGAAAATAACATTTAACCAACAACAACCATACGTAATTAGGAAACATTTACAAGAGCAGAGTGAGGCCCATCTCTGCACAGAACAGATTTCAGCTGCTGCATATGGTATTAAGAGCCCACAAGCCAGTAGTAAAACTTGGTCAAAGTAGTGTCAGACTAGAAACAGAGAGATCCAGGAGACCCAGCTCTAGGACAGCTAACAGAGTTGGTGCTTAACCACAAAGAAGGGACCTCCTGCCAAGCTCACAGGTCCATTGCTACCGGCAGCTTGCTTCTAGCATTTTTTACAACTAGTCAGCTGAAAGGAAGAAATCAACGTCTTTACAGCTCAGCAGTCAGCAACACCAGGAGCACAGTGGCTGTTCAAGGTTTGAAGCATTTGCCACCTCCTTGAGGACCATGGCTTGAACTCTGTATTATGAATAACCCCGGCATACTTCAGCTGAAGTGTTGAGATATCATATACGCAAGATATAAAGAGTAGCAACTCTTACCTTGGATCCCTCCCTGTCTTGCTTCTTCAAGAGGTTTATTCGAGGCCTGAGTTTCCAGAGGTAATTTTCTAGGCAAAGACTCCTGATTGCAGCTCGGACATCACTGATTACTGAATGCAGTTTGAGTGGAAGCACACAGATGCCAAAAGGAGATTTGTTACAAGCCAGGCATCAGGTGGTATCTAATAGGAGCCAGGTTGGGCAGTAAGAAACATCTAACCTAAGCACCGGGGGGTAACTAATACACTTTCTTTTCTGGTACTACGTAACCTCTTGGCTGTATCATTGCTAGCTGCCTTAACTGTGCAGGCTTAGAGAACCCAGAGGACTTTACATCAGTACTATATAAATAGTCTGCTGCACTGAAAGATTACTGTTAACCTTCACTGTGGACTGGCAACAACTCTGCACAGTACAGAATAAACCTTAAAGGCCTGAAGAGCAGCCTCTGTTGCTCAGTACCATCCCTTTTCCCTTGCTTTGTTGTTCTCCAGCTTGCAGGGCTGGGGCACTGAAAAGCAATGGCAGTTACCAGCCACAGAGCTACCAATACTTCACGTGTCCTCAAACAGGAACGACGCTCGTTGCTAGTGAGCAAGGAGAGCAGGAAGGTGCCCTTATCTTGGCCTTCACCCTGAGATCCACAGCTCCTTGCTGCCATGGGGTTATGGGCACATCCAAGTGGCGAAGCTTCTGAAGTAAAACAGAGCTGATGTTACAAAACAAAACTAAAACCAGCATTAGGGCCAGTCACCACCATCCACCAAGCAGCATTCACCAGTTTCCTAAATTAACAACAGTACCCATCACAGATGGTTCTGTAGTGCAGCTGTGATGCGTTGGGCATGCTCACTGTAGCTGAGGTGAAAGGAGAGAGAATAGCTGGGGTTTTGCTCCTCGGGAGGAGGAAGGAGATAAAGTTGTGATGCTAGGTCACATGGGGCTTCTGGAGAGTAAATGGCTGCTAGGGGCCTGCAGGGCTGATGGACTGTTTTTTGTAGGGGAAAGGGGACTTCTGTAGAGTAACTAGATTTTGGAAGAGGCGCAGGAATGAGCATCCTGCCTGTGACTAGGTTATTAACAAAATGACAACACCCCATCTACTGAGAGAAAGCTGAACAATAGAAAGGGCAAAGAACTTTTAGTCAAACTGTTAGTCACTATCTATTCTTTGTTAGCTATTCTCTCATTTCAGTGGCTAGCTCACGTTTTGGATGAGGGAAGCTGAGAGCCATAGTTACTTCCAGATTTGTGCACTCCTGGATCATGCACGGTGCATATTTGAAAGGACAGATAATGATATTTCCATTAAATTAGCTAGTGCACATGGTACAGTGCTCATCCTGTCCTTCTACCAGCTATTAAAGGACAGCTGACACCTGAGCTGGCACAAAGCTGCTTGGTGCAACATTAAGAGCAGATTTGCCGCCCACCACTGCTGTGTGCCATGTGGCTGTGGCATTTCTGTCTGACACAAAGGCCCAAAAGGCAGATTTACAGTGTCGTCATATTCTGACTGAAAGCATAGACTAAATCTTACTTTTAGACATAAAACTCTAATACAAATCATTAAGACCTCCCAGCAAAATCGCGAGAAATCAGACTCACCATCCCCAAACCTTCTAAGAGAAAAGACAAAATCCTCCAAAGCCACCGGGTGAACAGAACTGGGCTTAGAATGTACCATTTTACAACCAGGGGTTTCCACAGACCCTCTTAAGGATAAACAGGGTATCTCTGGCGGCGGGGGCTATCCTAAGAAGTTCTTTGAAATCAGAAGAAATTTTACTTATTAGATCTAAAAGAGACAGTGTTGTACAGATATGAAAACACAGAACAGCACATATAATCCCAGCTTTGCTGCACTTACTATATAATTCAACTAAACCACCAAATCAAGGGCAGAAATACGCAGAAGTAGCCAGCATGTTAATTGGTGCAATACTGAATGAACTATAACTGCATCAGTGGTGCTTTGACTTAAATTCTCTTTGACTTTGAAATTCTGGCATTTGCTGCAGTCCCTGCCTCAGGGTAGATGGCCACACAGTACAGCTAAAGAAATTCTAGCCTAAACTTGAATGAAATTTCCAGAGTGTGGGATTACACATCTGGATTGTTCACAGAGCCCAGGCTAAAGCCTTTAACAAAAAACTGACTGACTTTATAAAGCAAAGGTATGACCTTGAAAAAGTCATGTTTCCATGCAGTTTCCCCATGCATCATGGGCAGTTCGTAAAGCACCTTGACGTCAGGAGCTGAAAATCCTTCTAGCACGCTAAGTATTTTTGTGATTATTCAATCCCAGTCACAGTCTAAACAAGCTAGCATTGGATGGTGGTCAGATCAATATTTGCAATAGAAAATCTTGGATAAAAGGACAAATTATATTGTTGTACACAGTGTTGTTGCCTGTTTTGTAATACAACTGGAGAGCTCTTGGGAAGGGGGTTGCAGACATGAGATAACACTCACACTCAATGCAGGGAGCGTGTGGGGGAGTTTAGTACATTCCCTTCCACTTTGCGAGGGCACAAATGCTCAACAGCTGCATCTATGGAAGAATTGTTCTGAAATTTTAAGCCGAACAGTCCATGGAAGAACTTCTTGGGAAACTGGTGAACTTTAACCTTCCCAGGATAAGAATGTTAACATAAGTGTGAATGAGAAAGCTTTCAATGCACTGATAGACGTGAGAAACGCTTTGTCTTTAGAGAAGGGCTGCACAGCCCTTCTTGTGTCTGAACCCCTCATGAGGAAGGCAGACATGAGCGACAGTGACTTTGTTCTGCTAAGTGGCAGCTAAAGGTTTTACTACGGTCACTGCTCAATTCAGCAGCCATGGGGGGATTCAAAACCAAAGAGAAGCTCTTATTCTAGGGATAGACAGGATCTTGAGAAACACATCCTCCCTGCTCCGCAGGGTCCTGTGCCAGCGTTTTGAACTAGAGCGCTTAGCAGCACAGGCCCTAAATTTAACTTATGTTTGCTCAGTCTGTGTCCTGTATCCTCAATGCACCATTTCTTGATGCTGACACCTTTATTTCCCACCCATGTATACTAACACTGCCAGACTAAGATGATGGTTTTAAGCTTTTAAAATGGATATTGTATTCAAAGTGCAAGAGCTGTGGACTGCAGGACTATTAGCAACAAGCATGTTTGCCAAGGATGGGGCATTCTCAGAGTTCTAGAAGTGCCAGGACCGTCTAGTTCTACAGTATGCACCAAGAAATGAAGTCCTGTCTATTGCCTGTGTGGTGTTTGGTAGAGGCCTGGCACAGGACTACACAACACAGTCTTTGCTGAAGATGACATAGTCTTCTCTTGCTCTTACTTGAGAGCATGTGAACACTACCCCTGTTTACCCAATTCGCTGGCAGCCTCACACAGTGGCAAGCATGACTTAATTTCATATCTTCCTGCTTCCTTTGTCCAGGTAGAAAAAAATAATTCAGAACTTGTCACATGCATAGTGATTAACTTTACTCACAAGAGAGAAGTAGTTAAATATTTATTAATATACAACAGTGATTTAACAAAATTAGTAGTGAATGTGACAGCGTTTTATGAGATTTTATGGCAAGGTACACTCAATTATTTAGTGCATAGAGGGCAGGGTCAGACAAGCTGTCAGGGAGACCCTCCCCTTGAGTCACAGGATTCAGAAAGGACCCCCTTGCTTTCTAAACTCCTTCTCAGAGAGGAGTCTAGGTGTATCTGGATCCAATCCTAGGCCCAGACTTGATCAACAGTTTATGTCTAAAGGATTATATATGCACAATCAATCCCTTATATCGCTGAGCTAAGATTTCAAAGTTTAGCATGCTATTAGTCACTTACCAAGGGTCTGTTGCTGCAAAGGAATGTCTCAACCTCAAGGAGTAGAGTCTTAAGCGACCGTCCCCACTCACGGGGAGATCCTGGTGTGCAGCCCCCTACCATGCAGGAGAGCTCAAAGGGCTCTTGGTCTGTCCACTATTTGTCAGGGTAAAATAATTGACCTACAGTTACATTCGCATGGGAACGAAATATCTAGGTCCCCACTCCAGGCAGTGTTTTGACTGTGTTGCCAACCATCCCCCAAAGTCCAGGTGCAACTCATCACAGCTCCCACTGAGGGTTATGGCTTGAGCAGGAGGCAGGGGAGGGGGGAAAGGGGGAGAGCAGACCACCACAGAACTCTGTTCAAAAGCAGTTTCCTCCTTTGGTCTACAAAACAGACTGCTTTTGCACACAAGGCATCCTAGGTGCTCCCAAGCCCTCACCACCACCATCCCCCAGTCAGTGGTTTGCTTAAGCATTTTATTTGCATGGAAAAAAATGAATTTCAGTTCTTCAGTCACAGCCTGATGCTAGCAAAGGTCTGACACTGCAGTTATCCTGGAAAAAAGCTAGTTATTATTTGAAATGAGGCAGGAGCCCATTTGGTGAAAGGAGCTGCTGCCTGAAGCACCACAGGTCCAGGATGAAGCTGTCCATTCTCTGGAGCGTCCACAGGAATAGCTCTGTGGCCCCACACTGCTGTGGCAGTTACCAGTAGTAACCCGTGTTTGCAGGCTTCTCTCTGGCAAAGAGAGAAGAGGTTTGAACTCAAAACCTTTGATGTGAAGCATGACCATTCAGGGTCAAGAGAAGTAAAAAGGAAAAATGTTGCCCATTGCATAGTGCTAAAAAGTTGTAACTTTTCAGAAGTGCTTCTTTGCTTGCTCCAGCAGGATCTCTAAGTGAGTCTCTGTTAGGTCACCAGACTTGAGCTCTAATCATCTCTCATTTGCATGGTTAAAGTTCGTGTCCAGGTTTGGTCTACAACACCCATCCATGCTTTCAGTTTATGGGTAAACTGTACTTGATGTTCATCTGCAGTGTAAATCCACAACACAATACAGCTGAACAGCTATCCTGGAGTCTAGACGTGGAAGGAAATAACAGCTGCTGCCAGGCACAGATCCGTCAGAGATCACTGCAGTCACAGCAAGGACTAAGTCAAGGGTATATGCCTGGACTAAATATGTTATCATGAAAACAAAACCTGTACCATGAAGGCAATTGCCATGGTGAGTAGGTAAAGAAACAGGTGGGCAAACTCTGCATCTCCTGTTTACCTCTGCTACCGCAGACAGCTGTCAGGCCATTAAACCTGCCTGGGGGGGAACGCATGGCCAAGGAGTAGCCCTACAGCTGTGCTTCCTGCTTCCCCAGCACTGCCTTCTCCTCTATCTAGTAACAAGTAGCCTGGCAATTTACCCTTGTTTTTGAGCACTAATCCTTGTGATACACTATATGAAGGGAACATGACTTGTTGCAGGACTACCTCAGTATTTTTTTTTTGCAGATATTCCTTTCACCTGGAAGTAGAAGGGCAAAGTTTACACCTACTGCTATGTAGGACATGGCAAATTATGACACTGCCCCATCAAAATCAGATCAGCCTAGACTTCCAAAAAGCAGCAACAATGCAATTCTGGTATTTTGCTCAGAGATTTTGCTCTCTCCTGATCAGTCACAATACTGAACAGTATCACCAAAGATATGGACAAACAGCAAATCCAAGAAAGACAGCCCTATGATAGAAGTGAAATATTAGTGCTGAAGCAGTCCAGAAATATGAGAATGTGAGACACTGGGAAACAGGGTAAGAGTGCCAGCATCTTATCACCCAACAGCCACGCACAGCCTACAGCAACCAACAAATACTGTTGCTGCTTTGTAGGTTGCTGTATCATTTAGCAGTTTGGCAGACAGGAGAAGCTTTGAGCCAGCACCAGTTTAGATGTAGTATAGATGTCAGGTTGCTCTCTTGCCTTTTAGCAACATCCCAAGCATACATCATGTTTACTTGCCCCCAAAAGACCTTTCTATACCCAATACAGATCCAAAGGAAACAGATCAGCTATGAAAAGGTGCAGGGATCAGCAAGGAAAAGATTAGCAAGATGACTTTTAAAAAAGGATGTGGAAGTAGACTTATTATATGTATGAAGGGCAGCTGTTCTGATCAGCAAGGGTGGCACTGAAGAGCAAAAATTGAAAAATTTAGCAGCTCAGGTGACAGTCTGCTAAGCACTGCATTCATCCAAGCGTGTGCTTGTGCTACAAGGACATAGCACACAGGAAAACCCAAGATGCACTGCACTTGGAGACTTCTATTGGATTTCAGTGGGATTTATCTCAGGCATAAGATTAAGTCAGTTACAAGATCTACTAACTGTATTGTGAAGGCTATCACTACTACTATTATCACAAGTACTTATCTCAAATCTCAACTGAAACTTCAAGTACTGAAAAATCTCCTGAGCTGTCCTCTTGCTGTAATCGAGACAGATTTTTTACTAACTTCAATAAATTGAGCATGTTAGACCATTTTTTCCCTGTTTAATAAGACACACACCTGATCATGCCTTACTAGACTATAGTCTGAATGAGACAAATTCTCATGAGCCTTGTATTATGTTGCTGAAAGGCAGTAAAGCACAGGACTTGCACTGCAATGTACTGAGAAGTCATTTGAATAGCAGCAAGAAGAAACAAAGCTCAATTAAAAAACACCCTTAAGCCAATTCTAATCCCATGTGTTAAAAAGCTCTGGATCAGGTTAGGCTTGCTGCTGCAGGCAAGCTACACACTTGTGTGCTCCAGGAAGCATACACATGTTCAATCATTCTGTGAGTAATTTCCTATGCCCTCTGTACTGAGAGCTCAGTGACTCTTCAGCAGAAGGCACCAGACCCAGGTGGTTTGGATGAGCATCCACTTCAGCTGCGCAGCCAGGGTGAACTAAACATACTGCTAGCTGTTTGAAGCTGGAAATCAAAGTTCTGGCAAGCAACACACAGAAAATACCCAGCAACCACCTTAAATAGAAACACCAACCTTTCTCTCTCCCCAAATCACCCAGTGTTGCTAGTATTAACAGCTTCACTGGCTGAAGTAGTAACTGCTGAAAAGAAGTAGCTACACTTCATAGACAGCATTATCAGCACTTGACAGCATAGTGAAACATGGAAGTGTAATCAATGTACTACAGCATAATCAGTCCTACAGAGCTTCTATCAAGCTTATCAACAGGTATCAAAGATTATTTATTGGTTCTGTATTTCCCGTGTTGCAAGATCTTACTGTAACAGCGCTAAATTTTTGTACATTCTGCACTATAGTAGACAAGTTGCATCAGATTAAGGAGGGGGGTAGGAACATCCTACATATTGCATAAAATACACAGGGGAAACCTCTTGGGAGCAGCCAGCTACATCTTAAAAACTAAGAAATGCAACACTTGGCTTGCTAAAATAGTAGCAGGATTGCCTTATACCCAGCTACAAGATAGCCAAGAGGAAATGCAAACAGGAACTGAAAACGTCAGACACAGAAGCCAAGGAAAAAAAAGCTGCAACGAAACTAGGTCATCCCCTGTCCCCTAAAAATCACTGGCAGATACAAGCATATCAGAAACTACAGTGACACTAACATACCTGGCCAACGCAATCCAAAGCTTATTCATTCTCAGTGGAAAAAAAAAAAAGTATTTCCTGATGTAGCAACCTGACTTCACTTGCTGCAATTTAAGCCTATGATTTTTTTCTTTCAACAGTTACAGAAAATATATTACACAGAATCACAGAATGGTAGGGTTGGAAGGGACCTCTGGAGATCATCTAGTCCAACCCCCTGCCAGAGCAGGGTCACCCAGAGCAGGTGGCACAGGAGCACGTCCAGGTGGGTTTGACATGTCTCCACAGACAGAGACTCCACCACCTCTCTGGGCAGCCTGTGCCAGGGCGCTGACACCCTCACAGGAAAGAAGTTCCTTCTCATGTTTAGGTGGAACTTCCTATGCTCAAGTTTGTGCCCATTACCCCTTGTCCTGTCACCCACCGGGCACCACTGGCCCCATCCTCCTGACACCCACCCTTTAAGTATTTATAAGATCCCCCCTCAGTTGTTTTTTTTCCAGACTGAAGAGACCCAAATCCCTCAGCCTTTCTTCACAAGAGAGGCGTTCTAATCCCCTAATCATCTTTGTAGCCCTTTGCTGTCCCCTCTCCAGCAGTTCCCTGTCCTTCTTGAACTGGGGAGCCCAGAACTGGATGCAGTTCTTCAAATACCCGAGAGATTTCCCCAAAGAGGAAAGGAGGAAAACTAATATTCCCTTTGCTAGAATACTGACCTTAAACATTGTTAATACAAGCAGATGATGTGTCTGAAGAAGAAAGGTGGCAGCAGTTAATCAGTGATGCTAAAGTTGAAGGAGAAATTAAGAATTCACATTTAAAGCGTTAATGAGAATGGTGTTCAAATTTAAGTTTCAAGAGTATAAACTAGCTAGGAAACACAGGAAAAGGGGCAGTGAGAAAGATGAAGGACAATAGCACAGATCAGAGATACTGAGTAAGTCAAACTAACACAAGGCTTGGATAGAGTCTACACTACAAATGATATTTTTGAGCACTATTTACTAAACTACACTATTGAGCAAACCAAACTAGCTGGTACTAGAAGCAATGGACCTGTGGTACTCCTAGCATTAATTAAGCACAGGTTGATTTATGGAATTTTTCTCATTAAACTTAAGTAGCCCCTATTAAACTGCATGCTGTCTTTGTTACTTGAGCTTATCTCAAACTAGTTAGTGGAGGTAACTTGATGCTACAGTGCAGATTAAAGTCCTATGCTAAACAGGGTTCAACAGTAACAGCTAGAAAAACAACTAGCAACTGAAAATGCACTACAGGAAAGAAAAGCTCTTCTATCTTGCTTACACCTAAGTTTTTAGTTTTTTCTTGTTTCTTTTTTTTGGGGGTTGTTCACTATGACAATGAAGTTTGCACTGGAAAATATTCCTTTGAATGTTCACAGGAGCCCAAGTTTCATTATGGTATAACTTCATTTAAGAGGAAGAAGTGCCTCCTTCCTTTAAGGTAACTTAAAAGCAGAAAACCTGCTTATCAAAGTATTACTTGATGGACAGGCCCATGTTGTTTAGACTTTTCCACTGTTCTTAAATACTAATGTGGTTCCTTGTTCAACATCAAAAAACACACTAAACTTAAAAAACAAAATCTCATTGCAATGCAAACCTTCTGACTCAGGTGAAGAGAAAGCTAGAATGCAAGCCTTGCTTAGACTGTTCAGCAATGAACAAAGCAGAAAGGCATATGGATTCACCAGCTCTCTACAAGAGAAACAGTTTGTAATAGCACACTTTCACCTACAGAACAGAAGTCTAGTCTTCTACTGTCATCTTTCTTAGTAGGTGAATAGCCTGCTAAGAGCAGAGTTTTAGTAACAGTAGCAGGCAGCCTGGATCCAGCATACGTGGGAATTCAGCCAGAAGAGTAGTAGAAGCTCTTCTCAGACACCAAACAGGCTTTTGAAAATGCATACTTTAGTTCTAGGAGAAATCAAGGGTCTTTAAGTATAAGCAAGAAATAATCCTCACATGAACAGCAAGAAGCTCAGCATATCGAGACACATTTTAATATTAGTGTTTTAATATATTTACAATGGAGTAAGTTCTCTCTATATTCACCCAAATATAGTGCTGTTTTACCATGGGCAAAGCCAAACATTAAGAAAGCCACAGTTTCTACTGAAATAAGTACACAGACC